>NC_092346.1:39137316-39503074 GCF_963676685.1 Mytilus edulis | reverse complement strand
TTTTCTAAACTTTGTTATCTTTTGTAGTATCAATTTTTTAGTCTGTCCGACTCGTTTTTGGTTCCTCTGTCTGTCCTCAACTAGTTCCTTTGATGAGTCTCGTAAAGCAGCAATATCCTTACTCATATCATCAAACATAACTGAAGACTTAACCCCTTTTGCAGCGACATCTATCGGTAAAATTTTACCACAAGTACGATGTGTATTGGCCATACATGATCGGCAAAGTAAGCAATCATGATCTGTACAGAAAAATTCGAAAGGCATTTCTTGATGATCGTTGCAGTATTTTTTCAAATTGAAAGCACGGCCAGTTAAAACAGACGCATCAACCACGTTATGAGAAATAGTAATCTTTAGAGCACTGTGGGCAGTAGTGCAATCTGTACATAGCGCATCGTCACAATCTGTGCAAAACTTTATGGCTTCAGTGGATTTATTCAGTCTAGAACATGGGTCACATATAAGCACCTTAGATGCCATCCTGAAAAGACATTCAAATTATAAACATATGTTTTAACGTACTTTGATATAACAAAAATTACTGAAATTTGTTTA
This sequence comes from Mytilus edulis, assembly GCF_963676685.1. Classification (NCBI taxonomy): domain Eukaryota; kingdom Metazoa; phylum Mollusca; class Bivalvia; order Mytilida; family Mytilidae; genus Mytilus; species Mytilus edulis. The sequence continues at coordinate 39,502,516 of NC_092346.1, read as the reverse complement.
GAAGCTTAATGTTATACGCTTCAAACGCATACAATTTATATTCTGTTATCTTTATTTTTACAGCACTGGGTCGATACCTTTGTTGGTGAAATATCAGCCATCGAGGGTATCATCAGTTCGTAGGTTAGTAATTTGGTACTGTTATGATTTATAACAATCCTTTCATGTGTTTCAACTCCCCCAGGCAAAGCTGACCTTAGATGGATTTAGTTATTCATATAGGTTTTCATTCATTATATAGCTCTTACCCGTTTTCTGTTCATATAAATCCTTGGCTATCAAATATTTGGCTTTGCTAATTCTTGATAAAAGTAAACCCAGAAATAAGGTGTTTTACTTGGGAAAATAAAAAGTGGATACTTTATGGCTATAAAAATTCATTTTTAACTACAACTGTAGATATCTCTCCCTATATATCATTTTTAATATTTGTGTTTACCAACTTATCCCCTTGAATCTTACTCGCTTCGGTAGTCTCGGTGTATCGATGTATATATTGTGCTAAAAGTCATTGAAGTCTTGGAATCTTCCACCGTCTTAAACTTGATTAAATAGTGTCTAAAAGACTGTTGTTTGTGGTGTTTCAGCAATACAAGCATACAATGGGTCGCATAAAAATAAGTAGAGTGAACTATTTTCATACGTTCTGTTAAATTATTACATAGAATGTGCCAGGTTAATGAAAATAACATGCAAAACATTTTTTACAATGTTAAACATATCTATAATACTAAAATAACGAGGTCCAATTTGTAAGCCGTCATGGGGTAAATACGACAAATCTAAGAATTCAACTTTATATATAGCTAATATAGGACAATGGCGTTGATTAAAAAGTACACCACTTCAGACCCTTTTGTTTTCCCAATAATTAATATTGCCAATAATTAACAAGTTCCGGGTAGAATCCGATACCGATACCAATAGTATATTCACATGTAACCTATAGATACCTTATCTGTACCATATGTACGTTCCGCATCTGATAGGCGCACTACTAAACGTTGTATTTAGAATTTGCTATATACACGGGTCATAATCAAAGAGATGACATTACTAAATTCTATCATTGTCCTTAATACTTAAATAACGAGATCCAATTTGTCAGCTGTCATGGGGTAAATACGACAAATCTAAGAATTCAACTTTATATATAGCTAATATAGGACAATGGTGTTGATTTAAAATAACACCGCTTCAGACCCTTTTATTTTCCCAATAATTAATATTGCCAATAATTAACAAGTTCTTGGTCGAATCCGATACCGATACCAATAGTATATCCACATGTAACCTATTTAAGGTGGCATGGTAGTATTTGCATTCCAGAATTTAAGTTGCTCTTTTGTGTACCCTACAATGTATCTAAACAGTGTGATTGGACAAAAAATACAGTATCATCTGAACATACTTTCCCAAACGGAGAAATGAATCAGGTGTGGAAAAATATGAAATAATTTTACATACAGATGAAAATGAATTTTTGAGATTTTTTTTAATTTTGTATTCACTGCACCATGAATGTTCTAGTGGCCATAGGTTTTTAAAAATAGTAAAAAAAGTAAACGGTCATGATACATATTCAAATTCATTTCTGAATAGTAAAATGAAAGTACTTCAGTTAACTGTAAATGTAGATTTTTTTGCGGTGTGGAAAGAGGTGAAAATTCTAAAAAGGCTATCATTATCTCTTATGGGCCAGAAAATACTACCGTGCCACCTGGACCTTATCTGTACGTTCCGCATTTGACAGGCACACCACCAAACGGTGTATTTATGATTTGCTATATACACGGGTAATAATCACAGGGATGGCATTACTAAATTCTATAATTGTTACATTGTTTCCTATTGTAGTATTTTAATCAGTAGGACTTTAAACGATGACAATACGAATATAAAAACCTAGACTTAAAATAAGGCGTATATATAAGTACAGTTTTCAATTTGTTAGCCGGCATGACGCAAAACAGAGAAACGAAGAATTCAACTTTATTTATAACAAATATTGGACAATGCTGTTGATAAAAAAAATACTCCATTCCAGGCCCTATTGTTTTTCAAATAATTAATTATACCAATAATTGATAAGTTCCAGGTCGACGGTTTCGAACAGAAAGATTTTGAAAGTAGAGAAAACTGTGCATCTTATAATCAGCATGACCTTATCAGATGACAATATCAATACTAAATATCCAGGCTGAAATAAGGCTTACACTTAGTTATATACTTTAATTCAGTCACGGACCAGCGATTTCACGGGTGTGTTCTAGTATAAATTAAACGTAAATGCTCGTGGGAGATTAGATACCGCATTTTGTTTAAGTTGAAAATGATTGTGACGATACCTTCGTTTAAACTAACCTAAAGGTTAGGGATTTCTAACACTCGAAATGATAGAAACTAGGGAGATGTTTTCCAAACCTATTGTAAATGGAATAATCAATATATTTTTTATTATACTGGTATTTCCATAAGTCAAAATATATTTCAGCACAATAAATTGTAGTGAAATGTTACGTGGTTATTTGCATCTCGAAAAAAAGTGTTGTTTATTTTTATCTGAAAGACAATACATAAATTTAATTCCTATATATTTTTGTATATTTGGTCGTGTAGTAGTTTGGAATGTGTTTAAATAAATCATCATAGATACCAGGATTTTTTTTTATATACGTCAGACGCGCGTTTCGTCTACAAACCAGTGACGTACGAAGTTGAAGAGCATTGAGGACCAAAATTCTAAAAGTTTTGCCAAATACAGCTAAATTTAACTATTCCTGAAGTAGAAAAGCCTTAGTATTTCAAAAATTCTAAATATTGTAAACAGTTAATTTATAAATTTAACCATATCAATGAAAATTCATGACATCACAGAAGTGCTGACTACTGGGCTGATGATACCCTCGGGGAATTAAAACTCAACCACCAGTGACATCGACCCAGTGGTTGTAGATAAACTCATCATAGTCACAGGATTACATTTTTTATATACACCAGACCCGCGTTTCGTCTTCAAAAGACTCATCAGTGAATTCGAATCCAAAAAAGTTAAAAAGGCCAAATAGTACGAAGTTAAAGAGCAATGAGGACAAAAATGCACCAAAGATGTTTCTAAATATTTAAACTACAGATATGAATCCCTTATACAATAAATGTTGGTTAATATTAAAGTACATGCATGAATTGTAGTACATTAGTATTGACATCTTTTGTAAAAATAAAAAAAATGGAGTAAAATATCAAAAGGCATTTTATTTATCCCAATACAATTGGAAGAATTACTAATATTTCATATGTGCCGACATAAGAATTTTAGTTGCACTGAAATTTACTCTTTCATTTGCGCCATTCGTATTTCAATAAGTAATCTTTAAATCGGTAACTTTTTATACTTGTTTTATGGAGTAAAATATTTGTGTAATGAATGTGTTGTTTGTATTTACGCGTAGATAAATACCTAACTTTGAAGTAAGTTGATGAATCTCGCTATACATAAAAAGACAAAGAGAAAAAACAAATCTATAGATTCAAAGATACACTAAGAGGGCGTTACATAACTTTTAGGTATCCCAAGTTGTTGGGGATAATTCAAGATTTGCTTATTACACTAATATTTAATTAAAACAACACATCTAAAAACAACAACGTACATTATTTACGATTCTCTCCATAGCCACTGTAAATTAATGTTGTTTTTTTTTAATTTAATTGTAAAAATTAGTTATTAATATTTTGTTTCATTATTATGATTGCTTCCTTTCCAAATCTAATTAGACATAGTCAGACTAAAACAAGTTCTGATGGTAAATCAAATGCACTGATATAGGTTCCTCCCATTATTTGATTTCCTATTACTAGCGATCAACAGATATGTATGGAATTACATACAAATCGACAATAAATAGTGAAGCTTTATACAACGGCAGTTATATTTTCATCGAAGATCAATGGAAACACTATCATTCCTAGTATATGAATATACAATTAATTACAATTTTCCATGTTTACTTCATTTTTGCACCTTCCATGTTTTCGGTTGCAACGAAATAATTCAACATTCACAGAAAGAAAGTAAATTTTCCCTAACTGAATAAACATATTCAACTCTTATCAAATAATTTCAAATCTAACTTTTCACCACTTCAGTTTGTGAAAGAGGAAGAAAATTGATTTTTTGGTACATGTTTATACGATTAAAATAAAAAAAAAAGTAGCACAATATATAGGTAAATCTTTTGACGGACCTATTTTCTTTGGCATGATAAATTTTCGCTAACTCACCTTCTATGTATATTATAATGTTCTGCAAATATATTTTGGTGCTGTTGTCAACCTGGTATAACGGAAGTAAAGGTGACGGGACAAATTATCTCCCTTCCAAAGTTAAACTAAAATCATTGATAAGAAATAACTTTATACTATCTTTTACTATGCGTCACTAAATTGGTTTCATTAATATTTATACTCACCTTATAGGAGATTATTTATTTTTACATTCTAGAATGAAAAACAAATAAAACATCAGACAAAAAAATATTATGATTGCGGATATCGATCGATATTGATGTGTAGCAATATTTAGCATCAATAAGATAGAATCATCACCAGTGTAAACACAACATACACAATGCAGATGTGGATATTCCATTTCAACTGTGATTCCCGAGTATTATAATTGTTAAATAACAGGGGGGGGGGGGGGGTTACGTTTTGAAAATGCCAAATAATTGAGTTGAATGTATATTTTATCACAATTCATTATTAGTACATGACTTTTCATTTTATTAAATGATAAGAGGATGAAACTATTTTTTCGAGCAACATAATTTAGAATGTCGGATAAAATTAACAATTTATACGGGTTTGTTTTTACTTTGAGTACAAACAAACCTGTGAACCTGGAAAGTTTTAGAGCATGACAAGAACTGAACAAATGAATTTGTGCATTTTCTGTTTTAGAAATAAGAAAAAATACCAGAATTTTGAAATCATCTTTTTCTATTCTCAAAGAAGGTTCCAAATTAAAGAAAGTTTGGATAATGGTCAAACGTTTCATTTAATTATAATTGAAATGTTCAGTATTGAAGGATATAGATAACAATAGAGTTGCATAACAGTTGATCAAATTAGTGAACCTTATCAAATTTTATTCAGTGTTTCAATCGATTTACGAAATTTGAATTTCAGCAGCCGACTGTCACTATGATTCTACTATTTTAACCAAGTTCTGCAAGTTTCGAAATCGGATTTCCAAATCCGGGAAACATCAAATGCATTTAATCCAGTCCTGTCATATCTATTTAAACTTTTGACGGTCCACATTTATCAGCTCTTCCTAATAGTAATTATGTAAAACTTTGTTTTGATTGAGCATATTGACAAACATTTGACCCAAATAAACTGATTTTTCACCGAATACAAAAAAAATATGCAATAACAAATAAAACAAAAAATGCAAATAAATAGGTACGAAACAGATCAACGGTGACTGCTAGCACTAAGCACATAAATGAAGCACATCGACAGACAATAGAATATTTTACAGACTTTAAAATCAATTTTTCATCATTTCTAAAAAGAACCAACCCTGATGAACATAAAAACGGATTAATTTATCATTACTACAAGTTAAATAAAATACTGACATGCCCTTTCCAAGTTCCATTCCAATTATTTACGTAACTTTTAATTGTTGAAATATTGAGGCTTTTCTACCTTAGGAATAAATTACCTGAATAGCTGTATTCGGCAAAACTTTCAGGGATTTGGGTCCTCAATAATTTATTTTGCGGTAATTCACAAGAATAGATTGAAGTCAATATATACATGATTTCTTGATTAACAACATATTTGTTACGTTCGAAGGACGTGTTTTTCAACAGACTGTCGGCATCCAAATGGGAACAAACTGTGCCCCTCTACTTGCCGACTTGTTTCTTTATTATTATGAGGCTGACTTCATGCAGGAACTTCTTAGGAAGAAAGATAAGAAGTTAGCAATATCCTTTAACTCTTCTTTCCGCTATATAGATGACGTTCTTTCACTAAACAATTCAAAATTTGGTGACTATGTGGAACGCATGTATCCCATCGAATTGGAGATAAAGGATACTACAGATACAGTTAAGTCGGCTTCATATCTTGACTTACATCTAGAAATTGACAATGAGGGTCGGTTGAAGACAAAACTTTACGACAAAAGAGATGATTTCAGCTTTCAAATTGTGAACTTTCAATTTCTAAGTAGCAACATTCCAGCAGCACCTGCATACGGGGCATATATCTCCCAATTGATACGATATTCCCGTGCTTGCATTTCCTATCATGATTTTCTTGATAGAGGGTTACTGCTCACAAGGAAGCTATTAAAACCAAGAGTTCCAAATGGTGAAGTTGAAATCATCCCTTCGTAAATTTTACGGACGCCATCACGAGTTGGTTGACCGTTATGGAATAACCGTTTCACAAATGATATCGGATATGTTCCTTACGTCGTAACTACAATCCCCTTCCCTTTCATGAATGTGACCTATCGAATTAGACCATTTACCGAATTTGTAATCACATAAGCAACACAACGGGTGCCACATGTGGAGCAGGATCTGCTTACCCTTCCGGAGCACCTGAGATCACCCCTAGTTTTTGGTGGGGTTCGTGTTGTTTATTCTTTAGTTTTCTATGTTGTGTCATGTGTACTATTGTTTTTCTGTTTGTCTTTTTCATTTTTAGCCAAGGCGTTGTCAGTTTGTTTTAGATTAATGAGTTTGATTGTCCCTTTGGTATCTTTCGTCCCTCTTTTGTCTTAATTTTTACCCATTGATGGTTGGATAAAAGTTTTCGGATTTCATATATTGTTTAACTTCTCTTCGATAATGATGTGTAAATTGCTGGTTGGAAGTTTGTAAATGTGCAGCAGGTTGTTATCGCGACTTTATTTAATTCAGTGGTCAGATTAAAGTTTGTATATGACATCATTTAGTAGCTGTATATGCTATTGCAATTGTTTTCTTACTGTGTACAGTGTACCGATGATTGATCCTTTTATTTACTTGTTAACGCATTGAATTGAATTCAAGCTGGAGTCATATTGGGTAAAGAGCTTATTATGATAGTGAAGTATGCCCCCTTGGTATCTTTATCATTTAAACTATTGATGGTAAACACAGATCACAAGTTTTTCATGCAACCACCTCATTTGCATATTTTTTCACAATTAAGCTCAGATATCATCATATTACAGAGTATAATTATCATGGAAACATTACTTGCCAAGAAAAAGGTTTAAGCCCAACCTGGCAGGTAAATAATATGCTTCGTGATAAAAAGCAATTTGCCATATTGAATTACAAATGACACGTTGTCATGAAATCTAAATACAGGTGACAACAGTATCAAGAACTCATACAAAATAAGTGATATGTGTTTCAATGTATCAACTGAGTTTTTTCCTGTAAAGAAAGAAGATGATCTTTATTTTTGGACTTGTTTTCTTTCAACTTATGATGATGGCTACAGCAGACTGCAGTCCAAAACTTGGTAGGTTTATTATCCATTTTTAAAGATACCACATTTAAAACAATACACATGATCAACATTTTTTTGTAAATGAACGTTTCATATGTCATTATGATTTCATTAATTCTAAGACATTTCATTAAAAAAAAAACGGTCTGCTGTAAGAAAACATTTTCAGTTACCAGTTGTCAATCAAAAGTATTTTCATATTATAATATTTTATATTTACAGATAATGCAGTAGTTGAAGACCTTTTTGCAATGTTAGTTAAATATAAAGGAGGTAAGTTATTTATTTATAAACGATTAGTTTACAGTAGAATGGATTATAGATTTAAAAAGTATAAGGGAAGTGAAAACATGTGTTAACGTAGTTTTTACTTAATAAGCTTGTGATATTTCACTTGTTTATATAACTTATTGAACTTTCTGTCAATTTTTTTTTGAAGGTGGTACTGTCTTTTCAAATAATTACTTTTGTCCGAAAAGTATTCGTTTAAGACGAACAGTTCGATACATTTTTGAAGTGTGATGCTCATTAAAGTCTGTACTGATTGATAACTCTTTTTGTTTGGTCATGTTCATTCATAACATATGAAATATCCCTTGCTTATAATTCAAATCAAATATCTTAATTTGAAACCCAAACCACATAGATTCAAACAAAGGAAATAAATGTGCAAATCTGCAAAACTTCACAACCCATACAGATATGCACAGGGCCAAAAATGTTGGAAAGTATTACTCTATTAAACATGCGAAATTGTAATTTTCAAATTAGGAAAGAAACACGTGAATAATGTAAATTAAAAGTTTATATTTCAATAGAATTTAGAAACTACAGAAAATGGAGAGATATTCCTGCCTTTACTGCATCTTTATCAGCTTCTCAGACTATCAATGCTAATGATGTAGTAAAGTTTGATAAAGTTTGGACAAACAATGGTAACCACTACAATGCTAAAACGGGAATTTTCCAAGCTGCAAGAGAAGGCCTGTACCATGTTTCAGCTACAGTCATGTCTACACAGGGAAAAACTGTGCATGTTCGCATTTGGCAGAATGAAAATAAGACAGTTGGATTGTATCCTGGTACTGGCTTCAGCGAGGCTACTGCTAACATGGTGTTACATTTAAAGAAAGGGGACAAAGTAACAGTGAAAGGTGGTGGCGGTCATACTGCTCTGTTCGGCAATTCTGAACACTACAGTATGTTCTCTGCTTATCTTATAGCATAATAAATACACTACGAAATAATAAAATTGTTGCATTATTATTTTCCCATGCAAAAGTATATTATTGTTCGTTCATTTTTTTTTTATATAAATAAGGCCGTTAGATTTCTTGTTTGAATTGTTTTACATTGTCATTTCGGGGCCTTTTATAACTGACTATGCGGTATGGGCTCTGTTCATTGTTGAAGGCCTATAGCTGTTAATTTCTGTGTCATTTTTGTCTTTTGTGTACAGTTGTCTCATTAGCAATCATACCACATCTTCTTTTTATATGTTTAAAATCATACATTTTACATAAAAACGTATACACCCTTGATACCTTTGTGTTGGAGGGGTCTTTTGGTTGCAGTCTCTTATGTGTATACCTAACACGTTGTTTTCTTCATAGAAAAACTCTCAGGTATACTGTTAATTAGATTGTCGATTGTTCTAGCTTCATGAGTGAAGCTTTAGTGTTTCTAACATTTGGAAGACTTGTTTTCAATAAACAATAAATGCCTTAGGACAAACTAACAGTGATCCTCTCCCTGCAGACTTTTCTTTCATTCATATGAAGCTTCTTATTGGCAATGAAAAGAAGCTAGCATTATCCTTTAAAATTACGTTACGCAATGTTCATAATGCCTCTCACTAAACAATTCAAAGTTTTGTGACAATGTTAAAGGTTTCTCATCAAACTTGAAATACAGGATACCATAGATACAGATAAGTCTGCTTCATATCTTGACTTACATCTAAACATTGACGATAGGAGTCAGCTACGAACAAAACTTTATGACAAAAGAGATGATTTTAACTTCCTCTGTAAACTTTCTATTTCCATTGATCAACATTTCAGCAACACTTACGTATGGAACATACATCTCTTAGTCGATACGATAATCAAGATGAGCTATAGTTTCCTTTGTACACAAGCTGTGTCCTTCTTCTTGTCGACCTATCCTTATTTTTATATGAGTCGAAGTTCCTTCCATAACTTGTCAAAAACAAGAAGATCAAGGAAGCCAGATCCTTTTATTTCACATTTACATATATTGATGATGGTTTTTTTCATTACCAATGCATTTTTTTTATTTGGTTCCATTAATATATCGCCCAAAACTAGAAATTAAAGAAACAACAGACATGGCTTCCCTTGCCGCATTTATGTCGATCCTTCGATTTAAGTCGAAAAAGCGAGACATAGCGATCCCACATTCCGTCGTTGGCTTCAACTTATATTCACTCTGTGGTTAACGTTTTTGAAATTCTTATAACTTTCTTAAACTATCCTGGATTTCTACCAAACTTAGATAGAAGCTTGTTTATGAACATAAGCTAGTATCTAGTAGGCAATTTTGTTAAAATTTCGTACCTTTTTATCTGTATTTGACTTATAAATGGTCTTATTTTTCTTCAAGTTAACATGTCATACAGTCTGCAGTTAAAGTTTTCAAAACATTTATTAGATTCATAAATTATCCTGGATATTTACCAAACTTAGACAGAAGCTTCTTCCAATCAAAAGTTAGTCTCGAGAGGAATATCTTTATTATTTTTTTCCCTCGTTTTTGTTGAGCCTGCGATTAACAGAAAAAGTAAAGACACTGGATTCCGCGGAACTCTTACGAATTTGTTTAATTAATGCCTCAAATTTGACATAAGCGGGCATCTCAGTACAGAATATAAGACAAACGAGACAATTCATTGTGAAATGATCAATTGTCCCTACCTAAGTAGCAATATGGCGTCTCCACTTGCATATGGGGTATACATTTTCCAACTCAATCGGTATTAAAGAGCTTGCGGCTACTAATCATACTTAGTAAATCTCACCGATCCCTGAGCAGAATGTAGATGAACCAGGGTTATAAAAAAGGTTCGCCAGAAAATACAAATACCTTGTTGATAAATATTCCGTATCAACTTCAGAAATAATCGACGTTGGTATTGCAGTGTAGATTCTGACATTGTTTACCATTTCTTTTTTTACATTTTTGTTTGTTTTACAGTAATAAAGCTTATAACACAGTTTTGACTACTGTACCCATGTTTTTGACATTTTACCTAATATGTTTGTTTGTTTTGTTCACACATTGTTGTCAATATTATGGATTTTATGCGACTGTCTTACAAGTGAGAGTTTTAACTAGCAATAAAACCACCATTTTCTAGTTAACGAAATTCATGTACCAAGTCAGGAATATGACAGTTGTTTTCCATTCGTTTGATTTGTCTAAGCTTTTGATTTTTCCATTTGATATAGAATTTCCAATTTGAATTTTCGTTATTTTTCTTTCCCCATAATTCATTTAATTAAATTAGTGTAAACTGACATCATCTAGATGACTATTATCATACTAGATTTATTCGGCTTACAACCTCTGTGGAATATTTTGGTAAACGACTTTCGTCATATATTTGTCATTTCTAGGGAAAATAAAATTGTTTCTTTTAGCAGACATTCCGACACAGAAGCAAACATTATCCGCTGAATTCAAATTCCTCTATAAAGTTGATGCCTTTAAATTAAATATTTATGTTTAGCGACCATGTTGATAACATTAAAGCAGTTTAACCAGAAACAAATTACAACACAAATGAAGCTCAACGGCAAAAGCGATAACTTCAAGAAGAGTAATAAAAGCAACGAAAGCAGCGTTATTACTTTACGCTTGGTATTTTTAAGTGCATAAAGTGATTTTGTGTAATGAATTGATCCAATTCTAATTTTCTGTTCCTATATATTTTTTATATTTTTCATGCACAAATATTCGTACTTATTCTAGATATTGATTACATGTCTCCAATTTAATAACCTACTCCGGAACTGCCGTTGCCTAGCAGGATTTCTGGAGTTCTTTGATCGAGGATTCGTAATTACAAAGATTCAACTACGGGCTTTTTATGGCTGACATGCGGTATGAGCTTTGCTCATTGCTGAAGGCCGAATGGTTATGGTTGTTAGTTTTTGTGTCATTTGGGCTCTTACTGAAAGTTGTCTCATTGGCATTTATACCACATGTTCCTTTTTTTTATTTATAAACCAAGGTTTCTTAATGGTAAACGATAAATCATATCTGTAAAAGTTTTACGTTTTGGTTGTCAGTTATGACAGATGACAATAGTTACACCATTGAACCAGGGTAGGGGGCTGTCTGGCGCCTTCAAACATGTAACATTGTTTAACCCCGCCACATTATGAATGGGTATGTCCCTAGTCAGGAGCCTGTAGTTTCTGTGTTGTTGTTGGTTCATGTCTGTCATTTGTTTTTTTGGTAAATTGTTACATATTATGTATTTGACAATGAAATTTCCTCGTCGGTGTATGAGTCATCTCATCGCAAGAACAATTCCTACAAATATTTTAAGTTATTTGACAGACGTACGTGTATAATACTATAGGCTTTATGCTTTTTATCATTAAGTCACCAAAAAAGTAGCTTTATCATAAAATCGTCTTGACCTAACGAAATACTAGTCAGTGAGAAGCTTTGTTTATTGATCTATGGGTTCCTCAACTTCTGTAACATTGCAATAATCTCTGACAGAATTCTAGAGGAGTTGGAAAAGCTGTTTTCATCTAAAAATACATAAGAACTTTTAATATTGTTAAACTAAAAATATTAATAATAAAATAGCATGCAGTGGTATCAGAAACATGTACACAACAAAAGAGTCAAATTGATTAAGCAAGACTAGTGTCTGAACCTTGTTAATTTGTTGACCAGGTAGTTCAGGAAATTTGAAGACGGCTTATTGTATTATTTCTATTTCAGTGCAATTAATTGACCAGCTGGTGCAGTGATTTTTTAAGTTGAAAACGATGGTGTGATTAATGTTGGACAGCGGTATACTACTGTTGCCTTATATTTTAGGTTATTTACAAGATGAAACTTCACTTTATCTTAAAAATATTTCAACTCGGAATCTTAGTGGTAGTATAGATTAATCTTTTTTTAAGACAATCGTGTTTGGTCTGATGAAATATGGTGTAAATATACCAGTATAAAATAACTATATTTTTATAATTGTATTTGTGTCACATCAGATGTGTTACATTTACGTTTGTTTATATTTGTCTCTATTTTTTTTAAGTAATAAATTATTATTGATTCGGTAATTCACAAGAATAGATTAAAGTAAATATATGCATGTTTTACAATACAATATTGTATAAATGTACACTAAAAAACCAAATTATGTTTTTTTAATAATTCTCAAAAAGCACTGAACAGAAAATATTATATGGGCGAAAAGTGTATAATTATAAATTCCAAACGATATATTCTGCAAAGTTATTTACAACTTTGTGTCTTATGCTCATCGTTGATTTTTGTTTATTTTTTTGCAATTTTGATAGACCTTGGCATTGTTATATAGCAACCCATGTTTTATTCACTCGTCCTTTTTTAATTATTTTTTGGGTTTTTTTTTTGTTTTGAGGTCAATACAGAAATACTTTAAGAACGTAGCAAATTTTACACGTCTAACTTTGAACATTTTTCCTCTTAAAAATTAATGTAGAACATAGAATAAACGTACCTGTTTCTTGTGTCATTTTTTCTTCCCTGTCGGTAATGGAAGCTTTACTTTCTGGTACACCTTTCGATGATAAAAAGATAATAAAAATACTTGAATATTTAAGATAACCAAAATACTTTTGAACATTAAAATTGACTAATTCATATTTGTAGGAAGGGAAAAACAGAATAATATAAAAATTATTTCATAACCATATATCCTAATTTGAATGCATTGTTAGAAATATTCATGATGTTACTTAGGAATAAATTACCTTAGCCGTATTTGGCACAACGTTTTTTGGAATTTTGGATTTTAAATGCTCTTCAACTTCGTACTTGTTTGGCTTGATAAATATTTTGATTTGAGCGTCACTGATAAGTCTCATGTAGACGAAACGCGCGTCTGGCGTACTAAATTATAACCCTGGTACCTTTGATAACTATTTACTGAAATTGATAATCCACATTTTATATTATGCATCTTATCATTCCAGTGAATTTGAAATAATTGATATTCAAACGATTAACATTTACACTTTAAGATAAATCAAAATATTGCCTTTCATTTGAACCATATTTGATTTATGAAATATTTTATACTCAATACAAACGTCACATATCAGTTGACTTATTTCCATCAATAAAAAATAAATGTCAAACATGAACTTTAGATCTGCGTTTACCTTTGTCTTCATTCGTCGTTCCAATGAATTGCGGTTTTGCGAATACTATAATAGTGATTTATTTTGTTTTCATATCTTTAAGATCTTTGACGATTAAATGTCGAAGTGTTTTTAAATTATTTTCACGGAGAGAGTTTTAACGATTTATGTTTGAATCCAAACGATGCTGGTACCAAGAGAGAAATTTTACGATTGTTTTTCCATTCTTTTCGTTGTTATAGCCAATTTGTTAGGTTTTTGTGGACTTCTCTCTGTATTTAATTTACCTAGGAGTTTGGTATATTTGTTAATACTTTCATTGTATTTTAGTTGACTTGTTTTCAAGCAATGATTTCATTATTAAGTTTGTGAATTATTCATTTCTTTGTAGCATCAATTCAGCAGCGCCTGCAGACGGAGTATATATCTCCTAGTTGACACGATTATTCAGGTCGTGTATGTTGTATCCTGGTATATTTGATAATGGGTTGCTGATAACAAGGTAGACTTTAAATACATCCAGTAAAAGTAATCCCTTAGACTGCTTTACGGACGAATACTGATTTGGATTACTGTCTCAGATTTACATGGGTATATTCAATTTATATTGCCATTAAAGCATTACTGTGGGGTTCGTGTTGTTTATTCTTTAGTTTTCTATGTTGTGTCGTGTGTACTATTGTTTTTCTGTTTGTCTTTTTCATTTTTAGCCATGGAGTTGTCAGTTTGTTTTAGATTTATGAGTTTGACTGTCCCTTTGGTATCTTTCGTCCCTCTTTCAATAAATGCAGCATGAACTGATTGTTTTTCCGTAGCACACAATTTCTTCAAGATTTTTTGAGGAGGTATTGCTCTGTGACTGTCGTTTCATTATTTTTTTGCTCTTGCTCATGATGTTGTCAGTTTTTCTTCGACTTATTCTTTTTTTATTGCAATTTACCAACAATTTAGTTTAGCTATTACAACATAATGGGTGACACTAGTAGGGCATTAATTGTTGATTTTCCGGAGCCCTTAATCCCAAACAAGATTAGGGGGGTTGTTTTGCTTTTGCACTGTTGTGTGTCTTTGTGTTGTTTTTCGCTTTGGGACATGAGGTTGTCAGTTTTTCATGGACTTATTCTTTATTTTTGTCCCTTTCATTTTTACTTTATTTATTTATCAGTTTATGATAAACATATTTTTTGTAAAATTTGTACAGAAAAAACATTTAATAATAATAATGTTTATCATAAGAAATTCTTCACAATGTTTAGTATCACATTACCAGGTCTTTCTTGTTTCATTGCTTCAGCCCAAGACTTTGCGATATCACCGCCTGATGAAAATTAATATATGAAATGGTTAATAGCATTTATTTCATACAATTGTAGAACGTTAAGCCTCGGTCACACCTTACCGGATAGCACGAACGGACGCCTAACGGATGAAAATAAAAGTTGTCCGTTGACAAAATTGTTATCCGTTGGGAGTCCGTTGATGTACTGACTGAATAAAACGGACGTGTAACGGATGCATAACGGACACACACCGGATATGCAACGTACGAGAAACGGACGAGTACCGGACATAACGGATGTCGAACGTACATCCAACGGACGAGTAACGCATAAAACGGACACCTAACGGAAGCGTACCGGATAAAACGGATGAACAAGATATACGGAAAAAATCAAAGGCGACGATAATAATACATGTAAATCGCATAAATATTCAAAATGTTTCTGTGTAACTGGTTTTGGTTTGTTCTTCGAAATTCTGCCAAAGGGCGGTGTCTGGCCTGAATAAGAACTGCTTGATTGTGAAGACGTGCTTATACTCTAAGATCGATCATGAATAATAAGAATTTATGAACCTTAAGAAATCTGACATACCAATAATTGGCATTTCTGACGCGAAATTTTCAATTGGCATTTATCCGTTTCAGATCCGTTCATCATCCGTTTTATCCATTATACGTCCGGTAGAAGTCCGTTTCTCATCCGTTTTATCCGTAAAACGTCCGGTAGAAGTCCGTTGGTGAATTTATTTTCCAGAACTCCAACGGATGTAGAACCGACATGTAACGGATACAAAACGGAAACGAAACGGACGAGTACCGTACAAAACGGACGCCTAACACGGACGTTCAACGGACATTTTATCCGTAAGACGTCCGTTCAAAGTTTTGAACATGCTCAAAATTTTCCAACGGACAGAACGGACGTCGACGGATAAAACGTACGCTTAACGGACATGCAACGGATATGGACGGACGTCTAACGGATAAGAACGGACGTCTAACGGACATGAACGGATTGAAAAAAAGTTATCCGTTAGGCGTTCGTTCGAGCTATCCGGTAAGGTGTGACCGAGGCTTTAAACATGCTATTTTGTTTTGCAATTCAGCTGTACCTTACAAACGTTATAAAAAACGGAGAACTTAGTCTATAGATTAGGAAGATGCGGTGTAAGTGACAATGAGACAACTCTCCATCCAAATAACAATTTATAAAAGTAAACCATTATAGGTCAATGTAAGGCCTTGGCTCACACCGAACAACAAGCTATCTAACCTTTTAACTAAGTGATTTATTGTACAGTTTTAAAAAAATACATATTATCGAGTTTTTTTTGTGTGTGTATTTAATAGCCTTGATTAAAACATGTTACCAACTGATTGTGTTAAAATCCACTTTGTTGCAGTTGTGACAATTTTAAATAACTGAACGATCTTTTTCCCTTTGGATCATGGTATTGTCTTTTTATTCGTTCTCAGCTCTTTGTTATGTTCCCTTGTGATTGTCTCCCCTTTTGACTTTTCAGTTCATAATCAGTTAATTCATTTCCTATCATCGTTTTCATAAATTCTAAAAATTCTTTATAAAATGTAAATTATCAACATACCAGGTTTTTCCTGTTTCCATGCTCCAGCCCAAGACTTTGCTGTATCACTGTCTGGTGAAAAGGAAAGACAATTATGTAAATAAGACTCTGGTATGGTAGTTTGTTTATATATTAATATCAATTTTAAAAATTAAACATAAAATTTTACTATTTCCCTGAAAGTAGTAGATAGCATTCCTATCGTACAATTATTAAATGAAACAGAATACTATGTTTATTTTTTTAACGTGATTCATTGTTTTGTTTGATAAGTACGTTTTACCATTTTTATTTTCCATTTTTTGTTTGCTCTTTAATTAATAAATGCTACCAATTGATTTTAAAAACTATGTATACTGTTTATGCTACTTCACCCCAAGCTTCTAAAAATACGGTAAAATTCTATCACACGAGCAATTTGTTTATTCAAGCTAAGAGTTTCTACCAAGGAATTGTCATCATCTTCCCTTTTTACAATTTATAAATGACCTTATGTTATGAGTATGCCCCTATCTTTATTCAATGATTAGTAACCTTATTTGTCATATTTTTTATTGTTGCATTTACCCGTTTATAAAATTTCCGTTTGTTTGTAACATCATTCCATCATCTCCTGCATTTGGAGTATAAATCTCCTAATTAATAGAAATATTGTGTCTTCAATTCTTATCATGATTTGCTTTGTATAGGGTTTATGTTAACAAGGAAGCCTTTGCAAGTTTGAAGAAACGCCGAGTATAAGGCACTCGCTCGAAGTTTACGGACGTCAAAATGATTTGGTTATTCCAAATCGGAACAGATATTCATTTATAAGTTCTGCTTGTAGCAATGGTCCAGTCCTCTTTCTTGTGGTTGTGACACTGGTAAATTACTTAATTGCCTTTGATCACGTGTTGTCTTTTTTGTTCGACTTTCGCTCTTTTTTATTGTCTCTAGTAGTCTTCCCGCACTTTTTATATTCAATTCATAGTCGTTAATTTATTCCGACAATACTATTTTATAAATTCAACAAAATAAATGTTAATTATCAATATACCAGATTTTTCCTGTTTCCACGCTCCAGCCCAGGACTTTGCTGTATAACCGCCTGGGACAAAGAAATAAAAATTTAAAAATAAGTCTACAATATTGTTTGTACAAGTATAAGTTCAATATAATATCAAAATTAAACCAAAACTATTAGTATTTTCTTTGATATTGTAGTTAATATTTCTTTCATTCAAATTTTTTTATCAGAATCTTTTTTAACAAAAAATAATGTCTTACACATGAACAATGTCCTCAATTTGTTTATCCAAGCAAAGAGTTTCCATCCCAAGGGGCTGTCATCATCTCATTTTCACAATACGTTATCGAAATTATGAAATAGATCCGTGCCTTCTGTAAACACCCATATTTAACAATTTTACGACAGTTATTGTTCGGCTTTTTTTTCGTGTGTGGTTTATATTTGTGATGACATATCTAATTTACATATAAATACCTGGCCAAGATCCGTCCCATGTCTTTACTTTATCCTTCTCCTCTAGAATGCATAATAAAAGTTAGCATAAGATTTAATGGAGTTTCTTAATTTTCAAATTTCTTTCGACATATATATGTCAATTATATTCATATGTTTAAAAATCCATCAGACATTGCACACGTGTGGATTTATACATCACTGTGTCAAAATCGTACTGTGTTTAAATTATATACAATTATACTGAATTTCACTACATATTTTGTAAACTAATAGTATTTATTGAGTGGCCTGAAGTGCATGTTCTCATAATTTTTTTCTGACGGGAAAGGTGCAATCACGCAAATCTTCTCGGTATTGATATAGATGTTAAATCTGGACATGCTAGACTCAAACAATGAATTTTTTACAAGAACATACATCATATTGACAACAAAAGAACATACCATGGTGGTTATTGTTCCCTTGAGCAGCTTGAACTAATCCTTCCTTAATATCTGTATTCCCTAAACCCGATTCTATATCCACTTCTGATGGCGTTGCTTTAGTCGTCGTCAGTTCGTTTTGGCTTCCACCTGAGAATGATACTTTGTGTAGAAAAATCTCAAAGATATGATTAAATTTGACGAATTATAACAGTCTTGAACTTCTTGAATACATAAGCAGCAGCATAAAATAGAATTATACATCTCAAAGTTATTAATATCACTGTTATTATCATTATCATAGAGAGAACTAAAATTTGATTTGATTCGGAGGCAATAAATTATTAAACGTGTTGCTTTCAATTGTTTACATCACTGGGTTGATACCTCTGCTGGTGGACTATCAGTCCCCGATGGTATCATCAGCTCAGTAGTCAGTACTTCGGTATTGGCATGATTTAACAAACTTTACTAAAATTGTCCGTTTATACATTTTGAAATTATTAAGAAACCAAGGTTTCAACTCCCTCAGGCAAAGTTGTCTTGAGATTGATTTGGCTATTTATTTATTTTTTTTGACATATAGCTCTTCAACGGTTTCGGTACTTATACATCTTCGGATTTCAAATGTTTGGCTTTGAGTGTTCCTGATGAAGGTAAATCTAGAAAAGCGCTTCGGACGCAAGAGATTATTATCGACTCCTAGGAGTCGAGATTAAGAATTGAACGATGGACAGTTAGTGCGTGAATTTTTCTTGCTACCTGGTTGGAAGAAATTACGAGACGTGAATAATCAAAGTTTATTGATTGGTTAGGACAATCCAAACCCAGTAAATGTCTTTCAATCCCGTAGAGTATCGGATTTGTCCTCTCTATTTTAGCAATTAGATTTTGACTGGTCATCAATCATGCATATTCATGATATTGGTACACAGGTAACCTTTATCTATAAATAGTCGAATCTTCTGGAGTTTCGTAAACAACAACGTTAAACGATATATATATATACTACTTCATAACGTGTGACATCACGTGTGTGGTAAAAAAATTTGATTGATTCACGTGGCTATTCTAGTAAATGAATTAATCTACAAATCGAGAGCACTTTCCATTTTCATCAGCTAAGAGTCGATTAGCCCTTTTTGAAAGGCTAATGCTTGTTAAACGTGTTGTTTTCAATTTTTGATAAGCTTATTTCTTCCCAACGCAACTAATTGATCCGTTTATGTCGATTCTTAATCGATAATGAGATTTGAACATCGATAAACTGCGGTGGATTTAAATTATTGTCTATGATAATGGCGGCATGAACAAATGTCTTTAAGCCTTCAGAATTTTGGATCATCAAATTTCTTCATCTTCGTACTCTATTTAGGCTTTAAACTTGTTTTATTTGAGCGTCACTGAAGTATCTTTTGTAGAAGGAACGCACGTGTAGCGCACAAATTTACAGGTCTGGTATATTTGATGAGGGTTTTTTTTTAGCTGAGAGAGATTGGTTAAGCATACACGTTTTCTCGTACAAATAACAAAATACTACAAAATTTTATTATCATTTAAGAGAGGGACGAAAGATACCAGAGGGACAGTCAAACTCATAAATCGAAAACATCTTCACAATTAATTGTCTTATTATAGTTTTGTCTTACCTTTGTTTGGCCAAGAACCATCCCAGGTCTGTTTCCAAGCTTTCTTGTTATTTATTGCTGAAATGGGGGAAATGTATTAGTTTTAAATAGCAAAACACAGGTTGTTATTCAATGCACCTCCTTTCTATTATAATGAAGATGTTTTTTTTAAATATGAAATCTTCCTATCTATAAAGAATTAAAAAAAAGTCATATTTGTAAACCGAAATTGTAAAGTATCAGAAATATTCAACTGAAATTTGAACAGACTGACTAAAGATTGATAAAATAATATTACATGAATACTACTTACAGTTTTGAAAGTATTTGTTTGGATCAAATTTTCCTAAAAATCCAAGATCTCCTGGAACGAACGCTACAAAAAGACAAAATATTTATAAAAAGTCAAATATGTTCAGATCTTGAGAACTTCTTTTAATTCGCCCAATTGAATTTATATCGAATAATAGTCAATATATATCAACTAAGAGTAAAACTAAATATTCATCTAGGAAAAAGCCTTTTAATCGTTTGTCTTAGTCTATACTAGTTTTGAAATAATTGAGATCACCCCAGTTTTTAGTGGGGTTTTATGTGGCCCATTCGACAGTTTTCTATGTTGTCGTTTATGTACTGTTGTTTGTCTTTTTTGGTATTTTTCTTCTTTTTTGCCATGGCGTTGTCAGTTTATGTTCACTGTCTTTTTGGGTTCTTTCGTCTCTCTTTAACAGATTTAGAAAGGTAGACTCCGTTAATGGCATAGTCCTTTCTGTCAATGTTTTTACATTGCATACACACAGGAATTGAAAGCTAATATTTAAAAAGGTCACCTTTTACGGTTTGGGAAAAGGGATGATTTCAAACGGTGGAGCCGAAGGATAATACTTGAAAAAAATAGTAAATTTGTCAAATATTCTGTTAAGGAATGATATTACACTAGCAGTATATATAGAAAATATTCGAATAATCAGTTGAACTTTGATTTCACTTATGAAAACAGTTCTCAATACACTACTATTGGTAATAATCTCTATATCTTCCTTTACGTTGTGTTTCGTTCAATTTCATTTACCTCATGAAATAGTCAGTAAATCGGTCATGAAACACATAATTTTAACAAACCAAACTTTTACTGATGTATATTATGCTGTTGAATACAACTGTACACGTGTCTCGTTGACTTTTAACTTTTTCGTCTATGTATTTTCCGACGGATTTCTATTTAAAATATCTTCCGCAAACACAATCAAGCAAATCTGCATTCAAAAATGCAATCTATACATTACCTTTTTTCTCATTGTTATAACTTGTTTTGACATAACGTTTAAGTTCTTTGCTAAATAGATAAAATCTTTTGTATTTCGAAAAAAATCGAAAGTCCTTCATTCTATATTTACAGATAAAAGCTCAATTTGAATTACCGCCGTTAACAGAGAGTATATTCGTCAGCAGCTAGTAGCCGGAAGACAAGGCTTCACATTTACTAATTATACAAACAGTACCATTTTTCTGCACCAGATGTGCATTTGAACAAGCAATGTACCTTCAGTGATGCTAAGATTACTTTTAAGTGGGTACAAATTTTAGTGGATTAAAAAAAACTTAAATGTTCGTGGATACTTAGTTTGGTGTTTTTTTCCGATGTCCATAGAAAATTTTGCCGGTCGTTAAACTGAATCCACGAAATTAAAGAAAACTGGTATCAAACGAGTTGAAATGAATCCACAGTAATTAATACATACACTGGTAATACACAATCAATTGTATTTGCTTTATTTCTGTCATAAAAGAAGACACTAAATTAATAGAGTTTGACTTTGAGTTTCGATGGTTTAATAAATTTACTTTGGGCAATTTTAATTAAATGGTTGACCATTTGTTAATTTGTCGTTTACGTTACAAACCCCGTTCCATAAAATTTATATTGAGATTCTTTTCTTCCTGACGATCACAATTTTTTATTATGGCTTTTCAGAATTACAGCAGTTAACTGACAACGGGATAATATGTCATAGTTTAAGAAAAACATTCGGCAAATTAAAAACTGTTTGACGATCAGCATCCCTCCCTTAATACGCACGACCAGTTGTGCTCAGTGTGTTTTGTGTCTTTATCATATTAGAACGTTAATAAGGTTAAGATTACGAAATATTCTAGGAACTCAACTTAATCTGTCACAGTACTAATATGCATGAAAAAATGCCTGTATTACAAAATAATTTGTTAAAAAAGAAACGCATACTTTGGATGAATTTTTCAAATAGAAAAAAATATATTTTACATGGTACAATGAACGGTCAATTGCATCTTCAAATTATAATAGGTAATTTGTTAACTTTAAATGTCCGGTTTTTTTATTTGGCTCTCTGGCACATGACATTTGCGACTCGCTAAAAGTGTATATGACCTTTTACGCCGCGAAATTCTGCCAATGTTTTTCATAAAAGCTTGTTGTCATTTGTTACACTTTTATGCATATAAAACCCGAGTAACTCATCACAACGTTAAAACGCTGCAATGTCAAGGTAGAGCCGGAGTGTCCGAACGTGAAGAAGCCAGAGCTGAAAAAGCTAACTAGAGCACAATTATGTGACGTTGGAACAGATATCAACAGACTGGCTGTACCAATGACCACCCGAGGTGTGGACGACCTCGCCAAACGACTACAAGAAAAAATCAATAATTTCGGGTATTTCATCTATGGAATTGAACCGTTGCCGAAACAGCCACTGCAGTAAGGATACCAGGATTGAAGAATCAGCTCACAAACAGTTCGCAATCGACTGCGACAGCATGACATTGGACGCAGGAGGTCACATTTTGAACCAGTTTTGAGGCCGTTACACAGAGGGAACAGAGTATAATGGTGCAACATATCAAGGGACAGGGCAACTGGCACGGAGTATTGTTCAGTAATGATTTCTTTAATATGATTCTGAAACGTGAAAGCAGAACTCGTGACTACTGGCACATGTTTGAACCATTTCCTCTTTCGTGTATCCAAGATTTGGACAGCCTCAGTGGAGGAGGTGTCATGATGTGGATGGCTATCTCTAATCTCTATATATAAAACGGAAATGATACATGTTCAGGGTAATTTATCGGCTCAAAGGTACAGAGACGAAATTTTCCAACCTAACCTGACCAAAAGAGGTAGTTATTACAGCAGAACAATGCAATGCCCTTGATCAGCTCCGACAAATGTTGCAACAGGAATGGCGAGCAATTCCACGCAATAACGTTAGAACATTGATTACATCCATGCCGTAGATATGCATAGCAGTGTTAGCAGCGAGAGGTAGTCATACATGGTACTACCTGTAATGGCATCTGAAGTAACTCTGATTGGGATATATTGACCGTCCCCTTCTCATTCAAAAAGTAAAATAACAAAAATACCGAACTCCGAGGAAAATTCATAACGGCAAGTCCCTTATCAAATGGCAAAAACAAAAAGTACAAACACATCAAAAGAATGGATAATATCTGTCATACTCCTGACTTAGTAAATTCATGATTTTATGTAAAAAAAGAGTGGATTAAACCTAAATTTATAGCAAGCTAAACTTCTCACTTTGTATTACAGTTGCATAAAATTCTATTATATTGATAACAATGTGTAAACAAAACAAACAGACACAATAGGTAAAAATGTAAAAAAAATAGAGGTACATCAGTCAACATTGTGTTATAATCGTAATCACTTTAAAACAAACAAAAATGTCAATAAAAACACACAAAAAAGGCATATAGACAAAGCACAATAGCAAAAGCGAAAGACAAGAATACACAAAATAACCATAGCACAATAACTTAATAACGGGACGAGCCTCATCCGACGGATATTAACAAAAGTTTACCAAAACAGTCAAAGTAATAAATTACAAAGATTTATATATAAAAAAATAATAGTACACGTCATTCAGATGATAAACCAACATCAGTATGTAGAATCTATACTTCCAGACCAATGAGTATTATTTATGAAGTTGATGTAGAATAGTTATCAGCAAGGTCTATGTGTCTTCTGATGAACTCTTTTTTAGAAAAAGGATGAGACGTTCTTTGACATAATCCTGGTTCACCAACTTTCTGCTCAGACACCAGAAACGTTTAAAAAAGGTCTGAGTAGCAGCTGCAAGTTCTTGAATAACGACTTGTAAAGTTTCCATTCAAAATACGTGTATTAAAATCTTAAAAAATCAAGTATGCGTTTCTTTTTCAACGGAGTATATTTGAACATTAACAAACGTGTTCTTGATTTCGATTTATTAGAGCAGTTTTGAAATTAGGCTACCATATTTTTTTTATGAAACTTTTCTCGTCTAAGCAAGAACAGACAGTTTCTTTGATATTTTGTTTTCACTTCATTAAATAATATACGGGGTGTTCTGGACATGACCTAATCATTCTGTTTATGACTCTAGCTGTATGAAACCTACTCGAGTGTTAACAGACACCAAAACAAGTGTATAAGATGATGAGGTTTTTTGCAGAGTGTTTATGTGCTGGTTTTAAACCATCGCCAGGTATTTATTTAGTTTTTATATTAATTTTTGTTTTATTTTTGTACATGTGGTTTTATGCCAATTGAGTTTTTATGCGTTGGTTTTAAACCATCGAGAGATGTTTATTCAGTTTTTATTTTTGTTCATTTTTGTACTTGTGGTTTTCTACCAGTTAAAACATTATTATTGATTTTAATTTGCTTCCTGTATTAGTTTTCTTTAGTATGTTTCTCTGTAACTGCTGGTATAGCACCAATCGAGATTGAATATATTGAGATATAAACTGGTCTAACCAAGCCGTAGCTTCATGTGCTTCAACTTCGTCTGCAGTTGTCTCTTTTTTAGAACTTACTTTTCTCATTTGTAGAATTAAGTGTTGATACACTCTGCTTATAAATCATTGAAAATTTAAGACCATGATATCATTTAAAACTTGATTTATTATCAAGACGCATATTAATTCTGAAATTTTCCCTGTGCATGTTATTTGTATCGTTCAGTTGCGTTCTAATTATATGTTCTCCACATATATTACCTTAGCCGTATTTGACACAACTTTTTGGAATTTTGGATCCTCAATGCTCTTCAACTTTGTACTTGTTTGGCTTTATAAATATTTTGATAAGAGCGTCACTGATGAGTCTTATGTAGACGAAACGCGCGTCTGGCGTACTAAATTATAATCCTGGTACTTTTGATAACTATATATGTTACATTCATACAATTCTTACACACATTCAAGGAAACAAATTCATGACGACCTCTTTGTATACATTGGGTATTCGATTTTTCTTCAATGATTTTTTAGGCTTTTTGACTTATCAAAGAATAACATATCAAAGGTTTTGCTACGTCTGAAGCACTTGTCTGGATTTTTGCCACAGACAATCAGGTCGGAATTGACCTAGCTGAAGTAAAGTGAACAATAGTTTTGGTTGTTTTTTTTTGGTAAAAAATTAGTTAATTGCGTATTTTGTATGTTTAGAATTATAGTTAGTGTCAAGACAGTAACTTCTGGGTTCGTTATGTTTCCAAATCCAGGTCTTGAATGATACAATAAACATAAACATACAATTTGTGGCATTGGGAAATATCAAAGACGCCAGAAAAGTTAGTATCTTTAGCAAATCGCACCCGACGCCTCAGATAAGTGTTTTAGGAAATGACATATTCACAAGATAATGAAAATGGCTATCATATAAATGACTCATAAATGGTATTCAAACAATAAAGTAAAAGAAGTCAACAGTTTAATTTCTATTTACATAACGTTTCCAATTACGTGAGTAAAATAAACTAATGTAACCAATCGCACATACAAACAAACCCCGGTTGAGACTCATACATACAAACCCCGGTAGAGACTCATACATTCGACTCTTATACAGAAATTATAGAATTTTAGAATAGAACATACACACACTCGGCAAATTGGCAGCAAAAAGTAATATCACAAAAATACTGAACTCGGAGGAAAATTCAAAACGGAAAGTCCCATATCAAATGACAAAATCAAACAACAAAACACATCAAACGAATGGACAACAATGTCATATTCCTGAAATGGTACAGGCAATTTCAAATTATGTTTTATGATACGCAAACAAGAATGTGTAATAACATTTTATTTTTGTTGAACTATTTGGATCGAAGTAATGACATTTCAGTACATAACATAAAAAATATTCCCTGAATTGGCTGCAACTATGTGTTACAATATGCAAAAGTTAATGTATAAATAACACTTTATTTCTGTTACTTATACCAAATGTTGTTACGGTGCTGAGTGTTGTAAAATTCTAGCCAACATCAGGGAACTACCCTTCCCTAGAAAGAAAAGTAATGGTAATGGTGATTGTTGACTTTTATTGTTTCAGATATTCTATTAAAGGTATTCTATTTATAAATTTGCAGTTTATCACATAATGCAAATTTAGTCTATATTTATCTTCTTGTATAGCAGTATTTTCTTATTGATATTCAAAGTCGGTTTATCAACTGATTCCCCGTGGGGTTCACCAGCCCAGTAGTCAGCACTCCTGTGTAGACATTAATTGTCATTGGTATGGTTATAATAAAATTAACTGTTTACAAAACTTAGAATTTTTGAAATACTAAGGCTTTTCTAACTCATGAATGAATAACCTTAGTTGTATTTTGCAAAACTTGGAGGAATTTTGGTCCTCAATGCTTTTCAACTTCGTATTTTATTTGGTTTTTTTACATTTTTTTATTCGAGTGTCACTGGTGATTCTTTTGAAGACGAAACGCGCGTTTGGCGCAAATATAAATTTTGATCCCAGTATCTTTGATGAGTTTATTTACAACCACTGGGTCGAAGCCACTACTGGTGGAGATTTTTTATTCCCCGAGGGTATCACCAGCCCAGTAGTCAGCATTCATGTGTTGAAATGAATTGTCATTGATATGGTCATAGTTATGAATTAACTGTTTACGAAATTTCGAATTTTTGAAATATAAATGCTTTTTTAACTCAGGAATGGATTAACTTAGCTGTATTTGGCAAATGTTAAGGAAACTTTAGTTCTCGATGCTCTTCAACTTCGAACTGTAATTGACTTTTTAATGATGAGTATTTAGTAGACGAAAAGCGCATCTTGCGCAAATATAGAATTTTAATACTTGTATCTATGACGAGTTTATTTTCAATTTAATCAAATACGTCTGTCATGTGTTGTGTGGGCTGTAGTATGTTTTAAAAGGTTAAATACACCTAAGGCAAAAACAAGTTTCTCAATAATCCTAATTAGTGTTTGCCAAACTGTTATGTGTCAAATGAAATTATCCTGTAAATTATGTGGTTCATTCCCCTTTTCCATTCTTAATAATTACATTTAAATTAATTTTTTTTTAATTTTGTTAACATTTTATAAAAACGATCCAAATCTATTTAAGTCAATTTGTTATGTATTTTCTTTTTAACGTCGTTTTAACGTTAAGCCGTGCGTCTGTTTTACTTCGACTTATGGATTTTGATTGGCTCTTGGTATCTGCAGACTCTTAATTTTTTTAATCTATATATTTGTAAATGTTTGAATAAAACAAGATTACTTACCCGTTTCTGTCTGCAAAGATCTTCCTGCAATAACAAAATATACACAAAATATTAACTTGGTTGACATCTTGGGATTCGAGTTGCACCTGTCTGAGCTACGTCACTGGCGATATAGTATCAACCCGATATTGATAAGTTAACGTCTGCAAAACGAGATAGAGATATCTTGTATCTTGAAAATTATCAGTTTTATAAAAATAATTTTTATTTCCAATTGTTGTGGCATATTCATTGTGCAACCGTATTTTTTTGCAATCCATAAAACTTCGTCTTCTTCATGTTTAAAGTTATAATTTATAAAATTAATTATTATATTATATCTATCGATGCAATTATTTAGTATGTTGTATCTTTTACATTTTAACTATGGTAAACAGATATTGTTAAATTGTACGTACCTGTTAACGGCACGGAAAACCGGTTTCCAAATTTACCAGTTTGTCCGCCTCCTGAAATACACAGAACATTCATTGATTAAAAATTAAATCTATGTCAGGTGTTGCATGAAGAATAACTTGTTGGACAAAATTGTGTTGGATGTGTGCTTACGTATTTTTGAAAATAATCCGATATGATTTTGTCATAAACCAATCAGAAATATGTATATTAGGAACAGCAATAAATTGTTTCTCTGATTTAGGATTGCTTCAAATTTTCAAAAGATTGTCTTCTCACATGGTTTTCAAACTGTTTACCAAACCGATGTTTTATATGTTTTAGATCAGTTTTGGGGGCAAACAAGGCAAGCAGGGTCTAATTTTTTTACGATATTGCGCCAAAGGTATAGTTTTGTATCAATGCAGCAAACGTTTAATAGTAAACTTTCAAGTACATGTATACATATGTGATACTTTAATATAAATGATCTGAAATTATAACAAAACAAGACTTTGAATCATATTTTTTTGGGTAAACAAATTTGCATATATTTTAGATTTATAAAAAATCAAGCAGAGTGAAGCCAATCTTCATTAAGTTACCATTCATAAAACCCATGGGGTCCATCAGATTACTCCCTCCTGCAAACCTCTGGGCACCTCCTGTTACAAAAGAAATGCAATCAGATAAAACAAAATAAAAGATGTTGAATCTAATACGTAACAAGCCTCGTGCTATGAAAATAAATACAAAAAAAAACCAGTGTCATAAAGCGTAAAGGTGAATTGAAAATAAAACAGAATTATAAATTTCAATGAAAATAAAACTTCAATGATCTGCTATAACAGCTGTCATTTGATAAATAGAAAGTTTCAAAAGTTCAGGGCTGCAACAAAACGTATGGTTAATTGGTTAATAGGTGGAGAGGCATGGTAGAGCTTTTAAAAAAATCGAAAATACGTTGGTTTTTTTTCAAATAAAGTGGTTCAAATGTTAGATAGATAGTTTATTCTCATAAAACCATGCAAGTACAAAGGTTACAGATAAGTTAGAAAATAATATATATAAGTATAAAAATGCATTAAAAATGCATAAAAATGCATAAAATTGTTAACACGACAATATTTTGACAGATTACTTGAATTTAGGTCTTTAAATTTATTTTGAAACAAAGAGATAAGTAAACTAAATTTTATCTGGCAACTGCACCATGGTATACATTTGATGTTAATGTTGCTCGTATTCAATTTTACCAAAAACCTATATACAAACTGACAATTTGATATTTTGCAATTTGATATGCCAGATACCGGCTGATATAGATTAGTGTTCTACCTACCCATCATCGCCCCTAAAGGATCCAACGGATTACCACCCGTCTGTCCTCCGCTTTGACTTGTAGAGCCACTGTCTATAATAAATAGTGTCGAAAAGTTTTAAAAGAAGCGTTTGCAAACCACAAAACAAGCTAGTCCTATAACATATGACTTAGGGGGCATTATCTTTTATTTTTTATATTCTCTGTTTACTTATTTTGCTGTTTATGATGTTTTTTTGTTTTTTGTTTGTTTGTTTTTTTCATTTTCTTTTACTATTAATGTGCACCAAAAACAAGTAAGGAATATATCTGCATAAAAGATTTGAATATTGAAAAGATAATGCCAAGGCATATTTTATAAGACTTATTACAACACCAAGCTGCATGAAGCATTTTATAATCATTCAACCATATAAAAATATACCGAAAAATCCAAAGCGCAAAGCATTGAGCGAAAATTAAGCAAACACATTCATTTAAAAATTTCCTTTTTTTAGTTGTAACCTTTAGAATATTAAGAAATCAACTCTTACTTCCGCCTCTGGATGTAGCAGATGTTCCTCCCATAATTGCGTTCATGGGATTCGTACCACTCCCACTTCCGCTTCCGGATCCTCCCGTCATACTGCTCATCATATTCATTGGATTCAAATTCATTCCCCCTCCACTACTGGCCCCAGTGCTCCCACCACTGCTTCCACCTGGAGTCATCACTGAATTAGCTCCACTCGTCATTCCAGAGGATCCACCCATTAACGAACTTGCATCCATTTTACTTGGGTCTCCTCCTTTAGCGCCGCCAAACATGTTTAAGCTGGTTCCTAGCTTGGCTTGTTGCATATTGACGGAGCCAGGATCAAAGCCACCATTACTTTTACCTGTAACATTTATGATGACTGATGTACCCATCTTTTGACCATTTTATTTATTGTGTCTGTTTAGTTAACGCATCAATGTAAATATAACGGAATTTGATGAGACTGTCATCAAAGTGAGAGAATTAACCCTATAAAACCATGTTTAATCCACCATTTTCTACATTTGAAAATGCCTGTACCAAGTCAGGAATATGACAGTTCTTGTCCATTCGTTTTTGATGCGTTTTGTTATTTGATTTTGCCATGTGATTATGGACTTTCCGATTTGATTTTCCTCTAAGTTCAGTATTTTTGTGATTTTACTTTTTATATATCAAATCTAGTAACAACAATAGTGATAATTCTGACGGTATCTGTATTACCAATCTTGGGTAAACCTAAACACGAAACCTATTTGATAAAGACCAATTTTTAAAATGGCCGTGCTATGAAATTCTGAGAAAATTGGCTTCCCAGTCAGACAATTTTTTATCCTCCAAAAACTGATATTTTGAATGAATTTGGTCATCTATTAAATACGATTAGATACTGTCGA
The DNA here is from genome assembly GCF_963676685.1 of Mytilus edulis. NCBI lineage: Eukaryota > Metazoa > Mollusca > Bivalvia > Mytilida > Mytilidae > Mytilus > Mytilus edulis. Next base: position 39,471,524 of record NC_092346.1, on the reverse strand, counting down.
AATCAGATGAACCATGCAGTCTGTATTTATCAGATAATGTTATTGTATATATTTACCACATCCTGTTTTCGGTCCCATGATTTTACTCATAGTATTTCCTCCTATAAAATATAAGAAAATCAACTAAACAAGCCTAAGTGTGCATCATGTATTAGATATATGTAAAGGAAAAAAAATGTTAAGGAAAAAATATTTATTCATTTATATTTTCTCAACTGAAAGTTAACGTTCATAAAATACATTTGCGTTACAGCATGTAATTACAGCTAAGTATGTTGAAATACAAAAATTCCTTTACAAGTGAGAGGTTTAGCACTATAAACCAGGTTCAATCCACAATTTTCTACATTTGAGAATGCCTGTACGAAGTCAGGAAAAGACATTTGTGTTCGATTCTTTGGTGTGTTTAGCATTTGATTTTGCCATTCGATGACGAACTTTCCGTTTTGAGTTCAGTATTTATGTTATTTTACTTTTTGTCAGAAATTAAATATCTAAGTATTTATGGAAAAGTTTGCATAATTTTTTTTTTAATTTGATTTATCTTGTCAGTTATAGTTTTACCGAAACCATTAGTTGTCTAATTTGCATAATTATTAGCTTATTGACATCAATCATACCTAAAAGTGGGTTAAGAGGATTAAAACCAGAAGTTCCTCCTGTATTGGCTGCTACTGGATCAAAAGAGCCTTGCTGTCCACAATTTGATTGAGGCTGCTGACTACCGGAGCCAGGTTGAGGCTGTTGACTACCGGAGCCAGATTGAGGCTGTTGACTTCCAGAACCCGACTGTTGACCCGAAGCTTGACCAAAACTTGATGCTGAAGACTGTGATGGTTGACCTGAAGCTTGTCCAAAGCTTGATGCTGCCGATTGTTGTTGCTGACCAGATGCTTGACCAAAACTAGACGCGGATTGTGATCCGGATTTTTGGCTTGGTTGAATCGTAGTCTGTTGCCCACCAGGCGTTTGTTGTTTTGCATTAAACCCCATTCCGTTGGCAAAAGATGGTTTTGCTCCACCAGAAGAACCACTCATTCCACTGTTTGCAGCATTAGGGTCATACTTGGCACCAGTATTTACAGCATTGTTCGGGTCGTACTTTGGATTTGTGTTTGAACTGCTACTACCACCACCACCACCACCGCCTCCACTCATTTGTTGTGAACCACCAGACGTCATCTGATTCGGATTGAACGACATTCCACCGCCACCAGAAGTTCCGCCAGATCCACCCGATGACATCTGCGCATTTGGGTTAAACATACCAGTTCCAAATGACTGACTTGATTGTGCAGGACTATTTGTCGACTGGGAAGATTGACTCTGTTGTGATTTTTGCCCACTGTTCATTGGTTGTTGCTGACCACCTATCATGGCATTCGGATTAAACATACTTCCGCTAGAGCCACCTGATGACTGAGACATACCTCCAAATTGACTTCCACTAGAGGTGCCACCGGATCCTCCTGATGACTGAGACATGCCTCCAAATTGACTTCCACTAGAGGTGCCACCGGATCCCCCTGATGACTTAGACATGCCTCCAAATTGACTTCCACCAGAGGTGCCACCGGAACTACCCGATGACATCTGAGCATTCGGGTCAAACGTTCCAGTTCCAGATGACTGACTTCCTCCTGATTGTGGAGGACTATTTGTAGATTGGGATGACTGACTCTGCTGTGAACTTTGACCACTGTTTGCAGGTTGCTGTGGCTGTTGACCTCCTCCAATCGCGGCATTAGGGTTAAACATGCTTCCACTAGAACCCCCGCCTGTATATTGTGACATCATTTTATTAGGGTTGAAGCTTCCATACAAAGAAGACGAGGACGATGATCCACCAAGAAAACTTCCCATCATTGAATTAGGATTAAAACTTTGTCGGACTGTAAAAATTGTATTGAAAAATAATATAAGATGATCCAGCAACATTGAATAAATACTATCTAGAAATAAGTAAATTTAGATATAAAATATAAAATATATTTAACCTAGGAGCTTTTGTGTTGATTTGACATTACGAGATGCAACTTAAGCATTCTTGATTATTAAAGTTTCGCATACGTTCCGGGACATCTATGTTCTGAGTTCATTTTAGTGAGTTCGTGTTGCGTAGACTTTACATAAATAAGGCCGTTAGTTTTCTCGGATTGTTTAACATTGTCATTTCGGGGCCTTTTATAGCTGCCTATGCGGTATGAGCTTTGCTCATTGTTGAAGGCCGTACGGTGACCTATGGTTGTTAATTTCTGTGTCATTTTTGGTTTCTTGTGGAGAGTTGTCTCATTGGCAATCATACCACATCTTTGTTTTTATGTCTATTTCTATTTGTTGATTTGTCGGATATTCGTCGTTTTTTCTTCATGTATTGCCATGGCATTGTCGGTTTGTTTATTTCCATCTTATGAATGTTCCCTTAGTATTATCCTCCTATTCTTCGTGCTTTAATAGAATTTTTTAGGTGTTTAGTTTTATGTATTGTGTTAGGTGGACTTATGGTATAGATTGCAATTGTTTGATATCTCCCTTCTCTTTTTCATAAAAAAAATATAAATATTGACTATATTTATTTAAAACGTGATCTGAAAGGTTATAAATATTAGATTGATATGCATTTTGCTCACGTAATCAAAGCCCACCATTTAGAGATTTGATTATGCATATTAAAGAGTGTTTGGGAGTTGAACAGTGGTTTGCCTTGGTATATCATCCGTGACACTTGTTTTCTCAATAACCAATTTACATAAATTATAAATACGTAAAATAAGATTTTTGTCTAGAATTTCATCGCGAAATTGTTGAAGGTGACAAATTCAGACTCACCATTTCGGGTTTTGGTCAAACTGACCATACACAAAAATGTAAATATTGTATTTAACGATGCCATGATAAATATATTTAGTCCTAAATAAGGGTAAATAGAATTATTTTATCAGTATAAGATAAGGATAGTGATCTAGTTGACCTTGATCGTTACTAAACTATATCCTATTATTATGAATGGTCTAATTTTAACGTAAGTTCACACAAATCGCAATCATTCCTGTATGACAATTGAAAACAAAAATATTAATGTAATATTTCAATCGTACTTCACTGCGTGACTGTACAGTAATAGCCATCATGAACCGACTTCTGTATGGTTTGATAATATTAAAACAATAAAACAAGTTTTTAGACTCCTCTAGCAAAATAAGCTTGTGATCTGTGCTTATAATGGTTGTTTCTGACTGTTATATCGTTTTTCTTACTTTTCTAATATTCAGCATACATGTTAGTTTAGAAGTTTTTTAAAGCGTTTGAAACGCAATATATCAAAACATCTGTAATGTTTTTTGAATGATAATATTACATACAAAAACACTATTAAAACACCTCAATTTTATTTACTGGTATATCAAACGTGTCTTTCAATCAGTATATTAAACTCAGAATTAGAAATACTAAAAGTACCCAATGATCATTAATTTCTACTCAAAACTAAGGTATATTGCATACGAAGTGGTCATAATTTCCCCATTTTCAACATACCATTTCTGAGTAATAAAATCAATGATACCATTACAACATACCACCAACACACTGGCTTCGGTGTGTACATATTGCAGTTCATATTTTATACTTAAACGCTTCTTTCAAAAATAAAAGATTTTGTTGTGTTACTTGTTCTTACAAAATTTACCGGAGTTATTTTGTAACGAATTCCGCTCTTGATGAGATAAAACAGCAATAAAAGCTATATCCCTTTGCTTATTGTGTGTTTTTTTGTTGTGAAAGTGCTATTGTTTTCTCATAGATTGATACTCTATATATCCTTTGTTTTGTTTTGTTTTTATACGCCCGTCAAAATTTTGACGGGACGTATTATGGTATACAAATGTCCGGTGTCCGTCCGTCCGTCTGTCCGGCGTAAACATGTCGCACCGTAACTTGAGAACGACTTATCTAAATTTCATGAAACTTAATATAGTTGTTTTTTTATGATGTCAAATGTTATGTATACTTTTTGGTGAAAATAAGATTTAAACTTTTTGAGGTACGGCACTTTGTAACTAAATCAGGGGTGTGTTTTTTTCACATGTCGCACCGTATCTCAAAAACGATTCTTGATTATTGCTTAAAAATTTTCTTAAAACTTTACACACTTCTTAGTTATATTTATCTCAATATCTGTATACTTTTTGGTGATGATTCAAAATTCCATTTTTGAGTTATTGAGTATTTTGTAAAAAAAAAAAGGGGGGGAGGGGTTTTTTACATGTCGCGCCGTATCTCAAAAACGATTTATGATTATTGCTTAAAACTTTACACACTTTTTTGTTATATTAATATAAAAATCTGCATACTTTTTGGTGATGATTCAAAATTTCATTTTTGAGTTATTGAGTATTTTGTAAAAAAGGGGAGGTTTTTTTTTTTACATGTCGCGCCGTATCTCAAAAACAATTTATGATTATTGCTTGAAACTGTACACACTTCTTTGTTATATTAATCTAAAGATCTATATACTTTTTGGTTTGATTCAAAATTTTATTTTAGTGATATTTGTAAAAAAAAAACAGGGTGGGGGGTTTCACATGTCCCGCCGTGTCTCAGAAACAATAAATGGTTATTGCTTAAAACTTTCTCAGAAACTATTTATGATTATTGCATAAAACTTCCACACAAGACGACTGGCGTATCATGCGCTCATGGCGCAGCTGTTTATTTATTTAAATTCTCACTCATGTTTATGTCTCCCAGGAGTTAGCTGGCATCACAGCTAGATTTGATGTATGGTGTTGGGGTTATTCCTTTGAATCAATTTTTATTGTTGATGAGTTTCTGATTTATTGTTAGTTGCCTAATGTTCAATAACACATAAGAATTATTCCTTGTTTCAGGGAGGCTCGTGTAACTCAGTGTAGTGTTATGTGAAATGCTTATTGCACCTATTGTCTTCTCTCGATTTTTTAATTATTTTTTTTCGTTTTCATGCCATGGTATTGTCGGGTTTCCATTTTGTGAATTTTGATTGTTCTGTCGCCTTTGTTTAGTTCTTATGATATTTTACGATACAATTTCTGAAATGGAGTGTAATTAAGCTTATAAATTCCATATTCTTCGTGTTTGCAGGCTCATGCCGCTACAAGGCAGCACTCGCACCCGCAAAGTGGAAAGGGATTAATATAAGATGCAATAATTTGTTTACCAATCCACTATAAATATATGTTTAAACTAAAGATGACCATTTAAACCTGAAAACAGTTCTAAACATGTATTAATCTTTTCTATATTGAACTGAAAAAAATTCTAAAATAATCTCTCTGAGTATGTTTTCGCCAGTAACAGTAGATCTAGTTAATATTCTTTATTGTTTTCACATTTAGCTATTTCTTATCTTATCTAGGTCCAAATAAATTACAATTGACCAATTCGTTTTAGGCTTTTTAGAAGACACACACAGACGACATACCCCGAGTGATTACAATAAGTAATTTATACAGTATCTAGATAATCTTATATTAAATAGCAGCAGCAACTTTATGAGCCTTACCATTGGTCATTTATTTGGTTTTGCTTTGACACTCGCAAATTGAATTTTGTTAAGGATCACCGATGAATTGCGCCTTTACACAAATGATGAATCACCCAATGATAGGGTTTAGCAGAATAAAATGCACATAGCATATTAGAAGGTTGAGCGAGACCGTAACTATATATGAAGGAAAATTTTACGATAGCTATCTTAACAATATATGCGCCTGACGTTCAAAATTTTATTACTGTCAAATATCTATGATGAGTGTTTCCATCGTCAATGTCACTGCTAGTGGAAGTTTCTTTAATAGTTATCCCACGATGGCGCGGTGTGTCAGTGTAAGATCACCCCGATGGCCGGCATATACACTGGATTTTTTCTACGTGAATTTTGATGCATAGTCTTTTCCGTATAATTAATTATAACTTTTACAGTGGATGTGTCCTTCCCGCCAAAATGTTTCAGAACAAAGGAAAGCATGCATAACAAAGACACTTAAACTGGGGTGATCTGGAAGGGGTGATCCGGCTCAGATCACCCCTGTTAGAACAAAGGAGCTGGGATGTAATCTCCCAGTGTATCACGGTAACCAACCTACTATAGTCTGTGTTGACATGAATTAACCTGTTTATAACACTTTGAATCTTCCATATCCTAAGGCAGGTATAGATTACTTTAAATGTATTTGACAAAACCTTTTGGAACTTTTGCCCTAAATGCTCTTCAACTTCGTTCTTAATTTGGCTTTTTAAACTTTTTTTTCTCACTCTTGAAAGCGTAACATGAGTCTTTTGTAGACGAAACGCGCTTCTGGCCTACAAATCCTTGTATCTATGATGACTATATAATATGGTCTCAGTAAAAAAAAAAAACATTTTTTTTTTACATATATGATCAAAATTTAAGAAGATGAAAATGTTCCATTATTTTAACAACAGCATAAAGACAAAAAGAAGAATTACAATCATAATTTACAAAGGATCGAGACCATGACCATCGCCGCTCATGAGAGATAGCAAACTCTTAACATAATGACGCAGTATCTAGATTAAAAGAAGAATATCATTAAAAAAAATATCATGTAAACCATAAAAGAAATATTGACACATCTAAGACAAAACAAATTATTAGGATTTGTGTTTATTAAAAACAAATTTCTGTACAAAATACATTTTATGATTCCTGAATTATGTTTAATATCATATGATAGCTCTTTTTTGGTTTCTGTAGCATAGTTAACTGCATCTGTAAGTAAATAAAAGAGAATATTGAAATTAGTTTACCATGCACTCGTTTTGTTATCTATTGCAAGTTATAGGGGATGAACCATTTATTTCTATGCACCGATTGGTATCAATGTCGATTTTTTTGTTTAAATCTATATCGATAATCCTGTCAAACTTTCTGCATATTCCAGGTTTAACTTGATTCAATAAAAATAACGATTTAATAAATATTAGCTTTAGGGGAATGATGGAAAATGTCAAGTTTTTAAGGGAGCTACCATTTGATTTTTAGGGGGGGGGGGGGGGGGGCTAGGATGAAATTTGAAAAAATAGGCAGGACAGGAGTTTTGAGTAAAAACAAAAGGCAGGATGAGACACTTGCAAAAAAAAAGTCAGGACGACAATGTAGGTAACAAAAAGTCTGGATAAATTAAAAAAAAAAGGCAGGACCGAACAGAGTGAAAAATAAAAAGGCAGGACAGAGATTACAGCTACAAAAAAATGCAGGACAAAATTTTTCATCCTAGCCCCCCCCCCCCCCCCCCCCCATAAAAATCAAATGGTAGCTCCCTAAATAACTTTGAAATATGATTGTACCGTGAGGGCCGTGATAGTGATACTGAACAAAAACGCATGTACACTGTGGTTTGAAGCTTAAGAAAAGGTTTAAGCTCGCTTGGTTAAGAGAACCAGAATGAGTCATTGCCACCACATGACGTCTGTTGCCTTTATGAAAATCTTCACATCTGAAAAACTCAGTTATATTCTTAATTGTTGTGAGTGCAAGTTTTATTAGTATTTTTTAAGGGCGTTGAGATATTTGCTTATCTGTGAATTTTGTTTTCTTTTAAATTGCTAGAGTTTGTTTGTTTTGGTATTTTTGTGGCGGGGGTGTTATACAAATTGTCACAGTAAAATTTATGACGAAAGAACATTGATTTTAATTGAAAAATTGAAAATTGCGACCCCGGTATAAACTTATCAATACCTTGAAAAAAATAAAAAGTAGTTAGCAACTTAGTAATATTGCAGTAATACTAGTAATTAAAACACTTATTTCAGGTTCAGGATTGTACAAGGTTTTAAAATTTCAACAGTTAAATAGTAACCACGACTGCACATCACAGCTGTTGGGATCAAAAATGATTTTTTTCTCATTTGACTTTTTATCCTACTTAAATTGAGAATGGAAAAGGGGAATGTGTCAAAGAGTCAACAAACCCGACCAAAGAGCAGAAAACAGCCGAAGTAATGCAAAATCGTTTTAAAATTGCATCATATATTCTTTTCTTTTTTGTATTCTTCTAGGCTCCATCATCTTCCAGATTTCGAGCTTCTTAGTGAAGCAAACATTGGCCACACCTCTCTAAATTAAATGTTGTTGAATCGAAACGCCTATTGTCGAATTAAAAAAAACCGCTGTTCTTATGAAAGGTATTAAAGTCTTACTTGTGTCAGAATGTATGTTACGTATATTGTTTTCGTTATTGTGGTGTTTGTTTGTTGTTTCATTGACGTATACTGCGCATCTGCTAGCTTTAACTTTTCATGTACTTAAGCGTCTCGTTTAGATTTATAGAGTACGGATAATCTACTTCAAGCCACTGAAGTACAAACCAAAGTCAATTGACCTTAAACAGTGTTGACACGTGTGTTACAGCATTCCTGGTTTTGATGCTTTCAAACTTCTTATGCATATTTATTTTTTCAAAACAGAAACAAGTGTCGCGTGCACTTAAATAAGTATCATACAATATCAATACAATGCAAAAGCAGCCATTTTTCAAAGTTCATTCTTGACTTCAAAGCAAAATAGCCTTTCAGTAGACTAGGTAACACATGTTTCGGTGTTAACACTTAAAACTATAGAAGTTCGCCAACCCCTTAGGAAGTTGCAGCCATAGATTTAGCACCACAATTTAAAAAAAATAAAAATAAACATGATTTGAAGTTCAACCATCAAAAATGTATGCCACTACAAATAACCCTTCACCATCACGTGCAAATAAGCTACCCTTTACCAACATTTGCATATGAGTTATCCTTTGCGCATATAATCACTCATTACCAATACGTTGTCCATAATGATGCACGAAATATTTGCTGCTGGACTTACACAACAATAAATCAATCAATAATTACCAACACGTGCATATAAGTTATCCCTTAGCCATTATGTTCAAATTACTTATTCCCAACATGTGCACGCCTGCTTCCATTAATGCACGCACAAATAACTTTTACCAACACGTGCAAAACCTTGTTTCATTGACCTTTTAAAGTACTTACACTTGTAAATATTATAACCCTATTAAAGACAGAAAGTAAAAGTTACAATCCTATAAAGGACTAAAAAAATTAAGTACTTAATATAAAGATTATAAACATAGATTTAAGCATTAGTATATAAATTATACGAGCAAGTCAATAAGGACCAACCACATAGGTTAAAATTTGTTTTGAAATTTTTAATCGGATAATTAACGAATTTTTATTTTACACTTTTATTTGTTTGGTAACGAAGACATGTCAATGGGTACATCAAATTTGAAAACAGGCGGTGAAATGCGCGCGAAAAGGGCTATACACCATCTACGTTCTTAAATCTTCTACCTTTTTTGTAAATTCTGAAACAGATTTCCGACAAGAAAATTGTGAAATGAGTAAACGTTCTCCAAATGATAAATCTTTCAATTTGAGCATTCTGATAATAAGTTAGTTACATATCATAGAGAAGTATAAAGTATTATTAGGTGTGATTGCAAAAGTACTAGATCCATGTCTGTAAATTTGTTCATTTTCCTATATAATCTGAATACAATTAAACATTCGATATACCATGTATACGTAAACGAGAGAAAACCTAGCGATACATATAGAAACAAGAATGTGTCCTCAGTACACGAATGCCCCACTCGCACTATCATTTTCCGTGTTCAGTGGACCGTGAAATTGGGGTAAAAACTCTAATTTGGCATTAAAATTAGAAAGATCATATCATAGGGAACATGTGTACTAAGTTTGAAGTCGATTGGACTTCAACTTCATCAAAAACTACCTTGACCAAAAACTTTAACCTGGAGCGGGACAGACGGACAAACAGACAGACGGACGGACGGACGGACGCACAGACCAGAAAACATAATGCCCCTCTACTATCGTAGGTGGGGCATAAAAATCTTGATGCCAACCTCATATTTTAAATGATGGAAGCATCCATATCATATCTCAGGTTCAAAATCATTTGAGTATAGACAAGTTACGAATCAATTGAACAGAAAATACAAAACGATTTTTTATCGAGACCTAAATTTCTATTCAAAATGAAACAAAAAGAAGCACAACGGGCTAGCTATTACAATTCAACTCATAAGTATATAATACATGTAAAATAAAGACAACATCGATGTTTGGAGCATTTCTGGATGCCAGGAGCATTTCTGGATGCCAATGTTTTGAATATGTTTTGTTTTTTTAAAGATTTGAGGTACTGTTCTTTTCTTATATATCTGGGTGACAGCAGTGCATTGAAATGAAATGCATAGCAACACATCACACTATTTATAATAAAGAATTTGAATTTCTTCCTTCTGATTATGTATTTACTTGTAATTTTAACTTACATGTTCGAAACATTTTCCTTTCTATGAAATTTTATTGATTATATAAATGACATAATACCTCTCTTTCCTAATTGGTTTTGTGGATTAAAGAAGTTGAATGTTTTGGAGTTGAATTGATCTGGATCAAATCCACCGGCGCTTCCCCCACTTTGACCCAATTTTGATGAGGATGGGTCCAACATGTTGGCTTGTAATTGGTTAACTTTATTTGCGTCGAATTTTGGTGGCTGGCTTCCTCCACTACTGCTACCGCTGCTACCACCTCCGCCACTAGTTTGTGCTTTTGGGTTAAAGAAATTAAACTTCATTGTGTTGAACTGGTCTGGGTTAAACATAGCTCCGCCACCGCCACCAGAACCCAGCTGTGACTTGGAAGGATCTAACATACTGGATTGTATCTGGTTTACCTTATTAGGGTCGAAGTTTGGTGGCTGACTTCCACTGCTTGAACTTCCACCGCTACTTCCGCCGGAACTAGCACCACTACTTGCGCCGGAACTAGCACCACTACTTCCGCCGGAACTACTTTGACTTGTCTGTCGTCTACCTGTTTAATAAAAATTAAATAATACAGTAAATTGCGCATTACAGCTATCGTATAATATTGAATCAGGAATTAGATGTGTAATTGGGTTATTTTTTTGGATTAAAATTTACAAAAACATAAATAAAGATGGAATACATACGCCTCCCTGCTGTCATTTGACTAGGGTTCAGGAAATTAAATAACATGCTGTTGATCTGGTCGGGGTTAAAACCACTGCCCCCTCCTCCGCCTGATCCTAGCTGCAGTTTTGATGGATCTAGAAAACTGGCTTGTATTTGGTTGACTTTGTTTGGATCAAAATTTGGAATTTGGGCACCGCCACTGCTGCTACCGCCACCAGAACTACTACTGGAACCACTACCACTGCTGTTAGACCCTCCTCCGCTAGAACTGAAATACAACAGTATAATAAATGATAGTTCTTATTCAGTTCGTTCAATTCTATAATTGAGTGTCGAAAGACATCGAAGGGTTATTCTAACTCATTTATAGTAGGGGTGATATCCTGTGCTCCGGAAAGTTAAGAAGATTCTGCTCCACGTGTGGCACCATAAATATTAGACTACTATATTTTTATTTGAGAAAATATGACAACATAGCAAGTCATTATGTTCTATTGATCAAATGCACTATTGCCAGACCCATGTGTTTGGTAAGAAAATCTCGGTATCTAAATACCTTTGCTGACTTCCGCCGCCAAGAAACTGTGATGGATTTAACAAAAACTGAGGAGGTTGAATATTCTGTGATGCTGATCCACTGGAGCTACCACCGGAACCTCCTGGTGTACCACCAGAACTTCCTCCACTCTGAGTAACTCCACCGGAACCTCCACCGCTCTGGGTAACTCCACCGGAACCTCCACTGCTTGGTATCACTCCACCAGAACCTCCACCAGTCTGAGTCACTCCTCCAGAACCCCCACCTGATGTTCCCCCGGATGTGCTGTTTGCTTGTCGCACTGAAAAGAAATGAAAATATTGATAACATTTCTGTTAAAAAGAATGTATCCTTCTAGGTTGTTTTTTTAGTAAGGTCTAGGCATTTTGAAAGTACGTACACAATGAAAATGAAGGGCATAAACTTAAAGCTTTAATTAGAACTTGCAAGATTACCACCTGACATGACATTTTAACTCTAATTCAAATTTCCGTGAAAATAAAAAAAACTTGTATAAACTAGCGAAAAATCACGCGATTTCGGGAAGTCTTTTCGTACCTATTATAATGATTTAAAGCATAAAAATAAAAAAAATACTTCCATCGTTAAAGTTAGTCTAGTATTATACATGTTTTATATTTTTTTGTATTTTGCTATTTAATAGATATGGGAAGATGTGGTGTGAGTGCCAATGAGACAACCATCCATCCAATTAACAATTTATAAAAGTAAACCATTATAGGTCCATGTACGGCCTTCAAGACGGAGCCTTGGCTGTAACCGAACAAAAAGCTATAAAGGGCCCCAAAATTACTAGTGTAAAACCATTCAAACGGGAAAACCAACGGTTTAAAAACGCATTTGTCATTCGTCAACATATCGTATATGTTTTGTTTTTTGCATTTTCAAACTGCTTTTACCATGTAATCTCACTGAGTCTCATTATAAATAATTTTTTATTACGATTTTTTTAATTCGATTATTATGGATTTAATATGTTGTGGCATATTTTCGTAACCATGTTCTTTTATCCGAACCGTCCGTTTCTGTTTTTTATCTGTCATTTGAGCCTATTTTGATCTAAACTTTGATAAAAAAAAAAAAAAACGAAATTTCTAATTGAAATAAGGAAGGCTTAAATTAGTTGGAACAATTAAAATTTAGAATAGCAAAACATTATTTAGTAATGAACTGAACAAATAAATACTACTATGACTTCATGTAAATGTATAACGATGAATCTTCACTTATAGATGTGAATCAAAGAAGCTATGTGATTTTTTTTTAAGTCATGTACAGGCGAAATCATATTAAATTTGAATTAATTTCAAAGGTAAGGGAATGGTCACAAAAATCTAATAGAAACAATGAACTTTTTTTAATAATATTTTGTTTAAAGACTTTTGGGGTTTTCCCTTTTGTTTACGTTCAGCATGAAATTTCCTTCCAAAAATATAAACTTACCACTAATGGCGAATGCATGGCTGACCAATAATGTCGACAATATCACCGTTGTCCACGCCATATTCGGTGTGAATTATGAATGAAATTTTAGGATTATTTTAATATTTGAAGGTCGCAGGTGAGAACTCGTATCAAAAGTTCATGTCTTCGATAACATACTTTCGGCAGGTGGAATTGATATGGGATCATTCAACCCTTACTTATCTTCACAAAGAAATTTATGTGAAAACTGAAAAAATTTTCATGTCACAAAATCATGAAATCGGCTATCAAACTTGTATTTCATGTTTTCACTAATCACTACTTCGTTTGCACAAAAGTTGTCTGATCTTGGAGCGCGAAGTCATTATATTCGTTAAAAGGATGGTGTATCTAAATTTTATAAACCAAGTTTTTTTTTTTGGCAAATAAAAATATATAGAGTTAATGAAATATGTAATAATTAGATAACGATGGAAAAATTATATTTTTTTTTCACTTGTAATTTAAAATCGTTTTCACAAACTGTAACACAACATGCACCGTCTTCAGTGCATTAGACCAATCGGAAAACTATGCTAGTAAAATTTGTAACGAATGGGTAAGGCTTGCATCAGAATGTAGCATATGAATATCTGCTTTAAGTGGTACAATACGGGAACTGTTGACCAAACTTTTAATACGATTATACTGGAAACCAAGTTTTAATTTCTACCAAATTATTCAAACCGATTTCAATTACAATGCAAAACTCCTGACTTAAAATGTTTAGCTATACAAATTTTATTTTCTAGGTTGATGTTCGGGATTTGTATTATGTTTTGCAACTTAAAATTATTATGGTAAGGATGTCGGGTAGTTTTGAATCTGGTCATGTAAAAAATGATTAGTGGTTTAGATATTAAATCACAATTTATTTGGCTAATGTCCTCTAAAGATATTTTCATACTCTAGAAACTCGGAGAATTATTTGAAAATTTATCCTCATACAGAAAATTTTCCTTAAATGATATATAGATATAGTAATGCCCAGTGACCCCCCTTTTTTAACCTAGTTATATTACTAAACACTGTGCTTGTGTCTTAATCATATTGAATCACTTGTAATCATTTATTTGTATGTAATTAATGTTGATTGTTCTGCTCCTTGTGGGCGCTTTGATTAGCAATAAAATATATTTGAATTTGAATTTGAATTTGTAAGATAAGGAGCAAAATAATTTATTTGAATTGTATCATAAAAAAAACTAAAAGAAAACAATTAATGAAGGTTCAAAATGTAAGAGTTAAGTATTTGTCACATTTCAAATAAAGCCACTGCATGGTGCTTGCCACGATATTGATGCAAACGATGCTTCTAAAGGTGGTACCCAACACCACTGGGAGATAACTCTGTAAAAATCATATAAACGTTTTAATCACGTTGTATTGATAAAGAAATATTACGCTTCCCAATGATAAAAAAAATAGTGTTTGTAAAATTGCTATGTATCCAATGAAAGGTTTCCGAGAGAATGTGAGGTGCAAAGATTTTGAAATCAAAGGGGTCAAAGTAAATATTTTGTCCAAATTTTATGAAAATTAAACGAGCCAATTATATTTTAGTCAAAGTGTTAGGTTCCACCTTAAATTGAGGTACAACCTTTTAGCGGCTAAAATTACTGAAACTTAATTAATGAAAACAGTTAGACGATAATGTTATTGGCAGTAACAGTGACTGGAGCTGTTCCTATGTCCTAGTATCTAAACAAGATAACGCTGTTTGTAATTGATTTCAGACAAGTTAATTCGGTTTCAAAACAAGGTTTTATCTTGTTCCTAGGATTGACCATTCCATTGATAAGATTCAGCATGAAAAATATCATCAAATTTCTGTTATTCTAAAAGTCAATTACAGGTGTCATTGACAATGAAGTTGGTAATGAAAAATTACCAACATCTTTTCAGCAAATACTGGAAATTGTTATAGAATATAGTGTGTGGTGATTTTTTTAAAGACAAAAAAAGTTATATAATACTTTGCTTTATAGCCACACCCTATTAAGTCATGATATATTCACTGCTTATCCTTGTAGTACGGAGTGTGTATGTAATCACATTTTTGTACATTCTTTGTGTAACCACTTATTGTGTTTTTGGATAAGCACATACCAGTTGTGCATTATATACCTGTTGTGCATCAGACAAGATATATTTTACAAGTTTACAAAAGCAAGTGACGGATGTTCAGAAAGTGTTGTCAATGTCAATATGTTCTGTCCTATTTGATTATGTTCAAAGAGAGAGCGAGGAAAATATTTTATTTTATTTTCATCAGAAATGGATACTTTAACAAACGATACCTGGGTTTGGTGAGAGGGCTCAGCATTTTCTAAATTTCATTCTACAAAATCGTGATTTTGGGAGGCACAAATAATTCGGTAACACTATTAAAGTTAAGTTCCCGAATCATACTATTTTACAAAAAGACTTAGGTTGCCGTTTTCTTAGGCATGAAAAAAACCCATCTATATATTTGATGTTCAATTTTAAAATTCACCATCTTCTACCATTATGCAGTTGTGGGGCGAGATTGGATTATAGGAACTTAAATATTTTTGCACCTGTTTATTATCATCATCGAGTGACGAAAACTTCGAAACGATAAAACCCTAGTTTATTGGTCAGAAAAAGTTTAACTATTTGTTTTTCGTTCTTTTTTTTTACATAAATAAGGCCGTTAGTTTTCTCGTTTGAATTGTTTTATATTGTCTTATCGGGGCCTTTTATAGCTGACTATGCGGTATGGGCTTTGCTCATTGTTGAAGGCCGTACGGTGACCTATAGTTGTTAATGTCTGTGTCATTTTGGTCTTTTGTGGATAGTTGTCTCATTGGCAATAATACCACTTCTTCTTTTTTATATTAACTAGACCTCAGTCCATGTACCTTATCTCAAGCAAAACACCTCACCAGTAGCTGGTTTTTTTTTGTTTTTTTTTTTGTTTTTTTATTTTAAGAAAACGTACGGTTGATGCCGGATCACGTATAGTCTCTTTTAAATTTGTTCATACCTTTTGGAGAAGTGTGGCAATTTTGAGTCTGACATATAATGCAAAAAGGGATACTTTTATAAAATTGCGGAAATCCTTGTCTTTATATTTTTAGCCATGGCGATTTCACTTTGTTTATAATCTATGAGTTTGACTACACCTCTGGTATCTTTCTTCCCTCTTTTACATTTATTCAGTTTGACAATTTAATCAATTAAACCATTCATGGAAGTTGCCGAAGTATATATATTCCATATCAAGTTAGCGAATGTAGTTCATAAATGTTTCTCGTTTCTCGTTTTTTTATATAGATCAGACCGTTGGTTTTCTCGTTTGAATGGTTTTACACTAGTAGTTTGTATGACCCTTTATAGCTTGTTGTTCGGTGTGAGCCAAGGCTCCGTGTTGAAGGCCGTAATTTGACCTATGATGGTTTACTTTTACAAATTGGACTTGGATGGAGAGTTGTCTCAATGGCAATCATTACACATTTTTCTATATCTAAATAAAATATTCAACCTTCGTTTTACCAATAATAATTCAATGTAAGTGTACAACTTTTAGCAATACAATTATCGCATGTTAATATGTGAATTACACTTTTTTTTTTTTTAATCTTGTGGACTCACAAAGCAAGTTTGTTAACATTTTCTTCTCGCCTTAAATATGCATGAAATATTTGCCATCAAATGTTCGTTAAGCATTCATGCTTAATCGAAATTAGTTTTACGAAGACCACCTTCTATAAACATTCCTCTGTGGGAGAGAGCAAGGGAAGAAGTCATATTTATACACATATTTTTATTTTTTTTAACGTTTCCGACGTGAATGCACATTTGTTCAAATTACTGAACGCAAAATGGAGCAAAAATAACAAAAGTGAAATAGTCAATCTGCATATCAGATTTACCTTGATACAAAGAGAATTAATAAACATTAAGAGGTAGAAAATGCATGAACATAAAGGGATCAAAATCTTTCAAGCCTGATTTACATGCAAGTTTATCCCAAAAAAAAAAGATATCAGTATATTTAAGAACAAACGATACCAACAATAGCTAAACTGTCTACTCTTGCAATAAACCATATTGGCCTTCGTAGAAAAAAAACATTGTTTTAGTCAGAAAAAAACATAATATCTATCCTTTTGTTTGTTCGATAATTTCTTTATTTTACTTTCTCATCGCTTCCTTGACCAATTATAGGATTATCAGTCTTGGATGTCCTTTCAACGTTGCCAGGGACTTGTTTCATCATTTCATTAGGACTGAAATGCATGTTAACTTTGTTTACTGCATTTGGATCAAAACTTGCTCCCGATATCAAACCCTTCATGTTACCGATCATAGCCGAAGGACTAAACATCATATTCGTTTGACTTTTATCTGAGATGCCGCCATTTTCTGTCGTATTTTTGTTCGTATTCATCATTGCGTTTGGATTAAACAACATGCCAGCCTTCATTTTACTAGGATCAAATACACCACTATCATCTTTACCTCCAGACAGAAGACCCGGGATAAATCCAGAACCTGAACTGTTTCCTGCAGTTGAGTTTGAATTGTCTTGAAGAAAAGGAGGAAGAAAATTGACATGTAAGTCATTGACTTTATTCGGATCAAATGTATAACTTTCGGCTGTTTTCTTGTCATAGCCAGCATTAGATTCCAACATTTTAGAAGGGTTAAAGTTAATTCTCTCTTTATTTACCACATTTGGATTAAAATATGCTTTATTTACTTCTGTTGGGTTAAATTGTCCACCAAACCCAGAATTCATACTATTTTGCGTACTATTTTTTGAATTTCCAATAATCCCCATATTAACCTTGTTTGCGTCAAAATTTCCTAAGAATTGTGAATTATCAAACTGCCCTGTTGACATGTTATTCATGTTCGTCTGGGCCTTGTCGAATGGGTTAATATATGAATTTTGATTTATTTTATTTGGATCATAAAATGTATTGTAGTTGTTTGACGTCGACCCACTTGAACCATCCATTCCTATTTGCTGATTAGTGTTGAAACTGATTTTTGGTTGGTTACCTGATGAAGGATTAAAATTAAACATCATTCCAAAACTATTCGACGTCTGATGCGTTGTGTTATTGTTGATATTTGATGATCCTGTATTTTGAATATTATTCATTGAGAAAGCCTGCTGATTGACCACGTTAGGGTTATACATTCCTTTATTTACCATCATTTGTAATGTTCGCCCATCTCCTGTCAAAGACCCAGGAACAAATCCATTTTGAGGGTGGTTTGACTGAGCAGGCATAAATTTACTGGATTCACTATGGTTTTCATGGCTATCAGTTGAAGTTGTGAACACAAAAGTAGTCCCTTGAGTTGTAGTATCCATAGTGGCTGTAATGGTTGTCTGTGATTGGCTAGTTGGTGCAAGTGCAGTTTGATTTGTAAGGTTTCCCGGGTTAACTGAATGGTCAGGCTCTGCTGGTAAATCTGATAACATATCTACAAAGGCATATCTATGCTTGATACTTTTTTTACTTTCCTCTGCTCTTTCTACAAAGTTTGTGTCATATTCCGAAAAGTGATTCCCAAGCTCGTCATTATCAGGTTTAAACCCAGGAAAAAGTAAGCCAGGCACAAAACCTGACATTTTCTTCAATGACGGTTGCGGGACAATTTCGGACTGCAATGAAGCTAATGTGTTTTCATTGTTCGGATTTGGGTCATCTGACTTTTTGGCACTGCTCATCAACTTTTTGTTTAAAGTGTCGGCATTGAATAAACTTTGATGTACTGGTGGTAGCGGTGTATTCATATCTTCAACTTGGAACATTTGTCCAGGTTTAAACTTTCCATAGTAGTTGTTAAGTTTATCAGGATCATATGAAAGTTTGTTACTAATATGCGGTGTCCCTTTATTAACAGAAAGCAAGAGTGCATCTGGTTGAAAATTCATTTTTATGTTGTTGAATGAATCAGGGTTGAAGTTGATAGATGTTTGACCATGCATAGGATTAAACATGCCAGGACTGTTTTTGGTATTCGTTTTAATATTTTTCTGTTGATTAGGTGCCCAATTTTGTGGAGAAACATTCTGTTTTACCATATATTTCCCAGCACCTAGTGATGAAGAAGAAGAGCTCATCATTTCTTGCATCAGTGCATCAGGGTCAAACAATTTTGCTTTATTATCTTCATGATTAGAACCAGATGGATGTTGAATTGAAGACGTATCAGGGAAGCTTTGTTCACCCATTCCTGACGTCATCATGAAAACTGGACTCAATTGTTGCTGAGTATTGAACTTTCCAGCATTGCTCATTTGCTGTGGTGGGCGGGGTGTACTTAAGACGTTGTTATCAGTAGGCATAAAACTTCCAGTTTTTTGTCCATAGTTTGAAAGTGTTTTCATTGTTGGTTTCAATGGTTCTACCGTATAATGTTGCTTCTTTGGAACATTGTTTTGTTGCTGTGGCAGGCGATGGATGATGGCGTTTGTATTGATGTTGAGAGGCGCATTACTTCCAAGTTGTACTCCTAGAATTTTCAGCAACTGAAGTGCAGACATACCAGATAGTTGATTCAGCGTTGTTGCAAGACTACCGTGATTTGAGACGGAAGTGGAAACTTTTTCCTGGGATGAGAGTACATGTTCCCCAAGTTGTTCTGTGTTGATTGAATGATTTGGATCTGTCTTTTTGTATGTGCTTTTTCCTGGTATAATTCCAAAAGTTTTTGTGAAATTATCATCTGTCTGGACATTTTGCAGACCTGGTAGTGAAAAACTATAACATCCTGCAAAGATAATTAGTTGTATTCGGTGAAATACATTTAAATGTAGTATTTTAACATAGTACGTTTTTTTTTCTATCTAGATTCTTTTCTAGTTACAATCATTGAGTTGCCGACATGTTAACTTACTGTTTTCACTTCTTAGAATTACTAGGAACGCTCCAGTAACTTAAAAGAACAATACGATTTACTTGAAATTGATGATATCAAATAAGCATAAAAAGGGTAGGATCGGACACAAGATGAAAATCAATTTCGACAGCAAATTAGAATATATAGAAAGTTATACAGTGGTTGTCGTTGGTTGCTGTATGTAATATTTGTTTTTCGAATTGAGTCGACGTGAATCAGACCATTGAGTTTTTTTTCGATTAAAATGTTTCATGTTTTGTCATGTCGGAAACCTGACTACAAGGTATGGGTTAGGATCACTGTTTGAGTCTATAGTTGATTTAATACGCTTTATTTGAACTCTGTTGTGTAGTTGTCCTTTTGGCAATCAAACCACATTGCGTAAAAATTTCGGCATTGTTCCTTAATGAGTTTTTTTTTTAACGAATGATGCTAGTGGGAATATCAGGATTGCGGATTCGATATATCCAGCAGAATTCCAGCAAACACTTTTGCAAGGGGAGAGGTTTCAAAGCTCGTTCGGCGAGTATCCCCATGTGTTCTCTCGGAAAAATAATACATTTACAAAATATAGATCTTAACGATTGTCGTAAACCAGTGTTTTTCAATATAGCCTTAGAGTGGTAAAAAGTTTTGTGTTTTTATGAATAATTATTCACCAATATAAATGAAAGTTTAAGTAATTCACGAAAACACAAAAATGGTTTTCTCAAAATTATCCTGTGTTAAAAAAAACAACACTAAAATACATACCCGATACTAGAATTCCAACAAAGATGGTAAAAACTGTCATTTTCTCAGTTTCGTCTTGATCTTTGATCCGCCATGTAAGAGGTCTGGGCACCTGTCGTGGGATAAAACCATCACTATCTTACACCACCGTCATTATATTGTAAACATGACCAGGTATCATGAATAATACTATTAATTACTGATTAAAAAGATTACAAAAATTGTAATATCAACACCAATACATCGAAAACATCTATTTCTACTCGCGAGTTATTTTTTTTTTTAGTAAAAAAAATTAATAATGAATCATATCAAACCAATGTTGACGAGTGTGTCTCAAATTTCAATTCAAAACTTCCGAATTCAACATGACTGCCTCATACCTACGGAAAATCTTACGAAACAATGCAAATAGAAGGAGGGTGTGACTTTTAGTTTTACACTTAGGATATATCTGATAAACTGTACTTGATGTTCATGCAATGAAGCACAAAAAATAAAATTGCTATAATTTAGATAGGTTAAAGGCCGAACGGTGACCATTGTTGTATGTATCCATGTCTTTATGTATCATTTACAAGCACACCATATCTCCTTATTTTATATTTAGAAAATCTTCATCGCATTGGTCTTCCTTCAGTTGTATGATTCGATTAATGACTTTTGAACACCAGAATACTACTGTTGCCTTTGTTTTACATATTGTGTAAGAGATACAGAGCGGTTTAGTAAGAACATGATCCCTTTGGTGAACTGTTTTGCATTGATTTCGTGTAAATTTGTTTTCTCTACAACCGCTTTCACATTTAGTATTTTCAAATACTAGTTACAGAACTCCATTACCTTAAAATAGACCTCTGCCAGACTTTATATCACACATATGTTTTCTTTAACGAATGGGTCTCATTTGTGATATCATTTCACCAAAAAGATAGTTCACCCCCCAAAAAACATCATACCATTTGACCTTCACTCATTTGACCTTAATTTAAAAAAATGACCTTGTGAGTCACCTTGACCCCAAAAATAACACATTCAAAAAGAAAACCCCAAATCTGTTTAAACAAAAACAAACAAATAAAATATATTATCAATAGAATTACATTTACTGGTTTTCTTTCTTCTGCTATTTGGTCTAGTTTTTAAAACTTTCCGTCAAACAAATTGTAGGAAAAAAAAGATACACCACATGTGGTTAATGTGATTAGTCTAAGTGCACTGTGAAAAGGGGAATGAACTGATGTAAATGCGTCTATTGATGTATTCACTATTATAAAAACTAATATGCTTAAATATTACTATGAATGAAATCTTGTGTGTTAATAAAACATAAATAAGATATTTTAAAATATAAATCTTTTCGGCCTTGGTTTCATATTTAATAGAAAGAGCTGTATCGTAGTTAATAAAAGTTATCATGGTTATGTGTAGGCCTGTGTTCGACGCGAAATGCAGAACGGGATCGCGGTTGTTTAATCCCACTTTCCAAGAGGGTTATCAACAGCCAGGGTACATCGTGGGTCTTGCTTGCAAATAGCTTCAAATGATTCGTCTAGAATTTTGTTAAATTGATTTTTAGCTTATAAGAAACGGATTGTTATTTATCTTATGATCGCAAGTAAACAGAAATTCAATATGACGATTTTAATATTATATTGCTTGACAAGATATAGTTCAGGTTTTTTTTATAATGAAATGTTCAGTAATCTTATTTATTTTACTAAATTTCACTAACCAGTGTTTGAGCATAAAGTTAATAAACCAGGGGTATGTCAATCAACGTTTCGTCCTTTTTCTAAAAGAAAGTACCAAGACCTTGTTGATAAATATTCCGTATCAACTTCACAAATAATGAAAGATGGTCTTGAAGTATAATAGATTCTGGGTACTGACGTTATTTATCATCTTTATAACGTGTCTCTTCGTGTTTACATGGTTTAATCCACCATTTTCTACATTTGAAAATGCCTGTACCAAGTCAGGAGTATGACAGTTTTTGTCCATTCGTTTTTGATGCGTTTTGTTATTTAATTTTGCCATGTGATTATGGACTTTCCCAATTGATCTTCCTCTAAGTTCAGTATTTTTGTGATTTTACTTTTTACATCCCCTCATTGTGTTATTGGGCTATGGTAAATTTTTGTATTCTTGTCTTTCATTTTTGGTCATAACCTTTGTCTATATGCCTTTTTGTGTTTCTTTGTTACATATTTGTTTGTTTTTATAATGATTAAGATTATAACACAATGTTGACTGCTGTACCTCTATTTTTGAAATAGCAGCCTATTATATCTGTTTGTTTTGTTCTCACATCGTTGTAAATATAATGGAATTTGATGCGACTGTCATACATGTGAAAGGTTTAGCTAGCTATAAAAATTAGTTTCCTTGTATAATCCTCTAAAAAATTGCACAACTTGTAGCTTAAAATTGCTCCGATACCTCTATTTTTTTTATTATATTTGTAAGGGGAAATTACATAAACTACATTTGGGCAGAGTACAAAAGAAATATAATTT
This sequence comes from Mytilus edulis, assembly GCF_963676685.1. Lineage (NCBI taxonomy): Eukaryota > Metazoa > Mollusca > Bivalvia > Mytilida > Mytilidae > Mytilus > Mytilus edulis. The sequence continues at coordinate 39,448,317 of NC_092346.1, read as the reverse complement.
GATTTTCATGTTGGATTCCCTTTCATTATTCTTAAAGCCCGTCTTATACTATAACTATAACTACTTATAGTCTTAAACACATGGTGATAAGGGATTAGTAGCATATACCATTTTTCGTCCTTATAGGCACCTAAAAAATGAAATTAAAAGTAAAAAAAATCTTTGGGTTTCAAAATGAAAACATTTCCAAACAAATTACAGATGAGTTTGCAATCCATTTTTATAAGATTAAGATTTTTTACTGAAAATCATTTCTTTAATATGTTTTGCAAATGAAACCTTTATCTCGTGACTGAAACAGATATGGTTATCACTGTTCCAATGCAATATACTACTATGCATCTCTAACCGTTCAAAACAGATATGTTGAAACTATTTAATCTAAATGTTGAAAACGCATTTTCAATAGTGATGATACAAAAATGATAAATTTTATGTTGAATGGAATTCATTTTGTCTATTGGAAAATTGTGAATAACTCTTTATGAAAAAACTGCTTTTGTTTTTATTTTTTTTGGTTTTTTTTCTGTTTTTTTTTCTGTTGGCTATGGTGTTTTGATTATATGTCCATGATCACATCACAATTCAAAACAGGTTTGCTAAATATAGATTATGGTATAAATATGCCTTCTCTACACAATTGATAAAACTGTATAAATGAAGTGTGAATGATAATTGTGGCATTTGCTTGCAAAATTTTGAAAAAAAGCCCCATAAATCCAAAACTTAAAATCTGAAATTTATAAAAATTGAAAGGGAGCTTACATCAATAGATATAAACAATTCACCAAAGTTTCATGGACATTGGTGAAAGCCTTTTTGAGTTATTGTCCGAAGTGTTAAAAATCCCCCTTTTTTTTATAAATAAAGCCCCTTTAATCCAAAACTTAAAATCTGAAATTTATAAAAATTGAAAGGGAGCTTACATCAATAGATATAAACAATTCACCAAAGTTTCATGGACATTGGTGAAAGCCTGTTTGAGTTATTGTCCGAAGTGTTGAAAATCCCCCCTTTTTTATGAATAAAGCCCCATAAATCCAAAACTTAAAATCTGAAATTTAAAAAAACGAAAGGGAGCTTACTTCAATAGATATAAACAATTCACTTAAGTTTCATGGAAATTGGTGAAAGTGTTTTTGAGTTATTGTCCGAATTGTTGACGACGGACGGACAGACGGACGGACGGACAGACGGACGGACAACGGTATACCATAATACGTCCCGTCTAAAAGACGACGGGCGTATAAAAACTAAAAACTGGTGTGAACTCAATGACACCGAACTGTAAAGCAGTTATCGGAATTTCTCATATTCAAAAAAAAACGCTTAAACACGGGTAAAATTTGGAACTATAATGATTACATACATAATCCATTGACGTATCTACTTAAACTGTAAAAAGTTCATGACCAGTAAGAAATGCTTCCATTCATTGTGAAGAGAGAAAAAACATGCTTAAATCTTATGTATCACATTATTAGTGAAATCTTAATGTTCGTATGAAAGTAATAATCAAAATAATAAAGAGACTTAATATATAAACCATTTCAACCTTGATTTAAAATTTAGTAAAAAAAAAAAGACAGACTGATGCAAATGTGGACGGATCATAGTTATTGAACCCTATTAACATCAGAGTGTTAAGACTTCCACTAGAGCCATTTGGGCCAGGAGAGTTATAAAGTCAAGATGACATCGTTTTGTTATTGTTGCCTATTAATGATGTTCGCTACTCTTGTCAGATATTACGAATCCTCTAGTTTTATTCAATAAAAAAAATTACGGCTACTAGTAACCCTTTCTTTTCTTTTCATAATTTAATGACATAGCCATTTTTGAAAATCTTATGAAATCCTTGTTATTTTTTTCATAGTTTTTGGTTGAAATGGGATCCAATACAGTGGATTAATAACCGTCTTTTGAAAAGCTTGCTGATATGAAATAGAGGAGCGATCATCCTTAATATAAGTTGTCGTCTATACTGACTTTTTGGAGCCTTGCATATAATAATAATAATAATGAACATGGTTGCATTATACCACTCCGAGATGGAAGTTGAAATTGTTTTAAAAAAAGGCATTTACTCAGATAATATTTTTACGCCCAAATAAATATCTATGAATTGACGCACCTTGTAAACTTTGCAAATTGAAACATTTATAATTATTAAACTTAATATGAAATCAATAAAAAAAATCATCAAATTGTTTTTACAAGTGAAGCATTTTTCTTTTCTCATGACTGAGACTGACTTTGTGTGCTTTAAGCAATACACAATACACATTTCATACACATGATCTAAATGGTCTTGTAGAAATTATTTTGGTATTAAACTTTAAAATTTATTTAAAATGTAAAATGATAATGGCAAGAAAAATTCATTTTATTTCGGCCGAGACGCTTTTAGAAAAGTCTGAATGACTTTTTATTGTTTTGTTATTTTGTGATATTTTTATTTTTTGTGTCATTTTGTTAGTTTAAACAACATTTGTTCCATCGTAATCCTCTTGTAGTGGATTTGTTTCCCTCAGTTTTAGTTTGAACACGGAATTGTTTTCTCTTAATTTATTTATGACTTATGAACTGCGGTATGCTACTGTTGCCTTTATGCATTCAGATGAAAAATCGCATAACGATAAATTACATTTGAAATAAATAGTTCTGATTCAGAAAAAACAAATGCTGTAAACACTTCTATGACGTCATCACTTTTATTCACTTGCACCATCTTTGCTCAAAATAATCATATATAGCATGTAGCTACAAGATGTTTAATACTAAACTCCATTGAGAAACAGAAGCATCTAGGAACTTTCTATATAAAAGCTAACTTCATATATGACTTCAATATTAGATTATCAGTGTTTCATGGAATCATTTTAGATTATCAGTTTATTTTTGCGTTTTCATGTTCATATACCATGTACCTTTTATCAAAAGGTACGATTTGGTTATTTTGGGGACTGAGAGAATTTGAATGTTCTGTTCTCATTTACCATTTGGTTGTATAAAAAAAACGATACAAAAAATAAAAACATACCTCAAAGGGAAAATCCTTTATAAAATGGCAAAATCAACAACTCAAACACACCAAACGAATGGAAAACAACTGTCATATTCCAGACTAAGGCATTACCTTATGTAGACAATAAAATTGAGAATGGAAATGGGGAACGTGTCAAAGAGACAACAACCCGTTGGATTTAACCATGGTATATAAACCTCTCACCTGTTTGACAGTCTAATAAAATTTCATTACATTAAAAGCAGTTATGGCAGATAAAGTTAGATGATGTCAAGGGTGTGGACTCGTCACTCGGTGATGTCATAGAATAGAAAAGGGGAACAGGTTTGAAAATGAATTGATTCTATTTTTATTTTTACATTGAAAGAAATTAATTGTCATTGCTGTTGTATACAATGTCATAGTTTTGTTATCACAAATTCTACACTTTTATTCAAATTGCATTTTAAGAATAATATCAAATGCTAAAACAGGTGTAATTTCGAACCATTAACGAGTAATTGTTGTTTGCTTTACGTCCAGTTCATTTCATGTTCAGGACAAAACCAAATGAACAATAAGTAGGTCCTGTATTAAAAGAGGGGCGAAAGATACCACATGGACATTAGGTAGTTCACCGGTACAAAGGGCGAAAATTTTGACATATTGTTGGCCGACAGACAGGCTTTTTGAGATTTAGAAATTATTCTGTTGGCTAGTATGTTGTTTTTTTTTTTTATTATTTCAAGTTCAATTTTGAAAATGACAGTCTCCCTCGGTAAACAGTCAGAATTTGGATTAAATCATCCATCCATGTGAGTGGGAAAAAATTATACCATATGTCATAATTCAGATCGATGAAAAAAATATATGTAAAAAGGTTCATGAAAAGTCTTTTACTTAATGAATAGCATGTTTAAATCTTGTTAATCACATTATGAATGAAATCTTGTTTGTTGTATTGAACCTAATAAACACAAATAATAATACTTAAATATTAATCTTTTCAACCTTGATTTCAGGTAAATAGTAAGAAATCCTAATTAAAGATTATTGGTTAAGTTTAGATCAGCTATAAGTGCAGAAATCGGAACGGATTCTCTGTAATTGAACCACACTTTTCTGCATGGTAAATGAGAAGCTTAATAAACATATCAAAATCTTATGTCCAGCAATTCAAATCTTATACCAAAATTCCACATCTATGTTTGATACAGCTAAATATTTAAAAACTTAAAATGTTCAATGAATTTGGGCACATTTTTTTAAGTATTCAGAGCATGCAATTAATGTACTACCTTATTCAAAAGATGCAACCGTCAAAGACGTCCACTCAAGTTATGAAACAACTTAGTGAATTTACTAATATATTGGATGCCATCATAACCATTTCGAATAGTCAATGTTTTTTTTTAATCTATAATAGCTTATACAGTTCTTACTATATATGTAGGTATATAAATTTATGAAACTAATAAAACGGACAATAGAAAAATAAATGAAAATCTTTTATTATTTTTTTTTATAGTCAGTATCGTTGACATCTTTTAAGAAACTTGAAAAGTCTTAATTTCTATTTAACCTTGATGGAAATATACGGTATCTTGTACATCGAAAGTCCCATCTTTGACAGTCAGCTGTATATAGTAATTGTGTCAAGTCTTATCGTAACTTAAGATAATTAAGTGGAGAAGACTGATCAAGACACGCTTTCATCAGATCATCATCGAAAGTCAAAATGAAGGGTTGGTTAGCTCTTCTTTGTCTCTTACCGGCATGTCTGTCGGCTCCACTATCTGGTAAGCATATCAAATTTATATGATGAAAAGAAGTCAAAGATTGAATAGAATTAAATTTTCGTGAAAATACTAGCCTTGGGTTTCTACAACATTATGTCATTAATCAAATCCATGTGTAACTATACACTTGATATAAATGTCTTCAATTTAAAATTTGAAATTCAAGTAATAATATTCAAGGTATATTATATACTTTAGTGCAACGGAGCAAAAGATAATTGACTCATTATCATATTTTTTACCTGTCAAAAATTTATTTGGAATGATTATATATGATATGAACTTATGGCCTGATATTCCTACTTTGAGACTTTAAGATGAGAATACTTCAACATAGGTTGTCTAATATGGTATGTGAAAAAGATTTTGAGAAAGTTTATCATTAAATGTATAAATATGTTCCTTTTTAGATGGGACATTTGACCCGAACGCTCTAAACAAGGACTTTGGTACTGGTGGTTTCGCGGCCGGAAGTGGTGGATTTGGAACAGGCGCAGGGGGTAGTTTTAATCCAAACGCTTTGAACCAGAACTTTGGAGGCAGTGGATTCGGCTCCATGTCAACATTTGCAGGCTCCATGACCACATTTGCCGCATCGACTGTTGCTCCATCTGGGACAACTGAAACATTTGATCCTAATAAAGTAAACAACTTCGGAAGCGGAACTGGATTTGGAGGAAGTGGAAGTGGAACTGGAGGTTTCGGTTCTGGAACTGGTTTTGGTAGTGGTGGAAGTGGAACTGGTACCTTTGACCCGAATAAACTTAATGGCGGTACTGGAAGTGGTACCTTTGATCCAAACAAGCTTAATAGTTTTGGAAAATAAATCAATTAAAATCATTGTTGTTACATTTACATTTAAGATTGTTTAATTTTGTCAGAATGCATCGAAATAATTATTTAATCAGTATTAAGAAGTATTAATTTGATACATGCTTCTAACTCGATTATGACTTAATACCCGACTCAGAGTGGGCATTTCACAGGTTTATCAAACTATCATGCGACTTTCAAACACGTCAACGTGTCATGCTGAGCAGAAAGTTTATGAACAAGGAGTATGTCAAAGAACGTCTCACCCTCTTTTAAAAAACAACATCGGAAGACCTTGATGATAAATATTCCGTACCAACTTCACATTTTTAACACGATGGTCTTGAAATTTAAATTATAGGTACTGATGTTACTTATCATCTTTTAAATAACGTGTTAAAGTATTCTTTAATTGTTTTTGTGAATACTTTTACCGTTTAGTTTATTTTTGGTAATATCCATTTAACGTGGCTCGGTATTTACACATCCCGTCATGTCCTGTACTAAGTCAGGAAAAGGGTAGTTATTATCTAATAATTCTTTTCCTTGTATTTTGCATTTTCTTTTTTTTTTTTTTTTTTTTTTTTTTTTTATGGTTTTTTTTCTCACTTCAGAGGTTTTGGTTTTGTTGTTTTCCTCTTATAGTTATTGTTTTTCTCTCTGTTTTAGTTTGTAAGCCGGATTTCTTCTCCCTCAACTGATACATAACTTCTGAACAGTTGTATACTGCTGTTGCCTTTATAGTGCTATAATACATTTTTGTGTTCTTGTCTTTCATTTTAGCTATTGTGTTTTGTCTATATGCCTTTTTGGATTTCTTTGTTGATATATTTTTTTATTTTTTTTTATAGTTTACACATGTTGTCAATATAATGGAATTGTATGTGACTGTTGTACAAGTTTGAGATTTTGCTAGCTTTAAAACCAGGTATATCTCACCATTTTCACCATTTTACCATTTTCTACATAAAAAAAAGACTATACCAAGTCAGGAATATATGGCAGTTGTTATCCATTCGTTTGATGTGTTTGAACTTTTGATTTTGAAATTTGATTAAGGACTTTCCTTTTTTGAATGTTGTCGGAGTTCAGTTCCCCCCCCCCCCCTTTTTAACTAAGAAATAAATTCTCTTGTAACAACCTTCATTCTGTATTAACCTCAATACATAATACTAGTCTCATGTACGTCACCCCATGATAATGTGTGCCTTTGAAAAACCTTTTATACTGTGAAAGTATAAAGAATACAAAACTCATAATTAAAGTGCAAAGCTACACGACAACGCCACTGCTATGTTTATTAAATATGGTACAGATGAACATTCATAAACGCATATGTATATATATATTAAACACAACTGTATACTTCACACAATATAATACCAAAAAGAAAAACAACACTCCAGTCCTATCAATCATATATATCTTATAAATAATTAAAAAAGGGGGACTAATTGAATAAATTAAAATTCACCAAGTATTCAAAAGAGGACCGATCGCTTTGGCGCTGTCGTACTGAATGACCGTTTCGGTGGGAAACTGACCACACGATAGGTACGACACGTGTATATATTTTTGGAAGTTTTTTTTTTTGTCAGGACAGGCATATTTATTTACTATACTATATATAAAAATATTAATTTTCGCGAACCATTTAGGTCACGGAAATTCCAAAATATGGCATCAGTAAGGAGAGTTGTACAAACAATGTAAATACACAGAACCCCATCTAAACTTGCTTTAGCTAATAGTATTCATCTTTTTCTATTTTATATGTACTAACAACATTCCATTTTTCTATAATTTCGATTAAAAAATTCCAAAATCTGAGTTAAAATAGGTCGAATGCCCCAAATAAACGTTGTCTAATTGGTTGAAGTACTGTGGCGTCGATGATAAGCATAGAAAGCCTCGATGTAAAGCACACGCTTCACAGGAATAAGGAGAGTTTTACAAATAATGTGAATACACAGATCCTCCATCCTATTTATGTTTTGCTGAAAATGTTGCAGTGTTCATCATTTCTGTTTTGATTCTGCTAACAACATTCCATTTTTTCTATAATTCCGATTTAAAGATGTGGAAACCCGTAATAAAAATAGATGGCCTCAATGATTTAAAAGCAACGCAAAAAATTCCGTTAATACGACCCTGAGTTCAACCGGGGTTATATAAACCGATTCACAAATAAACATGATAAAGATCTCCTTGCGCTCAAATGTAATTCTTAGTGAAGTATACGGGTAAATTCGTTTACGGAAATTTATACAAACTTTATCATTAATATATTACCAGGCTTTTGCATATTCACGTTTTTTATGCTCAACTGTAGTCAAATTCAATTCTATACATTTTTTGTACGTAAAGCAATAGGAGTAAGAATATTATTTCGCGCCAATTTAACCACCATCATCACCATCATCAAAATTATTTACCGTTATCTTTGTGAAATTTCAGTTATATAGTTTATTAATTAGAGAAATTTTGGTAAGTTTTACTTATTAATGTTAAGGTTCTACTGATGTGCTTCTCTAGACCTTTTTGACGGTCAGTTTTATCCAATTTATCTCAATATTATCCCCGATGACAGAAATGTCAACCCGACCTGTTCGTGTCAAAAGTGAAAATCGCATCTATTTGATGAACTAATTTCTTCATAAACTGTACATGCATTATTTCTGTATTATTTGATAACCAATCACATTCACGTTGCATGTTTGCATGATAATTGGTTATGTATTAGTGGATTGTAAGGGCGATGCAACATGTGAGGTCTGCGCGATCACGTGACATTATTATTTGTAAACAAACATGCTCCCCGTGTAACACGTGTGAATTATCCTTTCAAAGTGTTATGAATCTTTCAATCACTATAAATAATATTATGATATATTTTTCTGTTTGTTTTTAGGTTTGCATATCAGTAGTCAAAGTGAATTAGACATAGTTCTGAGAAGTGTGGGTTTTTTTTTAGAATTAGAATTTGATTTTTATGGGGGGGCTAGGATGAAAAATTTGTCCTGCATTTTTTTTTAGTTGTAATATCTGTCCTGCCTTATTATTTTTCACTCTATTCGGTCCTGCATTTTTTTTTTTATTAGTTTATCCTGACTTTTTTTTTTACTCAAAACTCCGGTCCTGCCTATTTTTTTCAAATTTCATCCTAGCCCCCCCCCCCCCCCCCCCCCATAAAAATAAAATGGTAGCTCCCTAACTTCATAAGTCATTATTTAACTGAAGTCTAAAAAGATGACTCAACTTTCCCTCTAATTCTCCCTCTATTTTTGAAACCTCCATACCAAATTAAAGGGCATTTGCTCCCCTTGAACACTATTTTGCCCCTTCCCTGTCATTTCCCTTTAAATTTGCTCAAAAGTCATACTTTTAGTCCATTTACAGTAATGGCTGATTTGTGATTTTACCATCTTAACTGCAATTTTCATATACACCTTATCGCTATTTGTCCGCCATTACTGGATATCACACAGGTTCCCATAAAATTTTGACGTCATAAAACAAAATATCTGACGCCACAATGGAAAAGTGATTGTTGTGTAACCGGAGAGCATGTATCTACTCTACAAATTCATATCGTCACCACCGGGATTCAAACCTCGTTCGTCTGCGAGACAGGTAGTGCGTTAACCCACTGAGCCAAAGAATGAATTCTTTAGCTCAGTTGATTAAGACTGGCTTTATATGTTCTACCTGTACTGAGGGGAAGCAACCCTGCTACACTATTCCCCCACCACAAGAGTCATCATATCTTCATATATGACTCTTAACAACACAAACCCTGGCTATACTCCAGATAACCATTGTGGATTTTTTAGTCGGGTGCCAAATGTAACCGGAGAGCACGTATCTACTCTACAAATTCATATTGTCACCACTGGGATTCGACCCCGGTTGTCTGCATGACAGTCAGTGCGTTAACCCACTGAGCCAAAGAATCTATTCTCTAGCTCAGTTGATTAAGACTGGCTTTATATGTTCTACCTGTACTGAGGGGAAGCAACCCCGCTACAGTTGTATGTGTCAAAAGTTCAAGCGGCTGGGTCAGCCGGGATAATTATAAGCAATAAGGTGTATTGAACACATTTGACCATTCAGTATGAGTTCCCATGTATTTTTGTCTTATATGAAGGAGGTTTTAGGTCATGTTTTCCCTGGGGGAGGGGGGGGGGGTCATATTACACTGTAAAAAAATTGAGTCCAGAATTTTAAAGGAAAGTAGTGATTTGGTCCAGCTGAAAAAGGTTTAAAATTAGCACTTCAGAAGCTGTCAAAAGATTTCAAGACGCCCTAAACATAAAATTGTTCATAGTTTGTGTTAGATCCGATGAAGTTTTCTATAATTTTGATATAATTTTTCCCAAGAGTAGTACAACACACTGTAAAAGTTTCTTTCAGAAAGCACAGGTTGGATTTTTTTTATTTTCATTTATGTTCTAAAAGAAATGCACTACGAAATAATTGTGGTCTCGGACCTTACATGTATGTCTTAAAATTCGGGTTTTATCCATTCTAATAGGTGGATTTTCAAGTTAATGAGAAAAATGCTTTGTTCACTAATTCAGCAATGCTTTAACTGTTGTGAATGTGAGCTCCCTTCGGCTATTATTAGAATCTAGATTTACATCATTCATTTTCAATGTAAGAGTTCTCCTTTCATTCAAAAGGTAGATTTCCATGTTTGCTGGTCACTTGACTAGAAACTGCATTCAGTGATATTGTTTGTCTCAATTTACACCTGAATTACAGATTTTTCCTAATTACCAATCACTAAAATAAATGTCATTTAATATGTAATAAATACATGTAGTATTGTATGTAACTATCATATTCATGTTTTTATTTGACATTATCAAAGTACTATTGAGATCCAGGATTCTGACTTGAATAAACAGTGTTTGTAACACACATAATTTTATCTGTTTCTTTCCCTTCCCTTAAAAGTATCTTTCAGTTTGAAACTACCTGAGAATCATACTGAGTTCACACCTAATTTGAATTAGTTTAATTCACATTTGAAACAGTTTACATTAACAAACACATATAGTTCAAATGCGAATCGAATGCAAGTGAATTGTTTGTCTATCTATGGTCAACATGTTGGGGTATGACTATAAACCACTTTTACTAATTTTAAGAAACATTGTTGAATTTTATTTATGGAAGCTTACTTTTCATTTATATAAATTTAAGATTAATATTTCTGAGATGTAGGTTATGGATTGTCTCTACTTATAAAGGGGGAGGATTCCCAGTTGTTTAATATATTTAATTAAATTGTATTCAGGCGCGTAGCTCCCTATACGCCAACACGCAGTAGCGTGCACATCAATTCAGCATACAAAAAAAAATGTCAAAATAAAATTTATAGCATTCGGCATACAAAAAAAAATGTCAAAGGAAACACAAATATGTTGTTTATGATAAACAAATCATTTAAAAATTGTATGGTTTTGAATATCATAAATACAGTTGTGAAAATGAATAATCAGTCCCTTGCTTTAATGAAAATGAAAAATCTTGCTTCAATAGTGCAGAAAATGAATAATTTGTCCTCTTAGATTACAAAAATAGATAACCTGTCAAAAAAAAATCCTCCTGCCCCCCCCCCCCCCCAGAATATCAAATGGGCAACCCCTAAGTCTATATAGGATTTTTTTTCTGCGACAAGTGCAGAGATGCAACTAATCGTCGGACCTAAGGGGCAGAATTTATGCAGGTCTGGCAAAACTTGTTTCACCTACAATATATTTCAATAAGATTAAGGAATCGGCACATAACGTAGAAAGTTATCGTAACTACATTCCCCTACCCTTTTCATGAATGTGACCTATCGACTATTTACTGGGTTTGTAAAAACATGAGCAACACGACGGGTGCCACATGTGGAGCAGGATCTGCTTAACTTTCTGAGCACCTGAGATCACGCCCAGTTTTGGTGGGGTTCGTGTTGCTCAGTCGTTAGTTTTTTATGTTGTTTCTTGTGTACTATTATTTTTGTGTGTGTCAGTTTTTTTTAGCCATGGCGTTGTCAGTTTATTTTCCATTTATGAGTTTAACTGTTCCTCTGGTATCTTTCGCCCCTCTTTTTGTAGGTCTCAGTGATGGGTACTTTGAGACTGGCATGATCAAAACATGCATCTATGTGTACCTCTACAATACGTATTTAAAACAAACTATCGCCTTTGTCTTTCCATAAGGAATTTATCCAATAAAAGCTGGACATTAATCAGATGAAATATAAAAATTCCCCCAGTTTCAGATAATCTTAAATAACGACTGATAAAAGACAAAAATAACAAACAATTTAAAGTGTTGACCACGTGTTTGACTGCGACCTAATGATAATTTCTTTGTCTTATCTGGCAATCCTACCAGCAGGTGGAATAGAACGACGACACAAGTTTGCTAAAATGAATTTGTTAATATTTTTAACAGTTTTCATTCCTACATGCTATTGTGGTAAGAATCTATTTTCTTCTTTCTTTACTTTATGAACACATATAACAAACGAAAAATGTTGGCGGGTTAAAATTCAAAAGTTTTTTACTTTTTGGAATGTATAGGCACAAGGGTGATTCGGTGATTTCTCCGGTTATATATACAATCTCGTCAATCTTTTAAATTTTTGTAAAAGGCTATTTGCATTGACAGTTTTTTTTAATTACAAGTTTCATCACAATTAGTTTTAAATTTGATAGATAAGTACCATTATATTCTGATAAAAACGTTCCTCTTTATTAACAAAATGCAAGTATTTCAAATTCCTCCAAACCGAACATTCCTATCATAAATCAACATGTACACTTTTATTTTATTTGAGGTGACTTATAGTTCCATTGGGCCGGGTGTATTAATATTTATCATATATTATATGTTTATAATCTATACATAATGTACACATGTCACTATAATCAATAATTTACTTACTTACTTACTTTACACTGCTGAAACGGTTGCTCTTTACATTCATCTAAGTCAACCGAAGTTTTTATTCCTTCTATAAAATGAAAATAAAAAGGAAGAAAATTTTAAATTAGCTGAAATATGTGCATAAAACTTCACCCAACAGCCAATTCCAAGTAGACTCGAAATAGAACTTTGACAATCTTTAATCGATGTAATGGAGCAATAAACTGTCATACAAATGGGAAGTTTAACTAGTTACAAGCAAGGTTTAAACAACCATTTTATTTTAAAAAAAAAAATGCCTGTACCAAGTCAGAAATATGACTGCTAATTTCCATTAGTTTCGTGGATTGATTAAGTCAGTGTTTGATTTTGTTTGGGACTTTTTTTGGACTCCCCCCTTTATGGATTTACCTTGGAGTTCGTTATTTTGTTGGTGATTTTTACTATTTAGTGTAACGTTTAAAGTTGTTTTTTCCCCAACTTCGGTTTTCTTATATTCCATTGGAGTTAGTATATTTGCCTTTTTAAATTTCCTTACCTATTTGCAAATGCAAATGGTCTGATCTAATCAGATTAGAAATTATTAAGAAATGATAATTATTAAAATCAATATATATGTACCAGTAGTTCCTTAGATGAAATTCAAAGAAAACAAAAACGAAAACGAAAACCAGTTGTGTATAATTGAGATACGGTATTTCATTTGAAGATTTACGAACATATTTTTGATATATATAATCCGACAACTTCTGCACCTTACGAAGTTACTTGTCGCCAGGAAACTCAATTTGAGACGGCCAGTTCCTACTAGCTAATATTGAAATGCAAATATTCTGACTACATGTAGATGTGGCATATTTATTTCTTTCAAGATAAAATCGAAACCGATCACTTGCAACGCAGTTGTCATAAGGTGGCGCAATTTATATGGTACCCATAGTACTGAAATGAACTATTTTTCTTTTTTAGCATCATTGAGCATGTTCAATACGAATGGCACAGCAAGTTTCAATCCTAATCAGATGTCAGCTGGTAAGTTCAGCCCGAACTCTGGAGCTGGAACATTTGACCCAAATAAATTAGGAGCTGGATCCTTCAACCCAAGTAGTCTTGGAGCTGGAAGTTTTAATCCGAACAGTGTCCCATCCGGAAGTTTCAACCCAAGCTCCATGGGAGCGGGATCATTCTCCCCAAATAGTATGGGATCAGGCACCTTCGATCCGGACAAGGCTCCTTCTGCAAACTTTGATCCAAATAGCTTTGGAAAGTAATAAAAACATTACATATATAACATTTCTTATTTAATTATCTGTATACTGTAACCAAATAATTTCAATTCTGTTGTCCTGTTTCTTAGCCATTATTGTTTTTCAAAGAAACCAGTCACACAATAGTAAGGTGATGTGGTATGTAAACCAATGAGACAACCATACACCAAGGATCAAATGCAATGGGTGTAGGCAATTATAAGCAACCGTGCTGCCTTCATCAATGAGAAAAATGCAAACAGTATATATAGTCGGCTATAAACGGTCCCGACATGGAACAAATTAATTGATTTATAACAAAACAATTTACGAATGTGTCAGACACAAACTAACGACTATCACTAAACTACAGGCCATACATATTAAAAGGTAAACCTTACAGACTATTTCCTGCATGAAACCACCTTTGGGAAAGAATCAAGACCTAAAATCGAGTGACCTTGTACTAGGCAAATATCTTACGATTTAAAATGGGACAAGAGCGTTACATTTAAAGGTACCGTTTCGCTGCATTGATTACAATAGCAACATGGTGGAACTAAATTGTTCCTGCTTGCTGGTTATCTGTATGCTTATGTAAACATGATAAAGAAACTGGAAACAAACCGAAAGTTTTATAACTCGAATTTAATTAAACTTCAGACAAAAGTTCACTTAGATATAGGTGACCGTAAAGGGTAATCATTTCCAACTGATAAGGATTGCGGAAACGCGATGATAAAAATAGAAAGACATACCTGCGAAGTTGTGTTTATATGTTTACAAATATTAGGAAAGGTAGGGCCAAAATATTGAGACTCTTTTTTTTTTACTCAAAAGTTCACCTAGAAGGATTTTTTGACATCTTTTGTTCATATTAATCATAAAATAATAAAACCTTTGTTTGGTTTATTTAATATTGTATTTTTCGTGTACTGTAATATGATTGATTGTTGGTTGATTAGTGTCCAGTGGCAAAGTGCACTGTAACATTTATACTTACATAGTATGTCACGAACCCAGAAAAACAAATCATAACATCTTAATCTTAACAAAATTACTAGTAAACATTGCAGGGGTACTTTCATGAGCAACACAATGGGTTTCACGTGTTTCACGTGTAAAGCAAGATATGTTTATCCTTCAGGAGCACGTGACGTCACCGCTTGTATTTTTTAATTGGATTTTGCAACTCTTGCTTTAGTTATAATTGTTGTTCTTTTATGTTTATTTTTTATTTTTAAATATATGTTGTTTATACCGTTATCAACTAGTCTATCCTATTGTCTTGGAAAATATGTTTCTGAATTTTAAAATTTCATATTCGGCAAAACTTCAGAGTTAGAAAATTTACCTGAACGGTGGTTTACGAATGTGACAATGTCTCGATAAGAGTCAATTACCAATCCACTATTATGTGGTGCCTACTGCTGATCTATGTTATAGGAGTAACACGACGGGTGTAACAAGTGGAACAGGACCTTTGCTTACCCTTCCGGGGCGTTGTTTTGTTGCTTTGTCTTCAGATTATTATGTTCTGTTTTATGCCCGCGTCACACTGTCCCGATTTTTATATACGATTGACACCCGAATGCGAAAATTGTAAGTTCGTACGAAGTTGGTCCCGATCTCGTTAAAATACCAAAAAATGACCGAAGCAAGTACGATGAATAACGAAGTCTATACGATGGTGCCGAAATTATATACGATAGCAAAAGATGGACATACGAAGGTTAACCGAAGACGGGTATTTAAGCTTCATACCTCAGCCGAAGCCTACACGATGGATCACGAAGGTTACACGATGGATTACGAAGGCTACACGATGGATTACGATGATTGCGCGATGGCCATACGATGTCTAAAAGACGTCGTGTACAGCTTGTTTGAACTGTAAAATGTGTGCACTAGACTGAATAATCACCCATAATTATGCCCATGTTTACTGATCTATCTTAAAGGTAAGGTAATGGGTTCGTTGATCCCTTTTATTCAAAAAGAGCTCTTTCCAGGAGAATATCATGATATAGACAAAAGGAAGGATGTGGGGAAAGCAACAAATGCCGCAAAATATGACATATAGAAAACAAAACGGTTATGGAGTAAACATTCGTGTGACAACAACTCAGATGATACATAAACAAGAGGCTCTCAAGAGCCTGAATCGCTCACCTTAATTTTTTTGGTTAAATCTCTCATCAATAATTATTTTGGCTTTTCAATTTATTTAAATGTTCTTTGAATCGTCCTATTTTCTTCAAAAGCAAAAAAAAAATCCTTTTCTCCTATGTTCTATTTTAGCCATAGGAGCTATGTTTCTGACATACAAGGAAATGAAATATAAAATTTATACTAGATACTCTGAAACTCATTTAGCCTAAGTTTGGCTGAAATTGATACAACAGTTTCAAAGGAGAAGATTTTTTAAAGTAAGTCAACATGATGAACAAATTGTGAAAAAAGTCTTTAAAGGGCAATAACTCCTTAAGGGGTCAATTGACAATTTTGGTCAAATTGACTTATTTGTAGATCTTACTTTGCTTAACATTTTTGCCATTAACAGTTTATCTGTATCTATAATAATATTCAAGATAATAACCAAAAACTGCAAAATTTCTTTAAAATCATCAATTCAGGGGCATTATACCTGAAAAACCAGTTACCCAATTCGGCTGAAAATTTCAGGACAGGTAGACCTTGACCTAATAAATACTTTAACTTCTTGTCTTATTTGCTCTAAATGCTGGAGTTTTTGAGATATAAGCCAAAAACTGCATTTTACCCTGTGTTCTATTTTTAGCCATGACGGCCATGTTTTTTGACGAAATAAAAAATAAAGCACAAACTTTATTTTATACACCCTACTGATCATTCAGTTGAAGTTTGGTTGAATTTGGTTAAGTAGTTTTAGAGGAGAAGATTTTTTAAAGTTAGCAAATATGATGAACAAATTGTGAAAAATTGTCATTAAAGGACAATAACCCCTTAAGGGGTCAATTGACAATTTTGGTCATATTAACTTATTTGTAGATCTTACTTTGCTGATCATTTTTGCTGTTTACAGTTTATCTTTATCTATAATAATATTCAAGATAATGACCAAAAACTGCAAAATTTCCTTAAAATTACCAATTAAGTGGCAGCAACCCAACAATGGTTTGTTTGATTCATCTGAAAATTTCAGGGCTGATAGATCTTGACCTAATGAACATTTTTACCCCGTCAGATTTGCTCTAAATGCTTTCGTTTTTGAGATATAAGCCAAAAACTGCATTTGACCCCTATGTTCTATTTTAAGTAACAGCGGCCATGTTTTTTGACGGATCAAAAATCGAAGCACACACTTTGTGCATGATAATCTAAGGAACAATCATGCTAAGTTTCATCCAAATCCATTCAGTAGTTTCAGAGGAGAAGATTTTTTAAAGTTAGCAAATGTGATGAACAAATTGTGAAAAATTGTCATTAAAGGACAATAACCCCTTAAGGGGTCAATTGACAATTTTGGTCATATTAACTTATTTGTAGATCTTACTTTGCTGATCATTTTTGCTGTTTACAGTTTATCTTTATCTATAATAATATTCAAGATAATGACCAAAAACTGCAAAATTTCCTTAAAATTACCAACTAAGTGGCAGCAACCCAACAATGGTTTGTTTGATTCATCTGAAAATTTCAGGGCTGATAGATCTTGACCTAATGAACATTTTTACCCCATGTCAGATTTGCTCTAAATGCTTTCGTTTTTGAGATTTAAGCCAAAAACTGCATTTGACCCCTATGTTCTATTTTAAGTAACGGCGGCCATGTTTTTTTGACGGATCAAAAATCGAAGCACACACTTTGTGCAGGATAATCTAAGGAACAATCATGCTAAGTTTCATTCAAATCCATTCAGTAGTTTCAGAGGAGAAGATGTTTGAAAAATTGTTAACGACGACGACGACGACGTCGACGACGACGACGACGGACGCCAAGTGATAAGAAAAGCTCACATGGCCTTTTAGGCCAGGTGAGCTAAAAATCAGAATAATGAAGAAAAAGTTGGTTTCCCTATATACGTGTACCTGCAGTGTTGGTGTACAAGGCTTTTCATTATGTTACTTGATATGAAAAATTGACAAAAAATAATATTTTACTTGTAAAAGTAAATCCTGAGCCTGTAATATGAGGCAGGCATAACCTGTGAATGGGGACGAAGTCTGTATGTATTATATTTTAATTCAAAATGTTGATAAAAGAGAAGGAAATACCGTGCGTAACGTTCCCGAATTTGGTTCTGTTGTTAGGGAATTAGCTGTGACGTTCTTTAAGTTATGACGTCATATTCGATGTAAACAAAAGAAACGCTTTCATCAGGAAACGTAACGTTTTTTTCATATCAAACAATTATTAAAATTGAATTTGTATTGAGATCCAATCTTATGTTTTACTAGACTGGTAAATATAAAAAAAAAAATCAAAGTCTCATGCAAACAAGACAGATTTCTGCGCAAATGCGGGAAAACCGGAACAGGAACTAGATCTGAAAAAAAAAGTTAACGATTTTGAGTTCATTAGTACAATGAAAAATTCGGGAAATTTTCCCGATTTTTTTTTTTTTTTTTTTTTTTGAATTTTCTACCGTAATTGGGGACTTCGTCCCCATAATATCTGCTCTTCTTGTTCCATTTGAATTAATAGAAACAACGCTGTCGCCTTTGTTCTCATAGAATCATATGATATGAGCTCCATGTTTTGTGAACGTTTTTCTTAACTGTCGTATTAGACTGACCAGTGCATATCGCGCATGGCACTTTAAATGTATTTTAGCGCGAAAATTTACTTACATTTAGCTTGATTTATTGCCGTCGTAGTTCCATCTTGTCGCCTTCGTACTTTTATTCGATGGCAACACGACCGGATTACGAGGTCTTCACGAAGTCGTGTTGCTATCGTAAGACCTTCGGGTAGCTTCGTGATTCATTCGTGTAGTCATCGTAATGTCAAAACTGCCCGATGGAAACGATGGAAAAACGAATGCAATACGATGTTCAAAGATGCATTCCCGGTGCCATTACGATGGTGAGAATGGTGATACGAACTAAATACGAACCCTCAACATCGGACGCACCTTCGGGGATTTTTTAACATGTTAAAAAATTTAGAACCCTTCCCGAAGTTATCCCCGAAGGCTAGAAAAGTGGCCGATGGTTCTTCGATGGTTAGAGATGGCACTACGAATAGCCCGATCTGGATACGATCAGTCCCGATTTTGAAAATTTCCATAATCGTGTTGCCATCGGCGTAAAAATCGGGACAGTGTGACACGGGCATTATAGACTGCTGTTTGTATTTGTCGATTTTATTTTTATTTTGCCAAGGCGTAGGCATGTACATGTGTAACCGGAGAGCATGATTCTAAACACAAAATCAACCTTCTTTCCACCTCGACGTCAATATTACAAGGCAGTGATTTAGCCGAATGAGCTAAAGAAGTACTTCCTAAGCTCAATTGCTAACAAAACTGTCTAAGCATCTACTAAAAAGGGAAGCAATCACGTCACACAGAAACCTGATTTCTAGCAATGTATCTACAAGCAACAACACTTTAAAGCTGTATTTCATCGAGTACAATAATTATTGTAAGATGCTTTGTGACTACTCTTAAGGAAAAGCGAGGTGACAGATAACAAAAGGACATTCAAACTCATCAATCGACAATAAACTGTCAACAACATTGTAAAAAAGAAAAAGACAGTAAGACAAACCACAGTACACAATTTGGAAGCTAAAATCATCTCATGTGTCGTAGTATTGTTTTCCTCCGACCCTTTTTACAATTTGCAGATGTAGGTAAAGATTTGAGGCAGACTTAACTGTATCCTTTATCCAGTTCGATGGGTAGATGCATTCAACACAGTCAATTTCTAGATGTAAGTCAAGATATGAGGCAGACTTAACTGCTGTATCATAAGGCTTTGTCTCAAGTTCGTCTAAATAGATTTGTTCAACATAGTCACCAAATTTTGAATTATTTAGTGAGAGAACATCATCAATTATGCATCACTTTCATTACGCGGAGTATAAAGGTTGTCAGTTTAAAATTTCCATTGCATCTAAACTATGACTCAAATTGCAATCGTTATACTTTGATTTTCTTTACCTAAAACGAAGTACTTAAACGTATAAAAGGTTTATACATTAAAGGTTTCATCACAATTGAATATAAATAAGGTGTTATTGAGGTTAAAATTCTTCTACAATTATTTAAATAATTATTATGTATTTAGAAGTCATTTGCAGTTTGACAGTGTATGCATACATATAATTTATACATTCTATAGAGATCTTCTTTTACAGTAGTAATTTAAAAAAAAAAAAAGGAAATGACACTCTTTAGAGATAGTGCGTGCGAATTTCTTTTCAAGAAGTTAATATAATCATGAGAATTTGTTTTATCATAGTGGATGATTCAGATTGGGCATACCTGACGAAAAAGAAATCCGGTCTAAATTTTTATGACTAGGGAAAGCAATTTGAGAAGGGGTTCATAGAACAAAATGTAGTGTTGAGCACAGGTCCTGCTAAATGCTGACTTAAAAGTCGATGACAAAGTTACTCTTATTACTACGCTTCTGTGTCAGACTCCAATGCACATGTGTAGCTTTATCGAGAGAGAAAAAAGCAATAAGGTTCGCACTACTGCCCTGCCCCACTGGTTTTAAGGTCAATCTTTACGTTTTAGCGCGGTGTATGATTTCGATCTGAGTTGAAAACATCATTGTTACCTTATTATAAAAAACAAAAATGAAAGCTTGTGTGTGTGTGCCTATACAAAAAGACTGAGATGTGGTATTATAGCCAATGAGACGACTTTCCATAAGATACCAATGACACAGAAATTTTAAATTAAAACAACTATAGGTCACCGTACGGCCGTCAACAATGAGCAAAGCCCATACCTCTAGGCTATTTAGCGATTGTGTATCATGGATCTAGGATTTATACCTCACATTACTTCTTTTTTGTTTTAAAAATAAAGAGAAAAATTCTGACGTCCTGAGATAACCGATTTTACTTCTTTTTTTTCAAATGCACGACCTGACGTTTGAAATATAAATGAATGATATTATAGACCACTGGGCCAGCAGCTTTGACAGCTGCAAAGATTATTTACAACATGTTAAGATACTAGTATTTTCATGTTTTTACTATTGTCCCTGGATAGACTTGGAAGATGTCGTCTTATGCAATGTTCCTTCTGGTTTTTTCTGTGGTAACGGGTAGACCATCTGTAGGTAGGTGGATATAATTTTAAGCATTTTTTACTCCTACTTTATATTGATCACATGTAGACTATATCTATTAAAACATTTAAGGACTTTTCAAATACTGTAACTATTATGAATAAATGTTTCTTTTGTCAAAGTATATGTGATGCATAAAAAAATAAGAACTGATATGCAACACTTTCAGATAAACGGTGAGCCAAGGCTCCATGTTGAAGGACGTACCTTGACCTATAATGGTTTACTTTTTATAAATTGTTACTTGGATGGAGAGTTGTCTCATTAGCACTCATAACACTTCTTCC
This sequence comes from Mytilus edulis, assembly GCF_963676685.1. Lineage (NCBI taxonomy): Eukaryota > Metazoa > Mollusca > Bivalvia > Mytilida > Mytilidae > Mytilus > Mytilus edulis. The sequence continues at coordinate 39,426,945 of NC_092346.1, read as the reverse complement.
TATATCTATAAGACAAGACTTCACAGTGGCGTTCGAATAATAATCGATCAGTTGATTTCGACTTAGGCCATTTAGATGGCTAAAAGTAACCAGGAAAACAATAGTCCAATAAAATAGCTAACAACGTATTTCATGTTTTATTCACAGAAAAAAGACTGACTGCCAACACTAATCCACAACTATCACCAAACCAGTTTATTAGTCCAAACTTTACATCCAGTGGAACTAATTTTCAGCCACAGCAATTCTTGAATCCATCATTCCAACAGAATGTCAACAACACCAACCCAAATTTCATGCCAAGTTTCATCGATCCTTCACAGTTCTTTAAAGGGACCGGAGGTACCGGTGGTAGTAGTTCATCTGGGAACAGTTCATCAACTTCCGGTGGTATTTTTTCTCCGCAGCAGTTTATCAATCCATTCAGTTCTGGTGGAAATAGTTCCAGTTTTAGCTTCATTGACCCCGGAAAGTTTATCGGGAAAAGGACAGTTAAATGATATCATTCAATCGTGTGTCAATAAAAAGCTAAATACTGACCACTGTCTTTTTACTGACCGACATCAACATTTTGAAATATTCTTTTTTTTTTAAATTAGGCCGTAAGGAGTTAAACATAGGGACTAAACAGGACTCGCGTTCAAATGGCCATTGTAAACCACAGATGTATAGGAAGATACTCACCTGCTTCGATTGAACCACTCTTCAAAAACCAAGTTGGTACCTTAATTGTCTGTAGTAGCGAGTACATTTTGACCCTGTATTCCAAATTATGTGCTGTTTTATTTTCTTGTTCATGCTACTGGTCATCCTGTTTGTAGCTGCATTATGAAGGTATCTTATAGTGTGTTTTCGTTTTATGACAGATGGTATAGATAGCGGGGAAAGGGTGGCCTTTTTGCACCCGTTAGTCTGGTTTAACCTAATCACACATATAGTGTACCTGTTCCAATTCTATACAATACGTGTGTTCTTCGTGGGTGTTTATAGATATAGGAAGATGTGGTGTGAGTGCCAATGAGATAACTCTCCATACAAATAACAATTTAAAAAGTAAACCATTATAGGTTAAAGTACGGCCTTCAACACGGAGCCTTGGCTCTTGTATACTAGTATCTGATTTCACGGAGCCGTTGGGTGCTGATGGTTGATGAGGGCTGTTGTACTGAGTGGTTTTTCTTGCGATTCCGGTTATCCTTAAAAGTTTATGTTTGATATACTTGAGTTGCTTCCTCATTTACGTATAACCCTAATCTCTTGTTATCGACTCCTAGGAGTCGATATTAGAATTGAACGATGGACAATCAGTGCGTGAATATTTCTTGCTACCCGATTGGAAGATATTACGAGACGTGAATAATCAAAGTTTATTGATTGGTTAGGACAATCCAAACCTAGTAAATGTCCTTCAATCCCGTAGAGTATCGGATTTGTCCTCTCTATTTAAGCAATTAGATTTTGCCTGGTCAATAATCATGCATATTCATGATATTGGTACACAGGTAACTTTTATCTATAAATATGCGAATTTTCTGGAGTTTCGTAAACAACAACTTTAAACGATATATACTACTTCATAAAGTGTGACCTCACGTGTGTGGTAAAATTTGTTGATTGATGCACGTGGCTATTCTAGTAAATGAATTAATCTACAAAGCGAAAGCACTTTCCATTTGCATCAGCTAAGAGTCGACTAGCCCTTTTTGAATGCTTGTATTCCTTTACACCAATCAATTAATCTAATTATAGTGTGTTTTACATACAAGAAAAGCCAACACTTGTCAAAGAAATTTTGTCTTCAATCTTTTTACAACTAGTCTTTTTTAAATCAATAAAATATGATCGTATTTACAACAGAAGAAATGGGAAAGAGAAAACAAGTAAAATAGCATGCGAGTTACAAAAATGAGATACATCATATGGTTTTCAGCAATAGAAAAATGTGAATACAATACGTCATTCCTTTCCGAATCATGATTTTGAAATAAATATCTGTACTGGATTTTGTTGAATTTAAAAAGAAAATTGGAATTAAATTGTTGCTGTGTTAACTAAATTATATCTTCATGTCCTGAAAGGTCATCTATCAGTTATCTTTATTTTAGTGTCATACGTCCAAGATTAGGGTTCCGTGGGATGACAGATGTTTGGTTAATATAATTTAAGACAAAGTTTAAAATTGTTCACCCTCTTTTATCGTCATGAATACGGCTACATTTGTACTACTGGTAGTATGTACCGCACAAGGATCTCCAGTTTATAGAGGTGAGTTTTTGTACATGTATTGCCTACGACATAACAAACTAGCGCCGAGTTGTTAAAGTGTCCTGTAGTCAATACTTCTCGTAATGTCTGCTTGTTATGGATGATTAATTAAAGGAGATCCAGTGTATATATCAATGAGATAACAACCCCACGAAATAAACACAACCGATGTTGTTTTACTTTATATAGTTTGGAGACGTACGTCATTATCTACGTGTAATTGCAATTTCACTAAACCGAGACACCGGCTTTTTCGAACTGCATGTATTTGAACTTTTGTCTCTGATAGAAAGGGTATAAAAGCTTTATGGGTGCAAGATACCTCACAATTTTTTACTGAATCAGCAGTTTTATTTGGAAAATTCATTGTCATTTCGGGGCCTTTTATGGCTGACTATGCGGTATGGGCTTTGCTCATTGTTGCAGGCCGTACGGTGACCTTTAGTTGTTAATTTCTGTGTCATTTTGGTCTCTTGTGGAGATTTGTCTCATTGGCAATCATACCACATCTTCATTTTTATATGTAAGACTATTAAGTCTGAGCCTTTCAGACTATATAAGACTATTGCTAGTATAACCGTTCCCTTTATTATAAGTAAGTATGTTCAATTTTATCTTTCTTTCAGACTATGCACGGCGAGCAACTAATCTCGGAAATTTCGACCCAAATGCACTTTATCAACAACAGTCACAGTCGGTACAATCGTACCTAAAGGGTTCCGGAAGTGTATCATCGTCTGGTGGTTCCGGAAGTGTGGCATCACCTGGTGGTTCTGGACAATCAGGAGGGTCAAGTAGTGGATCTATGGGTACTTTTGATCCAAATGCTTTATTCAAACAGCAATCACAACAAACAAGTCAGGCATTATCAAGTAGTTCACAACAGTCATCTGGTAGTTCATCAGGACAACAGTCAAGTGGCGGAAGTGCAACTTTTGACCCGAATGCTGTAAATACAATGACATCACAACAAAAGTCCCCACAGACCATGAGCGGTCAGAAGTCTGGTAGTGCTGCAACGGGAACATTTGACCCAAATGCCTTGAACAGTAAGATCCCTCAGCAACAACAAAGTACTGGTGGCGGTGGAGCACAACCGCAAAGTTCTGGTGGATCACAACAGTCGTCAGGAAGTGGTTCAACTGGAACATTTAATCCCAATGCCCTGAACAGTCAGATGCCTCAGCAACAGCAAAGTGCTGCTGGTGGTGGAGCACAGACACAAAGTTCTGGTGGATCACAACCGCAAAGTTCTGGTGGATCAACAGGAACATTTAATCCAAATGCCATGAACAGTCAGATGCCTCAGCAACAGCAAAGTGCTGGAAGTGGAGGAGCACAATCACAAAGTTCTGGTGGAGGTGGAATGTCTTCAGGTAGTAGTGGAGGTGGAAAGTCTTCGGGTAGTGGTGGATTCGATCCTTCAGCTTTGAACAATCAAATGTTACAACAGAATCTGAAACAAATCGCCAACAGTAAACCAACTGGCAGTTCTATGGGAAGTGGTGGTAGTTCTATGGGCAGTGGCGGTAGTTCTATGGGTAGTGGCGGTAGTAGTTCAATGGGAAGTGGCGGTAGCTCTATGGGTAGTGGCGGTAGTTCTATGGGCAGTGGTGGTAGTAGTTCTATGGGTAGTGGAGGTAGTAGTTCTATTGGCAGTGGCGGTAGTAGCTCCATGGGCAGTGGCGGTAGTTCTATGAGTGGTGGTTCAAGTGGTGGATCAGGAGGGTTTGATCCAAATGCACTTAACAGTCCAGAAAAAAATAAAATAGATCCGTCAATGTTTATGAGTGGTGGAACAAATGCTTTAACAAATAAGATGAATGGAGGCTCCAGTGGAAGTTCTAGCAGTGGATCACAAATGAGTTCAGGAGGTTCACAGATGGGTTCTGGTAGTCCACAGATGGGCTCTGGAGGATCACAAATGAGTTCAGGTGGTGGTTCGGGTGGTTCACAGATGGGATCTGGTAGTTCACAGATGGGTTCAGGTGGTTCACAAATGGGTTCTGGTAGTTCACAAATGGGATCACAGACGAGTTCTGGAGGATCACAAATGGGATCTGGAGGGTCGCAGATGGGTTCTGGAAGTTCACAGATGAGTTCAGGTGGGTCTGGTGGTTCATCAACCAGTAGCTCTCAGAGTGGAAGTTCGGGCGGATCTGGGGGTTCATCAAGCAGTGGCTCTCAGAGTGGAAGTTCAGGCGGATCTGGGGGTTCATCAAGCAGTAGCTCACAGAGTGGAAGTTCCAGTGGTGGATCGACAGGAAGTTTTGACCCAAATAAGCTGAATCAACAGATGATGTCTCAATCAAATATGATGAACCCTTCTCAGTTCATGAGTGGAACAAATGCAGGAGCATCTTCCGGATCAATGGGAAAAGATCTTCAGTACAATCTGTTTAATCCAAATAAATTTGTTGGAAAATAAAACTTTAAAAGTACATTTAATAGTATTAGGTTTATCATTATGTCATTAATTATTATTTGACTTGTAGAGAATATATTGATTAAAACGTTGCTGAGTGACAAAGACGTCATTTGCGAAGTCGCTGAGATTAAAAATGTCTTGTATGTCGTTTTGTCATCTCACATGCAGTACATTTTGTTAACTTACTAACAAGCTGATCGATCTGCTGTGACACTTACAGTAATCAAAAACTTATTTCTTCATAGTTATATAGAATTCTAAATTATTGATGACGGTCAAATTGCAGGCTCTCGTCGCGATACATGCTGTTCCGTGCACACGTCACGTTAAACAACAATCAATCAATTCATCAATCAAATGTCATTTTGAAGAAAATCGATTGGTTTTATGGTGAAAAATATAATCCCAGTGTTCCATATACCGTATCTAAATAATCTTAAACATACGTTTCAAAATGATATAATATGTAAATGACAATTTTAATAGAGGCTTTTTTGTTGATCAAAATGTAAATTATATGTCTGCATTGATAATTGACAAATAAATGTCATGTTTATATTTTAAATGGCATTAAATGAACATGTAGATCGGATATATCATAAGGATAAGTATACTATTGGCGCATGTCTCTTAAAGGACCTTTAAACAGTAAAATAAATTTACTTTTCATTTTAATTTTTGATCATAAATCCATTTAAAGGAAAGTTATTGCTGTAATTAATACAGCTAGGCGACCATGTGGTCACGATCGAAACACAAACTCTCTTTCATACCTATATATAATTCTTTAATATATTGGGATTTAAAAATTCATTTTGATTTCAATCAAAAAAAATTCATAAAACATACACTTACTGTTAATAAACAGCTTGCTGTGAAAACCTAAACTTGTGTGTTCAATAGAAATGAAATATTTATATTTATGCAATAAAGTGTTTCGATTTTGGATCGTCTGACAAATACTAGTAGAAAAATATAATAACTCGATACACAGTCACAAGCAAAACAGTGAAAATTTTAATGTAACTAAATTAAATTTTCAATGTATTTTTTTTTTAACTTGATAAAAAGTAAACTATAATTTCCGAGTGATTTAACTCTAGCCATTGAATGCGTTCTTTAAATTAAAAATGGAGATGTACTCCATATACGCTATATCTCATTTTAATCATATTAAATGGTTGGTGTCTAATTGACCATATACTTCTTACATACGGTCAATATGACACCAACCATCGACAAAAAAGAATATAAAAGACACCTAAAGTTCCTATAATTCAGATAGGTGTCTATAATATATCAAAGTCTGCTTAATCGTACCGAATTTTCAAAAGTTATTTATATATCTTTTTAAAACGCTATCGAAGATTAGCTATCAAAATTGCATATGTCAAAAACGGCAAAAAAGGTCAAGAGTTACTGCAAGACAACCACTGAAAAAAATCCTGGCATGCATTTGTGTATGTGTATTGTCTAACTATATGTTGAAGATATCAACCCTATACATTTATGTAGACATGATTCATACCATCAACATGCATACAAAAACATACAACGAATTATTTAGACCAAAAGCATTTTGAGCGGTGGTATCTTATTTCCTTATGTCTAGCATCCAGTACCTAGCACATACTCGGAACCGGTTTCGAAATAATGTGCCTTTATCCTATTGTATATTTTCGTTTTAAGATAAATGGTCTAGCAAGGTAAAAGAGGGAAATTTGTCCCAACCTAAAACGGGTTTGAGAATATCAGTGTGTGGTATATGAGTCGGGCTATCTGAACCCTGTGGTGTACGTTGTTGATCGTATTTGCTTATAATATGTCTGTTTTCTCGAAAGGGTCGGTTGTTGTTTTTTTGGTGTGTTCAGTTGTAATGTGTGGTATTTTTGATAATTCATGTTATCCCCTTTTATAAATAATTACTCTACAATGAAGTCATAAAAGACAAAAGTACATACAAATAAAAACACACACACAAAAAAAAAACAATAGTTAGAAGTTACATCGTGCATGTCAAAGAATGCTGAGGAGTAGGATCTGCTTACCCTTCATGAGATCACCCTGGGATTTTGGTGGGATTCGTGTTGCTTCTTTTTTATGTTTCGTGAACTGTTGCTTATCTTTTGGTATTTTATTTTTTTGCCATTGTGTTGTTGGTCTATTTTCGACTTTTGAGTTTGAATGTCACGTTGGTATCTTTCGCTGGAAACAAGCTAAATTGCTGACATCATGTAATTTACTACTCATAATACAATATATCGTTGTAAAATGATTTATAAACGTCATCCTTTTCGATGAATATTATCAGCCTTGGCGATACAATGCGAGCAAAACTAAATACGTCCTTTAAAGATTTGACAGACATTGACAACTAGTCTACGTACGCATATAAAATGGAAAATAAATTAAGTTTATATTTTCAAGATAAATTTTATTTCACGTAAACATAAGTTAAATGTAGGTTTCCAATATAAATGCTAAAATAAAATAAATTAAATTAATTTGCAAATATAAATGCTAAAATGAAATATATTAATTAATTGCTCACTTCAATCACATATTTAAAATACCTTTATCCTTACATATGATGCTTCATCTTATAAATAATACCTGTTTTTTATTCATAAAATGGTTTTCATGAATATCAAATAATACTCTCAGATTTAAGAGTTATTCGCCTTTATAATGAATAATACAGACGTCTCTAATTCTCTGCTATTTTCTTTTAATCGTGCATAGCGTTCCATATATATCCATTAAAATAATCTAAACAATTAACAAGTTTTTTCGAGTTATTTATAATTCAGTTCCTATATCCGTTGTCTGGTATGTCTTAAACATTGCATACTTCGAAAACAACATCAACAGGTGTCATGTAGTATTGCCTTCTGCTACTCCGAACACAGACGATACGGTTGGTCGTAACATCCAAAACTTTTCAAAACAGGTCTTTTTAGGAGATTGGATGTTAGAATACTACAAGAATCGCACAAACAATATGCCATAATGCAATAACTAAGGTTGTGTTTCTCAGCAATATCATTACAACATTAAATGAAAAAGCACCACTTCTAACAATGAAATATATATGCGTGTCCATTTCAAACCGTCATGGCATCTTCTTCAATTGGTTCACGTTTGTAAAACATTTGAAGTTTGTTGTGTAGTACATGGTCACTAACACTTAATCGCTTTGAAAGAATTAATGACCTTGAAATATGTGGCGTTTTCGCTTTCTCTGTTTGAGGTAGTGGTTCTAAAGGCGCTAGTTTCCTGTTCCTCCGCCCTCTGAATCCTTTCAGGTGATGGCAATAGTAGCGGTCACAGAATGGATCGTCTGACCGGGTTGACGGTATTCCTTTAATTCCAATTGCTTCTGTCGAATATGCTTTAAACTTTCCTAAAGTATGCGTTTCTTTTTTCTTTGCAACAGTCAGTCTTAGAGAAAGAAAGGGTAACTCGTCCATATTTGGATATCTCCGTAAAATTCGTTCAAGGTCTCTTTCCACCACGTCTTTTCTACTTTGACCGATCCGTAAAGCATCATGTTTATGCTTGTATATTATTTTTTCTTGAACACGTAATTGTTTGTCTAACATTCGGTTTATCACTTTGACTTTTGACCTCGCATCAGCATCCAATTTATCATAAATAGTCGGCAAGCATGCATTGTTTATAGGAGGCGCTGCAACGGTCAATCCACCTCCTTCTTGAAATATTGCTGAATTTAAAAACGAATCTTCCATAATTCCGCTAACAATTTTGAAACCTGCGGATTTTCATTTTGTGTTATTTAAAATCAATATTGTCATGCTAACGGTAATGATTTTGTCTCCCTTTCGAATCACAATTTATGTAAATTTGTATAAAAGACAATCTTCTGAAAAGTCAAACGTCTTTCATAAAAAGGAATAAGCCTTTTCGCAGTTTGAAGTTTCCGTTCAAATATTGACGAACTGAGAAGATTTTTGTGTTTACACTTGTTCGATCGCAGTTGGTTTATAATTACATATTTGTACGACACTATGACTGAATCAACAGAAATTCATTGAATATATTTTTATTAAAATCAGTGAAACGTAGGGTGGCGTTATTTCTCTAGCTTATTACGTATTGATTCATTGTAGAGATATCTTTTAACAAGTATCATTGAATGTAATAAATACCTAGACTTACTTTTTTTAATTTGTTAAAAAGCAATTTGATGAAGATTAATGGTGTATCGAAGATTCTATAAGATTATGAAAAGATAGCTTTAAATCTTTGTTAAACAGATAATATAAGAAAGAGTTTTACACTTAACGTTATGGTTACACAAACATTAAAGAGTCATTGTTTTTCTTACAAATGATATGAAAATTAAAAGTTTAAAGTATACTATGTATATTAAATACCAGATGGTATGCCGAGTCATTCCGGTGAAAATTGTCAAAGCGTGTACTGAAATTAAAAGTTCAACGAGTTTATCTAATAAACGAATGTTTTTGTTTAAAAATCTCCCAGGTGGTATAACGTTTTTAACTTCCGAAATATTTCATTTCATGTTTTGGATATAATATAGCATATTTCAAAAGGGCAACATCACATCGAAGAAAAGGGCGTTTAAAAAGAGCAGTGAGTTTCGTATTTGGAAAATTTTAGCGAAAAATCTTTAATCTTCATCAACACAAATGTTTAATTCACAGCATAAATGTCCCCAGCATCGATGTTTAATTGTTTAAGTTGAGAAATCCTATCTAATTACAATTTAAATACCAATATTAAAGAATTGATATTGATTTAAAATGTGGTAAAACATTCAACAAGCAATTTTTACCATTATCAAGTATTTCAATGAAACATGCAAATCTATTCATACAAAATACGTTTATGGATATTTGAATAAAAATTACGGGTTAAGTCTGGTGCAGAATTTTCATTACATGATGCACTATCTGTCATCTTTGTTAAAGGCCATTTGAGAGACGGCACTTAAAGAATAAGTTTCTAGTTTCTTTATTCAACCTTTGTTTTATTTTTGGCGTCATTTTCCAAATCAGTAGGAATTTGACAGTCATCATTCAATTATTCCTTTGATTGATCCTGTTTCCTTTTTTTTGGCGAATTTAATACTGTGAGGGTGGTGGGGGCGGTATTTTGTGTTCTTTTTTTAATCTTTGAAATCTGGCAACCATTCGATTCTTTTTGAACCGTAACTCGCTTAATCGTTGATAAAAATCTTGTGTAATTTTATAAGTGGTTACATATTCTTATTGGTTATATATTCTCATAGATTTCAACCAATGGCTAATATTTTTTCAGTTAATGTATTGCTCTCAAAGTGACGGGCGCAAGGTCATCTTGCGATATTTTATGATTTGCTTTTTATTAGGATATAGTCTAGATAAACAGTTTCCTCTAAATATGTGGTTTATCAAGACTCGTTCTGTTTTAGTATCTGTTAAATCAATTTAAAACTTTTTAGACCCGTGGCGATTTAGAGCTTAACGTATTAGTATAGAGACACCGGTAAATTGTTAAAGACGATTTACAAGTATTGTAATATATATCTATTTAATGACCCATAGATATATTTATTTATCATATGTTTAGTAGTAAATACAGTAGTTTTGCATATGTGATAAATAGCCTGCTGTTCAATCCATATCGCGCAACTTTGATGCGCACCCTTTATCGCATACCCTTTATCACACCCCTACCCTTTATCGCATACCCTTTATCACACCCCTACCCTTTATCACACCCCTACAAAACACACAAATTAATACAATAATAAACAAAATATTTTTAAAACAACAGCACGCAAATTGTAAGGTAACCCAAGTGCTTTGGATAAGTAATTGAGCAGTTCTTTTGAGGCCTTTGAAACAAGACAAAAGTAGAACTGAAGGTAACCCAGTGCTATGGATCAGAAAACAGTTCATATTATATGAATACTCTTCTGTTGAAATATATGATAAAGTGTATAATACATGGCAAAATCCGTATCACATGCCGTATCACCCTCGACCAATATCATCCCTCGGGCCTAAAGGCCCTTGGGCTGATATTGATGTCTCGGGATGATACGACATATGATACGGATTTTGCCATGTATTATTCTCTATATAAAGCGTCTGGTTGTCTGTCTCATTAAATATATTCGAAATGTCACATTATAAAATTGAGAATGGAAATGGGGAATGTGTCAAAGAGACAACAACCCGACCAAATAAAAAACAACAGCAGAGGGTCACCAACAGGTCTTTGTGTATATTTATAAAAATAAAGATGAGGTATGATTGCCGATGAGATAACTCTCACAAAAGACCAAAATGACACAGAAATTAACAACTATAGGTATAGTCCGTTTGATTTCTATAAATCTTCAGAAAATGAATCTTAAGGGGGCTCCTGGGTATAAATGATTTTTTTTTTCTAATATAGGATTTTGCTATATTTTTTCATAAATGAACTTTATCATATACTTAAAAGAAAAATGAAATAAAAAAAATGGGGTCACCGTTCATTTAAGCTAAAATCTGCCTCTAGAAGAAGCATACATTTTTGTTAATGTCCTTTTTTTCTGTTGAACTAATAAGAGAAAAAAAGGAAATATCGAAATAAAAAAATAACCTAATATAAGAAATCGCTTAAATTTTACAATTATTTAGTTTATGTACAGCTTATTTGAAAACAATAATAAAAAATATAGGTCACCGATGAGTTAAAAAAGATATTTCAAATTTAAGGCCAAAAAATGGCATTTTTGCACCAAAGGGAGATAATTTGGAGCTTTTTCAATTTTTAAAGTCATCTGGGGCCAAACCAAATAATTTTTTTGGGTTGTTTTTTGTACCATATCATAAAGTAACAACTAATAGTGTAATAAATAAAATTTGTAATGAAAAAATAAAGGTTTAATTTTTTGCTAAAATTTTTGTACCCATGAGCCACCTTAAAAGTTCATTTTTACAAATAAATATTTTTTTTCTTCATGTATGTTAATGTATGATATATACGAACTCTGACTATGAATAACATAATTTTGAACCAAAAATCAAAAAAGTTACTCATTAGGTCTCTATGTTACTTCTATTGTTTTTAATATTAAATACTCAATGGAGTAAGTATGAGTAGTGTAACAGCCTTCCATTCAAAACAAAAACATAAGACATGTGCTTTAAACCTGGGCCCAGTTTCACGAAGCTGTCTTAGGACTAAGACATGTCTTAGGATGGTCTTACGACATATCTTAGTCCTAAGTGGGTTTCACAAAGCGGTCCTAAATTAGGACATCTCTTAAAGTTGGTCATAAAGTTAGGACAACGCGAGAGGTGTCTTATGATTGTCTCAGGATAGTTATACGTTTATTTATATAAATTACACTCATTTTTTATATTAATTTTGAAAAAAAATATCTTATTATTATCTAATTATCTATTCTCCTGTTCCTGCTTAAAACATATATACATTGACGGATTATCAGGGTTTGTCAACAATGAAAGTTCGATGTATTGATATAAAAATTGCACGATTTTATCTCTTAACCTTTTATAACCAATAAAGTCGAAATTGAATTCAACTCACTTGTACCAAAACAATGTCATAATTTTATATTCTTTTTTCTTAATTTTGCATTGAAAATTTCATATAATTATATTGATGTATTGTTTAAAGATAATTTATATATAAATTACTTTTATTTTTTTATATTTATTTTGCAAATTATGTCATTATATTAATCAATACGTTTAGAATAATTTATGGTAAGACATACTACATTTACATGATTTTTGTCCGTAGATCATATTTATATTTGAAAATTTAAAGAACTTGCGACAGGTTTAGGATGTCTTTGCTAAGATGATCCTAAGACAGCTTCGAGACGAGGTCTGAGATATGTCCTAGGATAGTCATAAGAGGAGCATAAGACATGTCCTAAGATATGTCTTATGACATGTCTTAGGATAGCTTCGTGAAACCGGCCCCTGTTTCATTGTACCATGTGACTTTACTCATTTGAATATTAAAGGCACTATACATGTTATGAAAAATGACCATCATCTAAGTTTTTTTATGATTTTATAAATGAACTTGCATTTATCTACAAAGATGTTATTAGTGGAAAAAATGTTATAAACATATGTTTTATTTTTTTTTCCTTTCTAAACTTTTTTTGTAACCTTAATTTGATTATAAATTTATACCTTCTGAAAGAAATTAAGCAAGCTTTTCATGCTTTAAGCATGGTGACAGTAGTAACAAAATGGAGAAGCTCTAAAAAGTTTTACAAATAATTATTTACAGAATATATCTGATATTTACCTTTTTCTTGAAAAAAAACCACAGCTAAATTATGACTTTCAAAAATGAAAATAAAATTAGATAACATATAACCCAAAATACCTTTATTATTAAAAGAGGCCTTTTTTAATATTGTTTTTAAATTATGCATTGTCTCCCTTACTTATGAATAAAGAAAGGAATTAACATGCCTCCAAAAATTTCTAAAGAAAAAAAGGATATAATTCTGAAAGTGTTCAATTATTTTCTTGCCGAGTCAAAGCGGGGAGCTCCATTTCATTCATGGCATAATACCACAAAAAGAACTGCCCACTGTTTGAAAGTTAGTGAAAGCTTTATAAAAAAAATGCTTGGTTCAGAAGAAATCTTGAAGTCAAAAAGTGTGTCAACTAAAAAGGACAAAATTGATCAGTTTGACAAAGATCTGATAAAAACTACTGTGCATAATTTATTTAGGAAAAACGAATGTGTGACATTAAAAAAATTAAAACAACTTTTGGAAAAAAATCATGAAATTAGTTTATCAAAATACAAATTATGGAAAACTCTGCATGAGTTAGGCTTTAGATATAAGAGAGTGGATAAAAACAGAAAAGGTTTAGTTGGAAGGTAGGACATTGTTAACCAACGCATACAATATCTTAGGACAATTAGGAAAAAGCATGAAGAAGGTTATACTGTTATTTATTTGGATGAAACTTGGGTTGATACCAACCATACAACTTCCCATCAATGGACTAGTTCAGAATATGCAAACAACAGAAAAATCCCCCTAGGTAAAGGTCAAAGATTTGTTGTTTTGCATGCTGGGTGTGAAAAGGGTTTTTTAAAGGGATGTGATTTAGTTTTTAAGGGTATCAGTACGGACGGACGAGATTACCATATGGAGATGAACAGCAAAATTTTTGAACAATGGATAGAAAAACAATTAGTTCCAGCTTTGCCAAAAAAAAGTCTAATAGTAATGGACAATGCGTCATATCATAGTGTGCGTGTCGAGGGTACAAAACCTCCCACATCTAATTCCAGAAAAGGTGACATGGTTGACTTTTTAAATAAACTTGGTGTTGAATTTGACATGAAAAAAACCAAACCCAAGATATATGAAATTATTAAATCCAAAAAAATTGACCCTGTATACAAGGTTGATGAATTTTTGAAAAAGAAAGGACATGAAGTTCTAAGACTCCCACCATATCACTGCGAGTTTAACCCTATTGAACTTATTTGGGGAAATTTAAAGGGATTTGTTGGTCAGGAAAACTCTACATTTAAACAAAATGATGTGAAATCCCTTATTCAAAAAGGATTTGAACAGATAAATAGTACAACATGGTTCAATTCATGCAATCATGTAAAAAACAATATTGAACCAAAATATTGGCAAAACGATGCTATACAGGATGAAATTCAAAAAATAATCATTCATATTGAATCAGACTCTGAAATTGAAAGCGAAAGTGAGAATGATGATTTAAGTGATGGAGATGAGACTGAAGATTATGAATGGCCTTAATAATAAATTTGTTGTGAGTATTTTGTGTTTGGTTTTCCTCAAATTGATCAAAGTAAGCAGATAAAACTTTCCATAAATAACTAACAAATATGTTTTATATCTTTCACAAAATTTTGTTTCTAAACTGAATTTTGCAAAAAAAGTACTTTGTAGTTTTTTTTAAATGTAATACTAGTAATGTTCAGTGGAAAATATTACTAAGGACTTATGTGACTCATAGAACAATGAAAAATACAAAATCATTTATACAGAAAGCTCAGTTATCACATGACTTAATTGAATGCTTGTCAGAGTTATTCAAATGAGTAAAGTCACATGGTACAATAAAACAGGTTTAAAGCACATGTCTTATGTTTTTGTTTTGAATGGAAGGCTGTTACACTACTCATACTTACTCCATTGAGTATTTTATATTAAAAACAATAGAAGTAACATAGAGACCTAATGAGTAACTTTTTTGATTTTTGGTTCAAAATTATGTTATTCATAGTCAGAGTTCGTATATATCATACATTAACACACATGAAGGAAAAAAATATTTATTTGTAAAAATGAACTTTTAAGATTCATTTTCTGAAGATTTATAGAAATCAAACGGACTAACCGTACGGCTTTCAGTAATGAACAAAGCCCATACCGCATAGTCAACTATAAAAGACCCCGAAATGACAATGTAAAACAACTCAAACTAGAAAACTAACGGCCTCAATTGTATAAAAAAAAATGAACGAAAAACAAATATTTAACACATAAACAAACGACAACCACTGAATTACAGGCCCCTGACTAGGGACAGGCACATACATAAATAATGTGGCGGGGTTAAACTTGTTAGCGGGATTTTAACCCTCCTCCTTACCTGAGACAGTGGTATAACAGTAAACAAAAGAACAAACTATAAAAATCAGTTGAAAAAAGTTTAACCTGGTTTCTAAAAACTTAAAACAAAAAGAACTCGATATTTAAAACGTACAGTAAATATTTTTTCTGAAAAAGAATAACAATGCAATGATGTTATTTCATAAGTTTTGAATACTTTACTACATAAACACCCAGGGCTAAATGCAACATATATTTTAGGACATACAATATAAAAAAAGAAGATGTGGTATGATTGCCAATGAGACAACTGTCCACAAGAGACAAAAATGACACAGACATTAACAACTATAGGTCACCGTACGGCCTTCAACAATGAGCAAATCCCATACCGCATAGTCAGCTATAAAAGGCCCCGATAAGACAATGTAAAACAATTCAAACGAGAAAACTAACGGCCTTATTTATATAAAAAAAAAATGAACGAAAAACAAATATGTAACACATAAATAAACGACAACCACTGAATTACAGGCTCCTGACTTGGGACAGGCACATACATAAATAATGTGGCGGGTTTAAACATGTTAGCGGGATCCCAACCCTCCCCCTAACCTGGGGCAGTGGTATAACAGTACAACATAAGAACGAACTATAAAAATCAGTTGAAAAAGGCTCAACTTATCAGATGGACAAAAATACATGTTGTCGTTAGTCCTCACATTAAGGCAAGTTAAAAGAATTACTTGTATTGCAGGTGAGTGCATGCAATATGTATCTTTCTTCGAAAGTTTTCATTGTCTGATTGTATTTTACAATTTCAAAATTGAATTTCAATTATAATGCATAGAGACATTTTATTTTCATTTCCTGTGAATGTTGATACACAAAATATCATTCAGGTCTCTTGTTTTCGCCGTTGGTTCATAGATTGTCCTTGATTTCTGTTTTTGTTTTGACAAATTGACAAATATTTAGTAAAAGCAGGAATTACATTACAATGAAATGGCGGGTTTTATAACTAATGAAAAAAGAAATTGTTTCAAAGGATGGTTAATTACGATCTCAAACCATATATCATAACCTGTCTTGAATTGCATTTTTAGTGTTATTTTACCAGAACTCGAGCAACTGGTACAATGGTACATGTTTAATTTCAAATAATCTAATACAGTACAGTGTTTTAAAAGTGGATTTATGATATTATTGAAAATTAATAACGTTCAAACTGTTGCCTTTGATTTGTAATGTCAGATTTTCTTTTGAATAAACATAAAGTTAAATTCATATAGATTTCTCGCGTCTTTTAAGACTTACAGGTATATACTTAGTTAAAAGGGAAGCCTGCATATCTATGCTTAAAATTAAAGTAGCATATGCACGTTTTACCCATAAACTACACAGCGTACAAAATTATCCTGTCCTGGAGTGAAATATCTATTATCCTTCCTCCAATATGCTAAAATTGAATTCTGTGCACATGGTTTTGTTGGTTTGGTTTGGCTTTATAGAAAACCTTGTCCTTCTACTTCTATCATTTTTCATTCCGTGCCAAGTATTACTAAACATACTATTAAGTATGTGGTTTTTGTCCATCAAAATTACCAGGTCGGTTTATCATGTAAAACTCGATAGAACAGCGTTCTTCGTCTCTATTGGAGAGCTGAATAAAATTACGAAATCAAAGAAAACTGAAAACCAAATATTTTTAAAGTAGCAGCACGACTATGACCAGAGATAGTAAAAACCTCTATGTTTATCATGCAGTTAATGTCGCATCTATGATATCTCGTGTCAGCTAAAATGCAGCAGTCGCTTCTAACAAGGCTCCGTGTAGTAGGCCGTACATCGATAATGGTTAACTTTTACAAATTGTGACTTGGATGGAGAGTTGTCTCATTGGCACTCATACCACATCTTCTTATAACTCTATAATAATTATTTTGACAATTTGGAATTGTTATGATACCGTAGTACGTGTACGCAAAGTTGCATAAGTGCTGACGAATCAATCACTTCTAATCTGAGAAAGGGAATGAGTGTTAAGATCAATATTATATTTGCTTTTTCTCTAGTGCGGCTTATCAGTATTAGTATGTAATCACAGTAATTTGTCAAAAAAAGGTTTTTTAAACTTGGAATAAAAGAAATTTAACCTCTATCAACACTGCAACATTAACATATTTATCTTTTAGATTGAATTTAAATGTTACTTTTTGACATAAGAAATTCTAACCTTCGGGTGTACAAACAGTATTATGCTCCCAATAAATTAAATCTCATGGTATTTCTATTGTTAATGAAAGGAAGAAAAATAATATTTGCCAAAATTATTATACATTTAATTCCTTTATAACTTTAATATGATTGACGTAGAGTATTATAGTATTAATCTGTAATACCCCTACATAGCTTGTTAAAAAAGTAGCAATAGAAAGAAATGAATTGGATGTAACGTTTCGAATATCGTGCATATAATTAGGTATAATGTGACATTTCGAATATAGTGTTTTGTGATTATATCTTTCGAAATCTGGACATTGTCAAAATCAACCGTGAATTATATACAATTATAAAATGATTAAAGAAAAATATTATTCGTAGGAATAATTATTTAAAGAAAATAAATAAATAACTAAAAATGGATTTACGGAATTCTCGTCACAATTCATATTCGGACGTTCGGATATTACACGATGAACCATATATGCCACTAAGTGCCCGAGACTCATACGGTAGTCAGAAGGCTCCAATGATGATGTATAATCAGTATGGAGATGATTATTTAGACAAAGCCTTGTATTTAGAAAACAGGATGAGAATTCAAAAGAACATCATCAGCCGTCACAAGACCGAGGCTGTGAAAACACAACACAAAGAAGACAAAGTGTTGTCAAAGCATAACAGTGTGAATGATTTTCAAAAACCTCAAAAGTCATATTCAAGTTTGTTTAGTAAGCAGAATAACAAATCCAACAAAGGACAGGGAAATTATCAAAATGGAGGTCCCAATGCTGAGGACGTATGGGTTCCGAAAGATATGCCCATGGATAGGAACGAACATGATTATCAGATCCCTGAAACATTGGATACCGCCAGGGGTAAAGCAAGGTATGCTCTAGTCAGATTGAATAGCTATGAACAATCAAATGTATCACAAATGCACATGGAGACCGTAAATCCGTTAGTTTTACCGCCATCTTTTGCGAGTCAAAATATTCCCGTAACTTACAACGCAAAAACGGGCTTTCCTAACAATCTAGTGAAACGACATTCAGTCGATCCGAACAATTTCATAGGATCAGAAAATCGTGAAATTCTAGAAAAGGTAAATAACGGTCATGAGAACATTCCAGATGAAACGGAGACTTACAGCAATAAAAGGGAAGCTTCATACAACGGTAGGCGGTTGGTCAAGAAAAACTCAAAAATCACTCTGGATGACTTAATTGTGAATGAAAAGGATAAGAAACATCCATTGATGTCACGAAAATCTAAACAATCTTTGAAAGTTCCTCCCAAGGAACCTGGAAATGAAATTGACAAGATAAATTATGAAGAATTAGCCCAAAATATGAATTTGGCGCGCACACATGAAAGACATCCATCGCGTGATACGAACCTTACAGTTTCTAGGAAAAGCTCGACGGTCAACAGTCGTCAGTCTACCATGAGCAAGATTTCAAGGAAACAAAACGAAACACCACTTTCTGTTCACTCGGTACCTTCTTCTTCTACGACTGCATCTCCCGCTTTAAAACATTATCGTTCGAAGAAACGTGTAAACAAGAAGAGTTCCGGAAAGGATGATGAAGCTGCTCAAACTACTGATACTGTGGTTATGTCTGATAGAACAAAACCTGAAAATGAAGTACCAGTGAAGAGAAGGGATAGCCGACAACAAATTGATACAATGGTTGTGTCTGATAGAACAAAACCTGAAAGTGAAGTACCAGTGAAGAAAAGGGACAGCCGACAACAAACTAATTCTCAATTAAACGATGCTGCTAAATCTGATTCGTTGCCGTCAACAAAGAAACAACAAAAAACCGTCAAATCAAATAACACAGTGGCGTTGGAAAACTCATTTTCAAAAACGACAGATTATCACGTTGAAGGGAATACTTATGGAAGAAAAAATAATAAAATTTCAGACGACAGAACCAAACAAAAAAATTCTAAGTTCAATACACAAAAAACGGACAGAAGTGATGTATCAGAAGTTAGCAAAGCAACAAACAAGATCTCAAATACAGAACATGTAAAATCAAAAATACCAAAAGCGAATGAACAAAAGAGAAAATATGCAGATAAAAATCATGTTCTAAGGAAAACTGATTCGTTCAAAATGATGGGAAACAGTTCAGAATTTTTCGGCTATTGTTCTGTTCCACTGGAGGACGAAGGTACAACTAAAAAACCAAAATCAATACTTAAGAAATCTAGGACGGACCCCGATAGACCAGATACCGCATAAAGACATATATAAACAGAAAAAGTTAAAAACTATACACGTTCAGTATCATTTATGATTTTTATTTTCAATTTCGGAAGATCATGGTAAATTTTGACAGGATTTTAAAAATGTGTATATTCATCTGGTTGGTATGTGTGAGCAGGAACATTTATATATTGACTTTGTAATACTGTACCCAGGTGTGAGTGATACCCTTTTTTCGGTCATCAGATAAAGATTTTAATCTCATTCCTTTAAATATTTGCAAAATTTAAAAACATTGGAATTACTGTAGTCATGTGCTCATTGTTTGTATATACGGTCGCTAAGATTAATTTATATAAACACTTTCATTTTAAATCTATATTATAAATCATAAATTCAAGTATTGTTCTTTTTAACAAATGACATTCTATAAATAACATTATCCTATATAATTTCATTAATCCTATTTTACAATATAAATATGATTTTACTACGTTCGACATTCCAGTTCACCGACTAAATATTTAATAATTAAGCTGGCAAATGTGTTAATTTAATCAGTGTACAAAAAAAACTTGGTTAAATTCTGGCGGTTCCCGCAAGTCTGAGATTGCATTTTTTTTATACCCGACATATATGTTTGAGGCAAAATTAACCAAAAATCTGGGGTTTTATTTTAATCCATGGTTTATCTTTGTCCCAATTTAATTCCGTTAAAACAAGTAAGGAGATGTAGTTTGATTGCCAATTAGAAAAGTATATATATCCATCAGAAACCAAACAATAGAGATGTTGGCAACTGTGGGTTAAAGGTTAGACTTCAACAATGAACACAATTCGCACTTGTTAGAAGGTACAAACTACAAAAGCTCTATCCATGACAATATAAAAAAAAACCATTTCAAACGAAAAAGACAATGGCCTATGTAAAAAACTACAAACGGAAAAATATGATCTACAAACAACAACCACCGCATCAGTTTGCCCCCAGAAATTTTTTTAAAAATACAACCAGCATCAATACCAAAAAACAACAACACATATAATTCTTCATGATAACAAAACGAGTACTAGTGTAAAGTTTAAAACCATTTTTAAATTGTATCAACGATATATATCATCGGAAGACATTCTTTTGATTAAAGACATTTCCATGACAACCTTACATATTTTTTTCTTCAGTTCGTTGAAAGTAGTACAATAGTCTGAATCATGAGAATATTAATGATTCGTTTTTAGTACTGTATATATGTTGTTTTTAAATATAGGCAGTGGCTAGCCGGACAAATAGTCAAAAATGTCTATTCATCCGGCAAGCCGGACAAATAGCATTTTTACGGTATTTTGCTATTTGTCCGGCCAAAAATATAATGGTGAAGATATAACATCGTGATTTAAGGAGATAAATAAACGCTGAGTAGTTATGAGAAATATTGTCTAAAATAGTATATCAACATCTATGCTACAAATACAAAATGATTTGGTTACTTTAGTCTTGTCAAAAAATTGTGCAAATTATTTCGATTCATTCACTAAAACAAATCAAAATGCAAATGATATACTACAAAATATACATTTTATTCAATTTTTTTTATTCTAAAGGAGTTTGAGGGAGGGGCAAAAAAGACTGAAGACTTTCAGTCTTTTTATTTGTTCTACTTATTTATTTCATGTAAGGTAAATAGTCTATTGAATCACTGATTTATTGGCTTCAATAGACACCTATGATTCCAAAAGAAGAATCTGAATTTATTGTTTCCGTCCTTGAAGTTTTGTTCAAATCAGGTCATCAGTGATTTTTTATTTAAAATGTTCGGGGATTCTTCCGCATAGGAAATAAGAGAGAACGGTAGGCACGTGTAATATAAAAAAGAAGATGTGGTATGATTGCCAATGAGACAACTATCCACAAAAGACCAAAATGACACAGACATTAACAACTATAGGTCACCGTACGGCCTTTAACAACGAGCAAAGCCCATATTGCATAGTCAGCTATAAAAGGCCCCGATAAGCCAATGTAAAACAATTCAAACGAGAAAACTATCGGCCTTATTTATGTAAATAAAAATGAACGCCTTTCCCAAAAGTAAGATTGTGTTTACGATAGAAAAATAACGGGGAAAAATGTGTATTAAGTTAAACAGAATAAAAAGGGGGTTACCCCAACCCTGGTATCCTATTCCAGTCGAGGTATATCAGCGCATGTTCATAGATCTCCGTTGTAGAAGAACTTAGAAATAATGCATCCAAGCATATTTGATTTAGTAATATTTCCATATACGTTTTGCCTCCATGGGGTAAATCGGCAGTTTGATGTCAGGCTTTATTCCTCTCAGCTTACATATATACTATATACTCTTGGTTCTGGAGTCACTTATATACACAAATCTGTTTTAAAGCAATCACATTCTAGTTTTCTTTTAATATGACATCTTTAAATTACGATCTTCTATTCTCAAAAACGTCCATTGCATACGCGCGTTTGTTATCCGACACCTCATCCGGAACACTTTCAGTGCCACATGACACTAGCTTTATTGATATTAAAGATTTGCGCATTCGCAAACGGAAGGCCGGACAAATAGAGATTTTTTAACTATTCGTCCAGCTAGCCGGACGAAAAGACACTCCGTTAAATATATCATTAGATTTGCCGGAGGAATAGCAGAGATAATATAGCTGAATGCATCAGCATGTTTATCGCTTGGGAGGTATATATGTCGCAACGTATTCTAAACACAAACCACAAAATTTGGGACAATGAAATACTAAAAAATATTCCACTATATTTGAAGAATACTGCTTATAGCTGTTCTTCATCTTGATACATGCTAAGATTATTAGTTACATAGTGTACTAGTGACCTAATATGGTATATATACCATATACCGTATTACGTCACTAGCACACTATGTAACGAATGCTGAGCCTAACAGACACTGAATGGGCATCTTACTTATGTTTTATAGATATTTGCAAAGGAAATTTAAATGTCAAATATAGGCTTCAAATTATGTCTCCAGCATATACATAAAGAGAACGCTATGTTGGAGTTTCTTGTGGATGAACAAATGTTTACTTAAGAATAAAAAGAGTATAATAGCTAGATAACTTTTCCGAAATGTTGTCTGTTTGATTGATAAAAAATCGCAACACAAAGATCAAATTTTTGGTGATAAAGAAAATACTAATAATCTTTTCATTCATCAAAAATATAATTTATGTAGACAAGATATACTTTCTAAGAACAAAAGTCCATGCTTTTAATTAAATCTATAATATATAAGAAACAGAAAATTGATCTTTTGATAATAAAAAAAAAGTTGGACTTTAACGGTGCTTTTTGTGGACTTTAGCGGAACTTGTTATTGTGGACTTTAACGGTGTTTTCTTGTGGACTTTAGCGGAGGTCATTTTGTGGACTTTAGCGGAAAGTTTGTGGACTTTAACGGCGTTGTGGACTTTAGCGTAAAATTGTTGTGGACTTTAGCGGTGTTGTGGACTTTAGAGGAATTGTGGACTTTAACGGTGCCACAGACCTATCAAAATGAGCAAGTCTTTAATACAGTTAGCATTAACTACTTCCTTTGATCCTACAAAAACAGATGCCAACAATGACAACTTGTTAGATTTAAATGGGTTTTATGAATTTATTTCACTTGATCATCACTTTCTTCGTCTATTGAAACCTTTAAGATTTTTTCTCAGTACTGTTTTGTTTTTCTAAAGGCACGTTACACCACTACTAACCGTGTATGAAATTGCCCCGCCTCCTTATTACCTTATATGGAATATAAAGGGACGTAGCTCCACTACTAACCGTGTATGAAATAAGCCCCGCCTCTCAACTAACCTACTATTAAATATACACGATTTCCACGAGGACGCTTTTAACTAATCATATTCCTAAAATGTATTGGAGGTAAGATAATTGCCAATATTAGCTAGATTCTATGGAAATCATTGATATTCCTTGATATTAGTTAATATTCATCAATATTATACAATTACTGACTTTTGATGAGGTAAAGATGCGGTTTTATTGACTTTTGGAAAAATCGCCATATTTTGAAAGGATTTTGTAATTTCTAATGAATTATTTTCTGAAAACGTTATCACTTTCAAAATTACCACGAAGAAAAAAACAGTTTACGCTTAAATTATGAAAACATGCATAAGAGAACAAAAATTCATATGTCAAATTTTACAATCCCATTTTGAAATAATATAAAAAGAACGTGTTGGATTAATAAACATTTTAATAATAAATACCTATCTTTAAAATTTATTAAAGTTTTAATTCGCATCGTTGGTAATGGAATAAAGAATATAAGTACCATTTTTGTACTTGTTTTAGTCAAGGTCGCTAGGAGCATCGTCCTTTTATATTCGTTAAAATTTTTCTTTGAGAGGCTGGAGTATTAAGTAAATACTCTTTAAATGTTATACTTATTTTCGCTCATTTAATATGTTCTTGCCCTTCATGATCCATACGATATTACAATACCAGTAATTTACTAGTATACAAGTGTGGACACAGATGAGTGTGGATAGTATGTATGGATGTTTGACAGTGTCTTATGACAAAATGAGTTCTATGTTTTTTCTATATGGTGTTATTAACTATGTTGCACGATGACAACCAATCTGAGCATTATGAGTGTTATTTATTAAATTTTTTATGCCCCCACCTACAATAGTAGATAGGCATTATGTTTTCTGGTCTGTGGGTCCGTTCGTTCGTTTGTCCCGCTTTAGGTTAAAGTTTTTGGTCAAGGTAGTTTTTGATGAAGCTGAAGTCCAATCAACTCGAAACTTAGTACACATGTTCATTATGATATGATCTTTCTAATTTTAAAGCCAAATTAGACTTTTGACCCCAATTTCACGGTCCATTGAACATAGAAAATGGAAGTGGGAGTTTCAGGTTAAAGTTTTTGGTCAAAGTAGTTTTTGATGAAGCTGAATTCCAATCAACTTGAAACTTACTACACTTGTTGCATATGATATGATCTTTCTAATTTCAAAACTCATAACTGCTCCAAAAGTAATCTGATAGAATTTCAAGCATTTTAAGCCAATATTATCAACATCTACTAATGAGTCTTAATATGTCTACATATCTAAAAAGTCATAGTATTCAAAAGGTAATGCAAAATTATTCCTTTTCATTTTTTTTGTTATATGGATACACATTTGAGTGATACATGTACCAATACAATATTTGTTGTGGTATGAAAGTGCAGTAATTAGCATTTACTGTAAATATGTTAATTCACACAAATTGAAAAATAAACAAATGAATGGACCAGATGCTCCGCAGAGCCCAGCTTTATACGACTGCAGAGGTTGAAGCCTGAACAGTTGGGGCTAGTATTGACACAACATTCAAGCTGGAAACAGCTCTGAGTTTGAATTGTGATTAAATAGATTTCAGTCAAATTTGGTTCGTTTATATTCTAAATCAGTAGGTTAAATATATCATAAGTTAACTGTGACTATAGTGACCGTAATGGTCTCTCTTCCAAATAATATATTACTCTTTTAGTTCACAAGAAAACTGGATAACCAAATTATGTAAGTTAGCCGGGCTTCAGAGTTACTGTCGTACCTAAACGGTTGGTGAAACGTATATATATAGATAATATATAGCTTAGGTTTCTGACACAGAATGAATGTGGTCTAATGAACTTAAATATTTGTTTTGCTTTTGTGTTAGGAGCAATTCACTATGCTGCTGAATATTAATCCTTTCAAACAAAAATATCTAAAGAAATTTTCTTTTTAATTTCTGAAATGAGAAACATTTAGAGGAGACAAACTTCAGTTAAGAGATCAGAAACTAAAAAAATGTATAATTTTTCCATTTGTAAAAGGGCATACCCTAGAAAGTGCTTGCAATCACTGAATGGTTATTAATGACTGCTTTAATTTATCAGTTGGTAATAAAGTGAATATTGCATTATATATTGTATAATTGATTTAAGTTGACTGAACAAAGAAAGATAACTCCAATTTTCAAAGAAGATTTCATAAAGCATTGGTATTAGGTAATTCAAGAACCATTCTGGACAAACTCCAATTAAGGGTCTTGAATTTACAAAAATGTTTGTTTTTGGTCCGTAATTATTAGACTGTTTGTCCCATAACCCACACAATATATCCGAACCTTCTCCTTATGGTATTAAACATTGTGGTACAATTTCAGGACAATTGAAATACTTATACACAACTTTTTAAACCGACACTAGATTAAAGCTTGTTTTGGGCACCTTTGTACCCCTTATTCCTAAACCTTAGGGACCATAACCCCCAAAATCAATCCCAAGCTTCCTTTTGTGGTTATAAACGTTGTGTTATAATTTTGTTGATTTCTGTTGACTTATAATAAAGTTATTATCCAGAAACCATCTTTCGGACAGGACACCAATTTACGACCCCAAATTTTTTGTGGTTGTATAAAAATGTTGAACATGTGCAATGAAGTATAGTTTTAGAAATCGATTAGGGAGCTACCATTTGATTTTTATGGGGGGGGGGGGGGGGGGGTGTGGGGCTAGGATGAAAAATTTTGTCCTGCCTTTTTTTTTAGTTGTAATCTCTGTCCTGCCTTTTTATTTTTCAGTCTATTCGGTCCTGCCTCTTTTTTTCTTAGCTTATCCTGACTTTTTTACAACAATTGTCATCCTGCCTTTTTTTTTTTTGCCAAGTTACTCATCCTGCCTTTTTTTTTTACTCAAAATCCTGTCCTGCCTTTTTTTTCAAATTTCATCCTAGCTCCCCCCATAAAAATCAAATGGTAGCTCCCTTAGACTGGATAGGCCTTATAATTTTTTCCCCTCCTAATTGAAGGACCGTTTACACTCAGGGCCGAGTCATCAGCAGGCAATACAAATGTATTAAAACAACCTAGCATCATATTGCTAGTAGTGGGAGTAGCATTGTCCAGTAAATTTGTTCCCACTTTTTTTTATAAAATGTATGGTTCAAATCAAAATAAAATGCTTTTATCTCCTGAATACTTACATTGTACATAGAGATGATACTACTTTGACAAATCCTTGTCCATTAGAGTTGTCTGTCAAATCTTAATTTCACAAAGAATGAATTGCATAACAATGAACTGAGCTCAAAGCAAAGTACTTTAATAATACACTTAGACAAAGAGCTAAATCCAGTGATATACTTTGTACTACAGGTCCTTCATGACCATCCATCCACCCAAACCATATCTCAATAACATTCCATACTACATGATTGGATTCAGAAGTCCTGAAAAAGACATGACTTTTTTTTATCTTGTTTTAAGTATATATGCACAGGTTAAACCTTTATTGTGGATATAATCATTCAGTATCTAGCAACTATCAATTTGCTTCATGCACATATTGATATAGGTTGATTGCTCCTCTGTTGGAAATTAGAACACACCTCCATCTAATTTTAGTCAACTGACGAAGAAAAATTCAAAACTATATAAAATGTTATCTAAGACTTGTCAGTGTCTATTTCCTTTGCCACTGAATAAGATTCCATATTTACAACCAATGAAAATCAAATATCCCTCTAATAGACTTTAAGCATTGAAATCGTTTTCTAAAATGGTAGTTATGTGGAACCTAGAACTAAAAAAATTGAAACAATATATCTTAAATATTTCAAATGCATGTACATTTAATAATTCTCCAAAATTCACTTTATTTTTCCTTTTTTGGTTTTCTGTTGGAGACTGTATATTGACCTCTATGTAGCCTTTTCAACTTATAAAAGGGGGGATACATTTCCATAGAATTAAACTTTTCTGAAAGAATTGATTCCATTTATTTTCAATAAACAATAAATATTGAAGTCTATAACAGGCATCTAGGAACAGGCTCAACATTATTTCTAAACATGTATTAATATATACCAAAATGTGGACAAACCTACATTAAATATTCTACTTCAACGACTTTAATTAGTGGAGTAGATCAAATTAAAAAGTCACAATGGTTAAAAACTCCAATGGCAGTCTTTCCTGCTAAAATCTTGATGTGTAGAATGTGATATACCATTTTTGGGTCTATATACTGTCCTTTAAATTTAGGTCATTTTGACACGGCAAAATATGAAAAAAAATGTAAACTATGGTCTGGAAAGCACACAGTTTTTTATATTTTAAGGTATCTTTACTAAGAAAACCTGCAAATCTCAGTGGCAGATCCAGAACTTTTCAAAAAGGTGTGGGGGCTCTGATGGACCAGAGGGTTGCCCACTCCCATCAAGCTTCAATGATTTCTTACATATATGTCATAAGCTAAATTTCCCCCACCCCCTTGGTCTGTCTATGCATCTGTTTATCGTTCTGCGAAATAGTACTAATACTAATTTTTCCCCTCCCTTACCTGGCCCTAGACAGTTGCTTACCTTTGTAAACATTTTATAATTATAGTCAGGTATATATTGATTGAGAGTAACTTACATAGTAGTTAATGGGACTCTTTTTCACACGGTTCTGTGAAATATAATACGGCAAATATATACCCGTACATACTATCCGCATAACACAGAAATCTGATAGATTTTCACTCCTCTGGGAAAAATCAACCTGTGAAATGAAATACCATGCCTGGAAAAAAATTACCGGGACAAATTATCCTCAGGATAAAATATCACAGAGGACGAAATAAACCGTTACATTACATGAGAAGCCGGTTTGGTTACAAATAATTATGTCACGTGAAGGCGCACTGACGTCACAATTTGCATTAATTTTGCACTACACTACAGTTCACTCATACAGAACCCATTATCATGCAAACATGCAACGTGAATGTGATTGGTTATCAAATAATACAGAATTTATGCACGTACAGTTAATATAGAAGAAATTAGTTCATCAAATGTGAGTTCGTGATCTTGTGGTTAAGACCGATGGCTACAGTGCTGAAAGTCCTGAGTTAGATTCTCACTTGGGGTGCTAAAAATATCAGTACATCAGAAGGGTAATTTTCACCCTCTCACACAAATCTTTGTTAATGTTCCGGGATTGTTGAAAACTTGCATATTCATCAATATTTGATTTTGTGGTTTTAACAATCCAGACAGACAAATAGCAATAAGGTGTTTAGGAAAACATGACCTAAAACCTCCTTCATATATGACAAAAATACATGGGAACTCATATTGAATGGTCAAATGTGTTCAATATGAAAATTGAAATTAAGATGGTAAAATCAAATATTAGCCGTTACTGTAAATGGACTTAAAGTATGACTTTTCAGCAAATTTAAAGGGAAATGACACGGAAGGGGCCAAATAGTGTTCAAGGGGAGCAAATGCTATTTAAATTAGTATGCAGGTTTTAAATATAGAGGGAAGTTGAGTCATCTTTTTGGGTGAAGTTAAATACTGACTAGTGTGTGGTTCTCATTGGGTCTAAGCGTGACCAATATTGACAATTTTTCGCAAGCGTGAAACGTGAAAGTCAAATGATTGTGTCATGAAAACGGGAAATGAGGTCTGTCGTGAAAACTGGAAATGGGGTTCTGCAGGACCCCGGAAATGACAAAAAAATGAAAATTGCTCATGTACATAGTGTAAGCGGGATATGGGAATCTGACAAAACAGTAAGTGGGATCTGGGATCAGAACACCCCCCCCCCCCCCAATGAGACCCCCTTATGTAGATTTACCTTCTAATTCTATATAAAAAAAAACACAACTAAGAACTACGTTTAATTCACTTTGACTACTGATATGCAAACCTAGAAATATTTCATAAAATAGTGATTGAAAGATTCATAACACTTTGAAAGGATAATTCAGACACGTGTTACGCGGGGAGCATGTTTTAAATTTGTTTACAAATAATAATGTCACGTGATCGCGCACTGACCTCAAGTTGCATCGCCCTTACAATTCACTAATACATGACCATTTTCATGCAAACATGCAACGTGAATGTGATTGGTTATCATATAATACAGAAATAATGCATGCACAGTTTAAGAAGAAATTAGTTCAATAAATCGATGCGATTTTCACTTTTGACACGAATAGGTCGGGTTGACATTACTGTCATCGCAGATAATATTGAGATAAATGGGATAAAACGGACCGTCAAAAAGGTCTAGAGGAGCACATCAGTAGAACCTTAACATTTATAAGTAATACTTACCAAAATTTCTCTAATTAAAGAACTATATAACTGAAATTTCACAAAGATAACGGTAAACATTTTGTTGATGGTGATGATGCTATTATCGATCCGTTGAATTCAGGGTCAACGGAATTTTTTGCGTTGCGTTTAAATCATTGAGGCCATCTATTTTTATTGCGGGTTCCACATATATAAATCGGAATTAAAGAAAAAATGGAATGTTGTTAGCAGAATCAAAACAGAAATGATGAACATTGCAACATTTTCAGCAAAATATAAATAGGATGGAGGATCTGTGTATTCACATTATTTGTAAAACTCTCCTTATTCATGTGAAGCGTGTGCTTTACATCGAGGCTTGCTATGCTTATCATTGACGCCACAGTACTTCAACCAATCAGACAATGTTTATTTTGGGCATTTGACTTTTTTTAACTCAGATTTTGGAATATTTTAATCGAAATTATAGAAAAATGGAATGTTGTTAGTACATATAAAATAGAAAATGATGAATACTTTTAGCTAAAGATAATTTGGATGGGGGTTCTGTGTATTCACATTATTTGCACAACTCTCCTTACTGATGCCATATTTTGGAATTTCCGTGACCTAAATGGTTCGCGAAAATTAATATTTTTATATATAGTATAGTAACAATTTCCCTTTGTACTCGTATTTTCTACGCTGAATATGAATATAGAGGAACAGCTTAACTGAACTGAAAAGAACGAAGCACTACCAACATACAAATATAAGTGATCAAGTACCGATCTAAGAGTACAGGAATGAGGTCATTAACAGTTTAAAAAATGCATGGCATTGTGCTATGCCAAAATACTAGTCGATAGCATCGACTGGATGTAGGACCGTTAGGGATAAGAGATGTATGCATAACAAGAGATGACGACCAGTCGATGCACCTGATGTTACTGCGTTTGAAGATGCCAAATCTTTTGCTCCCAATCATGTTCTCTGCCATGGTTACTTATTTGTCAATCTTGTCTTTCTGGTAAATTTTGCAGCATACAGGTTCTCTCTTGCTATTTTAGTTTTCAAGATATTAGGCCAAAAAAAAAAGTTTAAATTCTTCATTTAGGGGCAATAACTATAAGAAGTCGTCCAACACTTTTCATGTAAAAGTACAGTAGATAGAGATCAAAATTTTCTGAATTTTCTATATCGGTTAGAGATGAAAAAAAACAAAAAAAAAACAAAAAAACAAACAAAAAAACAAAAACCAAAAAAATCAAAAAAAAACAACAAGAATACTTGCAAAGTTCTATGTTCTATTGTTATCCATGTCCGCCATATTGGTTGGCAGGTTGGGTCATCGGACACATGATGATTGTGGCAAAATTTTGTTCTGTTGGTCTAGTAGTTTCAGGAAAGATGCTGTTGTAAAAAAAAACATGACTGACGCCTAGTGATGGGAGTAACCCATAATGGCCCTTTAAGACAGGAAAGCTAGAAAGCACTTCAAAATAAAGCCCATTTGGTTTGAAATGACGTATGTATTTTCAAATCGAAATATAGGAGAGTTCAGACAAAAAGCTTCGAATTTCTACCTGTACACATCTTAGATTTCTAAAGCAGTTTTATATATTTTCACCTTCACCGATACCTTTATGTAGACTTTTACAAATTGCTTCATCTTTATATTGGTTTGATTTTTGTGGTGGATATGTTTATGATTTTGATTTTGTAGTTTTCCTTTTGTCTTGATAATGGTTCTCTCCAAATAAAACATTCGGTTGATTTGTGTTGCTTCTATATCATTAAGTCGAATTGGGCTTTGAATTATAGCTGTAAGCTACTGCAGTTACTCTTACCCGGTACTGTGTCTTTTGTCTTTTTGTTTATTTAAATTCCCCTATTTTTACAGATGGTTTTAATGTTGTGTCGTGACATCCCTGTCCAAGGATAGGAAAGGGCCGAACCGAGTAGCCGGTACTTTGGTATTTGTATGAAAAATACGTATATTGTGTTTTTGACATTTGCTGTTACAAAGTTTTTGGAATTATTTGAAATTAAGGAATATCTCTCGTCATGCAACGGTCTCATTCCTTGCCCGACTTCTGGTATACCTTTTGTCCTGTTGTGAATACTCCACTTCTTTGACCTTAAACATCACTGAAGCCATGTGCGCATCTGGTGAAGGGAATGGGTACCGTTAATATTCCCATGACTACTATAGGTCGATACCTCTGCTGGTGGACTGTCAGCCACGGAAGGTATCAACAACCCGTTCTGGCATGGAAATATGGAGATAGTGTTTTTGAAATTTGCTTTCAATATTTTTTTTAATTACTTTAAATTTAGGAATATATTTCCATAAAACAAAGATCCGATTTACGAAAACATTATGAAAATGAAGTTTATTGTCATCTGCAAGCATTCATAATTTGGTTAAACATTCTAAAAAGTGTAATTCTAAAGGGGTGAAATCAGCAATTGTTTTAAAACGACCTTGGAGCAAACCAGCCTTCGCATAATTTTCTTAGTTACCTTTAGCAAAAAAAAGTATAAAACTATTGACTTTGATTTAAATGCGTTCATAAAGTAGAGAACATTTCATCATAGGTACAATGTTTTGAATTCGGGGTAACATTTTCATGAAAATGAGATCTCTAAACAAAACAAAATACTGACATAAATTATATCTTTATTCTGTTTAATGTTGCTGTGATACTGTCACTAGACAGAGAGCATTATGTTTTATATCGCACGCACATCCATTCGTTGAAGAATAAAATAGGTTCCACAACTATTTTTTAAAGCATTTTCTGTTTAATTTTCAGAACCATTCTTCAATATATTTTGAAACATTATTAACTTTCTGTCCTGTTTTTTTTTATGCCACCAACAATCCAACAATGACGTTATATTTTAAAGATCTATACTCAATTTCCACTGAGTAAAAAAAGATATAAAAAAAATAATTAAAAAAACGAATAAAAAAAACGATTGAAAATTATTTTCTTTCAAAACCGACGTGCAAACATATTTTGCTTTGCTTCCATTATTAAACGACATAAAATGCATCAGAAATCTAAAAGATCTTCGCTATATGTTAATTCAGGAAAAGTTACACACAACTGAAACTACGTTTAAAGGTAATCCGAATAGATATCAGCAAGCTTCAAATTCCCGTAATCTTTTGATAAACAACAACGGAATCTTCCATCACGACCGTCATATTGTCACTTAAACTTGTACAATCCCCTCATGCGTGTACTTAGAGCTTCCGTTTGAAACAAAATCGTGTCTTACCTCTGAATGTGCAGCAAATTTTGATGCATCCTTTAAAATCATGTATAACTAAAACCATGAAAGATTTTGGCAAACTTTGAGTATTTATTCTACATAAAATTAAAGACATTCTTTACCACAGGCAAAATCTTATCTAATCTACGTAGCTATGTATTGTCTTTCAAACATCGAACCGTCGATGCAAAATCTAACAAAATTTGTAAAATAAAAATAGTGTATCAAAATTTTACTACACAGTAATGTGTAGCGCTGAACGTCTCTTTTGATTTTATGAATATGTGTACTTCATATATTTGATAACTTAACTTCTTTGATGCTCAAGATCAAAATTATTCATTTATTTATGTAGACTTTTTCGAATTGCATACTGATCATTATTTCGTTTGATTTTGTTGTGGATATGTTTCTATTTTTGTTTTACAGTTTTCGTTTTGTCTTAATAATGCTTTACTACAAATAAAACATTTGGTTGCTTCTTGGTGTTTTTATGTTATAAAGTCGAAAGTTGGCATTGAATTATAGCTGTCAGCAACTGCAAATACTCCAAGCCGGTGCTTTGTGTCTTAAGGCCTTTTGTTTCTTTACATACACTTATTTTTACAGATAGTTTTGATGTAATGCTGTTACACTCCTGTTCAAGGTTAGAGAAGGACTTAGCCTAGAAACTAGTACTTAGGTATTGGTTTGAAAATACGGATATTGTGTTGTTGACATTTGCGTTACAAGGATTTTGATTTTTTTTTAAATTAAGGGGGCTCCTGGGTATCAATCTTTTTTTTCTGATATAGGATTTCGCTATATTTTTTTATCAATGAACTTTATCCGATACATAATAGAAAAATGAAATAAAAAAATGGGGTCACCGTTCATTTAAGTATTTAAGCTCACAATCTGCCTCCGGAAGAAGCATACATTTTTGTTAATGTCCTTTTTTTCTGTTGAACTAATAAGAGAAATTTTTCTGTTGAACTAATAGGAGAAATAGAGGTAATATCGAAATAAAATAAATAACCTAATTACAGAAATCGCTTAAATTTTACAATTATTTAGTTTATGTACAGCTTATTTGAAAACCATAATAAAAAATATAGGTCACTGATGAGTTAAAAAAGATATTTAAAATTTAATGCCAAAAAATGGCATTTTTGCACCAAAGGGAGATAATTTGGAGCTTTTTCAATGATATTCATCTGGGGCCAAACCGAATCGATTTTTTGGTTGATTTCTGTACCATATCATAAAGCAGTAACTAATAGTGCAATAAATAAAATTTGTAATGAAAAAATAAAGGTTTAAATTTTTGCTGAAATTTTTGTACCCAGAAGCCTCCTTAAGAAATATATCTCAATCATACAAAGGTTTCGTTCCTTACCCGCCTTTTGTTGTACCTTTTGTGCTATTTTGAATTTCCCCCTATTTGGATCTTATCACTGAAGACTTATGCGCATCTGCTACAGTAAAATTTGTACAGTTAAGGTCGATACCTCTGCTGGTGGACTGTTGCTTAGTATCAGCAGTCAAGTTTCCAGTTCTTCGGCACTGGCGTAAAAATATGGATATTATATAAAACGTAGGAATATATTTCCTTAATACAAAGATCTGATTTATAAGATATTATTGAAATGAAGTTTAATGTCACCTGTTAGCATTCATAAATTGGTTACACATTCAAAAAGGTATAATACTAAACTGCTCAAGTTGCGAATTGAGCATTTTTTGGGAAACCGACCCTTGAGCAAATCGGCCGTCGCTTATTTTTCTTAGTTACTTTTAGCAATAAAAGTATTAAACTATTGACTTCAATTTTATCATGGTTAGATTGTTTTGTACTATCATGGGTAACATTTTCATGAAAATATAGCTTTACCATGATGAAATCTCAAAAAAAAAAAAAGGACTGACATAAAAAAATTATTTCTTAATTCTGTTTAACGTTGGTTTAGTATTACTCTTGCCGTGTGTAACCCTGCAGAGAATATAATGTTTCATAGTGTACGCAATCCATTCGTTTTAGAATTAAATACGTTTTATAACTATATTCTAAACGATTTTTTTTTATTTTCAAAACCATTCATCTTTCTGTTCTATTTAATTTGAACCACCAACAATTACGTTAGATTTTGAAGAGGTAAATAGAATTTCCTCTGTCGGAATAGAACCACAGTAAAATTACGACCGAACTAAAAAAAAGAAACGATTGAATCTGTTTTTTCTTTCGACAAATTTTCGGCATTCCTATGGGATGAACTGTGCGCCTCTCTTTTTCGACCTCTTCTTATTTTCATATGATTCGGCGTTCCCACAGACACTTGTCAAAAACAAGAACATCAAAGGAGCCAGATCATTTAATTCCACATTCAGATACATTGATGATGTTGAACATAACAATCCAAACTATTCTGATTGGTTTCATTTATGATCATTTATATATTCACCAGAAATAGAAATTAATGAATCAATAGAATCGGCTATGTGTAAACTCTGGAGAAGTTATACACAATTGAATATAAAATAAACTCATCATAGATACCAGGATTGAAGCTTTGCATTTGCGCCAGACGCGCGTTTCGTCTTTACAAACGATATAGTACGAAGTTGAAGATCACTTAGGATAACAAATTCAGTACTTTGTGTCTTCAGTCTTTTTGTTTCTTTACATGTACTTATTTTTACATATGGTTTAGATGTTATGTTTTTACACCACTGTCCAAGGTTAGAGAAGGACTAAGCCAGTAGCCAGTACGTAATTATTGGTATTAAAATACGATTATTGTGTTTTTGACATTTTCTGTTACAAAGTTTTTGAAATTAAGAAATATATCTCCATCATGAAAAAGTTTCTTTCGTTGTCCGCCGTTTTAAATAGCTTTTGTTCTGTTTTGAATTGTCCCGTATTTTGACCTTAAACATCACTGAAGACATATGCACATCTGGTGCAGGAAATGTGTATCGTTAATATTCCCACGACCACTATAGGTCGACACGTCTGCTGGTGAAATGTTAGCCAAGAAGAGTATCACCCACCCATTTGCCAGTGCTTTGCTATTTGCATGAAAATACGGATATTGTGTTTTTTAAATTTGTTTGAAAAAAATGAAATAGTTATAAAATTTGAAATATATTTCAATTATACAAAGATACGATTTACAAGAAATCATTGAAATGAATTTTAATATCATCTGTAAGCATTCACAGTTTGGTCACTCATTCAAAAATGTGTAATGCTTAATTGCGTAAGGTACAAAGTAAGCAAAATTTTTGATAACGACCCATTAGCAAATCGGCCATTGCTTATAATTTTCTTAGTTACATTTTGCAATAAAAGTATTAAACTATTGACTTGGATTTTAATAGACACCAATGAAGTTCTTTACAATGTATTCTTAAACACTGTGATAAAGTATATATAGAACTTTTTATCATCGGTATAATGTTTTGTACTCGGTGTACGCCTACCCATGATAAAATCTGAAGAAGAAAAAAAACCCGAAGGACTCCTATAAATTATTTCTGAAATCTTTCTAACGTTGCTTTGATATCACTCTTATTATTTGTGACCATGCAGAGGGTATTTTGTTTTATATTGTACGCAGTCGATTCGTTTGAGAATTCAATACTATTCTTTTTACTTTATATTTATTTTTATTTTCATAACCATTTATCAATATATTTTGAAAAACTGTTAACTTCTTGTCATGTTTGTTTTTGTGCCATCAACAATGACGCAAGATTTTAAAATAAGTATATGCAATTTCATCCGTCGGGATAGAACGATAATAAAAATTGTAACGGACTTTAAAAAAAAATATAACAAGTAACGTTCAAAACTGTATTTCTTTGTATACACAATATTAAATTTCTACAAATTATGTTATTTTAATTAAAAGTGTACATATGTATTGTTTTACCTCCTTTATTTATCGACATAAGATGCATCAGAAGTTTTGAAAATGCGAATATTCGCTGTTAGGTAAAACTGGAAGGAAAAGTTCCTTCGAATCTGAACTAATGTTCAGAGCAATCCTGATAGACAAGCATATTTCACATTCCCGATATCGACCGATAACCAACAACTAAGTCTCTGATCACAGAAACTTGCAAACGTATAAATCTTTGCACGCGTTTGCTTGGAGCCTCTGGTTGTAACACAAATCATTTCGTACCTCTGAATAGCAGCCAAAACAATATATGTTTCAAGAAGGATACATTTTTTTTATAGTGTCTCGAAATTGTACTCAGCAGTAATAATGTGAACAGCTGAAAGTCACCTTTGTTTTTATGAATATGTGTACTTAATATATTTCATTATCTTATATCACTAAACTTATTTGATGTTCAAGATCAAAAGATTTCATCAAAATAAATGGATTTTTTCAAGTTGCAAGAAAAATGATGCAATAAAAGAGAAATCTTATTGGAAACAAAAGTTTAAAACTTACTTTCAATTTGTTATTACAAAATACGATTTATAAAATACTGATGGGTAAAACCAATTATTATTTTTTTTACGATTGTCAATATTTAAATCTAACTTTTGTTTATACAATAACGGCTCTAAAATAACTTTAATCTCACTTCCTAACTTTTAAAATGTAAAACATCAAAACAATTGTGCATAAATTTTGCATTTTATTACTAATGAAGAACTCAACACTTCCTTTTTGTTTTAAAATGAAATACAGTTATAACGACAATACATTAAATATTCAGATTATAGCTATGGGAGATGTCACTCTATTCCGCCTAACAAGAAGTCCCCTGGAAACTTGTTTAAACGATGCAATAATGTGTTTCCTGTTGGAACAAATATTCTATACTCTTTATTTAATTACGAACGAAAAGTGTAATATTTGTTTCAGTGGAAATAATATTGAAGAATATTTCTTTTCAACTTGGATCTTTATTTTATTTTATTTTTTATTTGGTTGACATAAGGTCTCACACAAACTCTTTAAGCATGGATAAAATTTATATCATTTTAAAATAAGCAATTTTTGCTTGTTTCTGAATCCTAATTGTGAATGTGTTTATAATTATACTTGTATTTTTCATGATAAAATTTTGTTTACATTAAAATTTATCCAAACTTGCCAATAGGAAACTAAATCAAAATCCGTTTAAAAAATGTAGTGGCGGTTTTAGAAATATTGGTTTCGGTTGACATGTTTGGGGGCAACAATGCGCCCCTTTAAAATTATGGTTCCGTATATAAAACGTACTGTAAGAAACTTGTTTAAATCTACTCCGTAAAACATGAGTATATATGAGTCTCCGGTTATTGTTTTTAATGAATTAGACACCTTTTGATGTCATGTTTTCCAATGAAAATTACTTAAAAAAAACGTTGAAAACAGTTTGATTCCTTTGGATCATGATTCAAAAAAGGGATATATTACATTGAGCCTGACCACAGAATAAAATAAAGACAACTCACTATAACAATTGTTTCATTTATGAATATAAAGCCATTCTCAATATTTACTACAAAGTATAATTTCTTTGGTCACGCGTGTGTGTATTGACACCAGAATGTTTTAAATTCCCGATATCTACCGATAACCATCAGCTTAGTCTCTGATCACGACCGTCTCGCTAGCACAGAAATCAAAAAATATATATATAATCTTTTCGTGCGTTTGTATGGAGCCTCTGGTGTAACAAAAATTATGTCGTATCTCTGAATACGCAGCCAAAAGAAATCATGTTTCAAGATGGATCAAAACTAAAAATGAGAAAGATTTGAGCAAATTTCCAGCATTTGTTAAATTATAATTTCTTAATCAAAGCTCTAGAGAATGTAACGCCATTTATTGTCATTTAGATAGCAATATATTGATTTTGATTATGGGTGTACTTCGATGCAAAATATTACAAAAAATCAAAATTCAAAGAGTGAAATTGTAACCAACAGTAATGTAAAGCGCTAAAAGTCACTTTCTTTAATGAATGTGTGTACTTTATGGATATATTTGATACGCTTATATCACTTAGCATATTTGATGCTATTATATATATTATTTTATTCTGGTATCACCTAAGTTGGACAAAGGTATACAGAAAAACACATTAGTTTACATTACATTGCATATATGTACATTTGTTGAGAAAGCATTAAATATGAGTTTTTTTACAACGATATGATCAGTATGGCCGACAGGTTAACATCAGAGAGAATCCAGTTTGTCATTTATAATTCTAATAAATTGGCACAATTTTCGAATATCAAGATCAAAAATTTCATCAAAATTAGTGGAAATGTTCAAGTTGCAAGAAAGAAGATGCAGTAAAACAGAAATTTGAAGGGAAGCGAAAGTTTAAAACTCATTTGAAATTGTTATTACGCAATACGAACATAAAATAGTGAAAGATAAAACCAATTATTTAAATTTTTACAACTGTCTATATTCAAATTTAACTTTTGTTTACACAATAACAGCTCTAAAACAACTTTGATCACTGCCTAAGTTTTAAAATATAAAACATCAAATACAACTGTGCATTAACTATGCAGTTTATTACCAGTGAAGAACTCAACACTTCCTTTTTTGTTTTAAAATGTAAGACAGTAAAAATGTGCATTTTATAGTCATCGACGATGTCAATGTATATATATAGAGAGAGAAAACGGCAAAAATTCGGTGTAACTTGTAACATTAAATAAGCATAAATCAGAGTTTTTGACCTAAAACTTAAACAAATTCAACATATTTTCCTGCATTTTCGTACAAAAGAATTGTTCGGATTCGGACTCGGACATCACACGAAATTCATCGCCAAAAAATCAAAAACTATCATGGTAGATAAGTTTGGAATGATCTCCGTTATTTGTAAGAAGTAGTAATTTGGAAGGTTTAATAATCGAAATGGAAGAATCGGCAAGAAAAAATATGTAATTGTAATCTTTTTATTTTCCAAATCTGCATAACCAGACGTTTAAAATAATCTGCAAAATATGAATGATTCGATAGTCCAGACTGAACACCTGAATTTTTTAATGTCCAGCTATTATGTTACAATCTAAAGAAATGACGTGTTAATGCTATTTTCTGAAAAGGGTCCACGACATAGTCGCTAATCATTACCATTTCACTGCTCTTAGCAAATATTTATTCATATTTCTAGAATGTGCCTTGGCGGCAATTTTGTGTTCGAAAGAAAAAGAAATACGTTGAACGTAAATATTTAAAGTTATGTGATGAACTAAGTGTCCAGTGTTTTTGTTACGCTCTTGTTTTCTGGAGGGAAAATGCCGACGTCGTAAATGGTTTTAGTAATTTGAAGACGTTACGTTTGTGGACTCAGCTTTGTGCACGCCGTCTAATATATACTTATATACCTTTATTTATTGTTTAGAACATTATAATGTTACGTCTTCGAATGAAAGTTACTTCAGTAAAAAAAAAAACGTTGTAAAGTAAAGTTTTCTATCTTTGGATAGAATTTAAAAAGAAAATGTTAAACATAACTTGACCAAAGAATATAATAAGACACTCACAATGTTAATGTTTCATTTATGAATATAAAGCCATCCTCAATATTTACAACAAAGTATAATTGCTTTTGTTGCACGAGTGTGTATTGCACCAAGTAAAAGCACCAAACTAAGATAAAACCGAACTTATTAAACAGTCATAGCATCATCATCATCAACAGTTCGACTTAAACTTCCACCAAGAAGATCTATGTTGGCCATTCCTGACACTAAACAGTTTTCACTGGCACTCATTACTCGTGATAATTCTAAACCACGGGATCTGTCTTTTGACCTTCCAGGAATATATGACATTCTAACGGGTTTAGTTTTGGATTTCACAGGCATATGATGAACATAAAATCGAGAACAGAACGGATTATCGTCTTTTTCCGAAGC
Source organism: Mytilus edulis (assembly GCF_963676685.1). Lineage (NCBI taxonomy): Eukaryota > Metazoa > Mollusca > Bivalvia > Mytilida > Mytilidae > Mytilus > Mytilus edulis. The sequence continues at coordinate 39,385,904 of NC_092346.1, read as the reverse complement.
AAGCCCTTTCATCTCCATGGGTGTGGTCGTGTACCCGGTTGGGGTGTGAACATGGTGGTGTTTTTTTCTTAGCGTCTTAAGCTGCATCTGCGTATCCATAAACACCATATCGTCCATATTTGGTAGGTGATTTCGTATCTTTTTCAAATCCTTGCGAACGCGTGCTTTTTCATTCTTATGAACAACTTTTGCGCGTACTTGATATTTATTTATTATTTTTTCTTGCAATTTCAATCTTTGCTCTAATAGTTTATTAATGACACGTGTTTTCTCTATAGTATCCGCATCTAACTTATTATAAATGTCTGGTAAACAGGCATTGTTCACAGGAGGTGCTGTGATTTTAGAACTGGTTATTCTGTCCAACACCCAATCTTCCGAAATTAACGTCATGTTTTCCATTTCAAATTTTCATTCCAAAATCACGAAATAAAAATGTTATAATAATTCACATTGAACCACAAGCCGTCTGCTCCCAGGAAATGCCTCGACCGAAAGTACGTTTCCGTTGCGAAGGATATTTCAGGTGCAATAATTTATGTTCAGTAACTATTCAACTGTTACCCAATTGTATTCTAGTTTATAAATAATAAGTTGCTGATAATACATTTAATGAAATCTCGAAGATGACGTGACTATATTTTTAATTAAATCACTTGAATGGTATATATTGTCTAGGAAAACAATTACAAATGTGTACCGTATTACCGATCCTAAATGTTCTCCATTCACCGTCAAATAATTAAAATCTTTATCACTTTTCTGATTTTACTGATATTTTTTTACTTATATTATGTACAGAAATACTGTTATCTTCCCAAATCATATTAATTGTTGCTTTGTCAAATGAAATTAATTCCTTGTCAGTCTGATAATGATTAACTTTGCATATTAGCCAATAACTGAATTCGTCTCGTAGCAATGCTCTGTATTCCAATTAATATGTATTGTACTGACTCCGGTTTTTCTGTGTATTTATACATATATTGTTCTTTGAAATTTCACTTCGTTCAAACAGATTAATTTTCTCAAGATCTCTATCAACAACTTTTGATGGTTTGACATCATTTAATCCGTGCGTTTGTACATCCTACTTTAACTTAAAGAACAAGCTGGAGCGTTCGTGAAAACTCAAGTGCATATTATGATTATAATCCCGAATATTTTTATTACCAGACTTGAAAAATCCCTGCATGTATAGACTGAAAGGATCTTGTCCAGTCTTTTATTAACGTCAAAAATAAATTTTCGAATCATAAATGGAGTGCTTTTAAAGTCCAATTCAATTAATAGTTATAAATTTCTGAAATGGCTTATTTCCACTTAAAGCCCATCATAAGAGTTGCTGTATTTCACTTTAGACGATCATTTATCAACCGGCATCCACCCGAAGATTTACAAACGTTGTGAATCACACTGTTTGTTTGTTTTTAAATAATTTCAATTTGCATATAGATTTAATGGCTATATAAACCATATAACGAGAATGTAACAAACTTTGATTAGCCATCTATAAACAGCGAAGGCCGGTGGATTAATGGACCGTTCATGTAATATCCCCACGTTTTCACTAATTGATTTCCTAATGGGTCTATGATCATTCATAAAATTTATGATTATCAAACAATGGAATCTACGATGTAATAGGTACATTTAATGAATTTCTATTAATAATATATCTGATCAAAATTCTAGGTTATATATTCATTAATCTGTGATGACTTGTTTTACATTTAAATATGTGTTATTGTCGTCACAGCAAAAGGGTCACTTTTACAAGGTAACAGTGTCATTTGCACTAGGGAGGTGCACATGGCGACAAAGGACAGTCTCCCTTAATAGCACGAAAAACACTTTTAAATTTTTCTATCTAATTTTTGACTGCTGGTATTTTTTCAGTATGCCCATCCTGTTTCATTTAAAAATCTTGATCTATCAACAGAGATATCACATAAAATGATTTTTTTTAAAGATGTCGACGCCAGTGACGGATTACAGAGGAACGCACAGGCCGTACCCTATCCCCCTTTTTTTGGAAAAATGATTTCATATTTTGCATGAAATTGGCACCCTTTGCTCGAAAATTTACATGGTGTATTTTCAGATTTAGGGAATATCACCTACCCCCTTTCAATATCGAAATTTCCAGGATTGTCCATCATTGCAGACCTATCATGATCTCTTTGTGTCCTATAGTTTAACAGTTTGCGTTCTTGTGTATTACATAATCTGTATCACTAAAATATAAGTGGAAATTTTCGAGTTGCAAGAAAAATGATGCACTTAAACCGAAATTTCAATGGAAACGAATGTTTAAAACTTACTTTGTATTTGTTTTATTACGCAATAAAAATAGAAAATAGTGATGGATAAAACCAATTATTAAAAATTTTACGACTGTCAATATTTAAATTTAACTTTTGTTTATACACGCCTCTAAGACAACTTTAATAACTTCCTAAGTTTTAAAACTGTAAAACATGTGACGGATTAAAGAGGGGCGCACAGGCCGTACCCCTCCCCCTTTTTGAAAAATTATATCATATTTTTGCATGAAATCGGCACGCTTTGCTCGGAAATTTACACTGTATATGTTCAGTTTTAAAGCATATCCTTTCCCCTTTTCAATATCGGAATTTCCAGGATTGTCCATAGTATCTACTATAGTTTAAGGTTACGTACTTGTGTCTCTTTTAAATTTTTTGGATTCGAGCGTCACTGATGAGTCTTTCGTAGACGAAACGCGCGTCTGGCGTATATAGAAAATTTAGTCCTGATATCTATGAAAAGTTTATTTGATTAACTTTATCCGGCAAAGCTCACTTTAAATGAATTTGGCTATTCTTTTTTGTTCCTGGTGTTTAGTTATCCTATACATCCTTGATTTTTCATATATTTTTTGTTTGAGCGATCCCAATAAAATAAAATCTACAAAAGCCCTTTGGACGCACGAAATTTATAAAGTGCTATTTTCATTAACTATAATCCATCATCTGTATTGTATTCAACCTTAATGCAATTTTTTGTTGTTGTTTACTTTGTAAACTAATATAATTACTTCTTGATGTAATCAACCAAGCAAGTATACAATCTGTATACCAACAAAGAAGCATTCTCTATGTACTTTTCGTACTTCCTGACCAATGTACATATCCAATTCAAACTTTTGTGCAATTCATTTCTGTTATTGATTTTAGCAACGTTGGATTTATTTGAATCATTTATAAAACATTACTGGAGTGTTTAACAATTCCCATGATGATTGAATAAAAACATTAAAAATATATTGGTAAATATAATTAACATTGGTGTAAACTAGTTGTTGTGCATAGTGATTTAACTTGTATATGGCTTTTAACACAGTTTATGTGACAATGACCTTGTCAGGAGAATATTAGCCTATTTTATCTGCGATTAAAACTATGTTCAAATACATTTCTAATCTCTTCAACCTGTTTATGAATATAGGTTGTGTTAGAGTTTGAATAAAGGCTCAAAGCTAAAATTGACACCGATTGTCACAAATATAAATTGGAACTCAAGCCATTTTATTAGATCTGATCGTGTATACCTAACATTTAAAGGGTATCATTTTAGCCAGCAGAGGGTCGCCGTGAGGTCATTTGATAAGCAAACTTTCACAAAATCAATTACCACTTGAACTAAAGGACACAATCAATGCGTTGTTCTCCTCTCCGTCTCTTTTGTCGCAATTATGTGCGTTGGTTTTTATATTATTTTTTAAACATCGGGTGTCTGTCTCAGTGTGGAAGGACAACTCAAATACAAAGCTGAAGAGCATTAAAAAACAAAAACAAAAAACTTTACAAAATATGTGCCAAATATGGTATAAGCAATCTATAGCAGCTAGCAGTAAATTAACAGAGGGATGACAAACCAAAAGCGCTGACTTCAGTTCTTGCAGCGACATAGTAAATACAAAATTTAATCCTGGTATCTATGATAAGTTTATTTACAACCACTGGGGGGATGCCACTGCTGGTGGAGTTTTAATTCCCCGAGGGTATCACCAGCCCGGTAGACTGGTAGAAGATTTGAAATACTAAGGCTTTTCTATCTAATCAATAGATTACCTTAGCTGTATTTAACAAAACGTTAAGGAATTTTGGTCTTCAATGCTCTTAAGCTTCATACTTTATTTGGCCCTTTTAACTTTTTTGGATTCAAACGTTGCTGATGAGTCTTTTGTAGCGAAACGGGTGTCTGGAGTAAATACAAAATTTAATCCTGGTATTTATGACGAGTTAATTTATAATTTCTACTATATATATTTATAGCAGAGACATATAATAATGTATTACTAGTATGTTTATGCTACTAGGCTTGTGATATAATTTGTATAAATAAATATTATTTGCCTTTGATAGAAGTTTTTTTCATACAATGATGTTGGTTGCCCTGTAAGAATATAACGCACACAATGATTGCAGCTGCCTTTGAAGGACTATAGTGTGTATTTCTGATACAGTACTATCAAATGGTTGGTTAAATCAACGCGACAGTAGATTACCGATGTTAAAACTCTTAGATCGATTTACAGACACGTGACAGCCGCACGTTTCGTCTGCAAACCGCTCACCAGTGACGTTTGAATCAAAACAGTGAAAAAGTTTATATAAAGTACAACGTTGGAGAGCATTGGGTAACCAAAATTTCAAAAGATTTTGCCAAATACAGCTTATGGAATCTATTCATGTGAAAAAAATTCCTTAGTTATATGTTTCTTGTATAGTGTTGTCGCTTGCATTTGATGTCAGTTGTCTTCACTGGATAAACATATGTTTCTGATACATTTATGTGGGTTGCTTATTTGCATGAAATTGTTTTTCTCATATTTCATGCAGTAGGCAATTTTCTTTGCTGTCAGATTATGGTATATTTCTGATAGTGATGTTAAATTCCTTTACTCAGTTACTGATGTCTGTTGTTTTTGCTTAATTACTGTTTATTTCTGATAGTGATGTCAAATGCTTGTGATTGGTTATAGTATTCTCAATCACTGGTATCAACTGTCTATGATAGTTAAATGTGTACTTTGATTGTTGTATTTTTCATTTATTGATGTCCGTTGTTTTTCCTGAAGTTTTGTGTATATACATGAATTTAAGTCAACTGCCAACGAGGGATACATTAAATTTCGATTACAGTCATATAAGATATTGAACAAGGATATTGATTGTCTTTGATGAATTGATATATTTCTCAAAGACTGTTTGTAGTTGGTTCCTTTTGCTAAATTTTTAATATTTTTCAAACAATGTTATCAGTTGTTCTTGTGGGGTTATCATGCCATGATGTTGCCTTGTATTCTTGAACCTATGTTTATTGCCTTTGATGGATTTTTCTGATTTTTTCATAAAGTGAAGTAGGTTGCCTTTGATACATTTTGGTGTATTTGTCACACTATACAGTGATGTCCGTTTCATACCTTTCAACATTTCAAAATTCCCATGGTGTTTTTATGTGCAAGATTGTTCTACAAGTCCTACAAAACCTTTAAAGGGGACTTCAATTATATTTTGAAGTTGTAACTTGTACATTTGCTTCTTCTTTCTATTACAATCCTATACAAATTTAAAACTGACTGTTCTGTTTAAAATTTGGACAAAATTGCTCTTTCAAAATTTCAATTGTGGAGCATCCATGGATGAAATCCATTGCAAATAGTGACAATTGGCAGGTATGCTGTTTTATTTGATTGATTATGGTATAATCTGTATGCAGTGATGATTTGTGCTTTTAATTGTTTGTGTAATTCTCATAGTGTTGGTGTTAAATGGCTTTGGTAAATTTTAGTATTCTACCCCATATTATGATGATGAATGACTTTGCATACGGTCTCCTTTGGTTGTTATTGCCAATGGTTCATATTGCTATCTTACTCTGAACATTACTTGGTTGTCAAATTACTTTGTTTTGGATGTGATCGAAAATAGTTTTCAAACACAGGTATAGTAAGTTAATGCAACATAACTTTCAACTGTTACATTTCGCACACCATTGATGAACCTTATGTCGATGAAATGCATCTCTGGCATTCAAAATTATAAGCCTGGATTTTTTTATAAAGTTTTTTCTATGGTGAAATCCGATGATTCATCCTTGATAATAAATACTAATTAAAGGTACTGTAAATTAAGAGATATTTACCAATGCAAATAATACAATCAGTATCAAAATAATAAGAACTTGCAAAAGAGGGACGAAAGATACCAAAGGGACAGTCAAACTCATAAATGTAAAACAAACTGACAACACCATGGCTAAAAATGAAAAGGACGAACAAACAACAGCACACACGACACAACATAGAAAACTAAAGAATAAACAACATGAACCCCACCAAAAAACTAGGGGTGATCTCAGGTGCTCCGGAAGGGTTAGCAGATCCTGCTCCACATGTGGCACTCGTCGTGTTGCTTATGTGATAACAAATCTGGTAAATAGTCTAATTCGGTAGGTTACATTCATGAAAGGGAAGGGGATTGTAGTTACGACGTAAGGAACATATCCGATATCATTTGTGAAACGGTTATTCCATAACGGTCAACCAACCCAATCTGATATCTGATGCATAGATCTGTATGCAGCTTTTCCTGAAATCACAATAATCAATGCATGCAATAATTTCTGATTTTACAGTAAATGATTTCACTGGGAATAAACTATGATCCTAAGTGCTTGTTTTATAAAAACATTCTGAAAAGTAAAGACTTTTTTAGTGCTATAATGTACCAGCAGGCTAAATGTGTGTCATTGCTAAGAAAAGGGATTTTCCAATTTTAAATTTACAAGCAATACCAAAAATAAATTTTTAAACTTGATGGTGACAGGTCTGATTATGAATTAGACCAAGGTTGGTACATGTATAATCTGACCAAAAGGTTGAAGAAAATCTTATAATCAATTTTGGATTATTTCTTCAAAAAGGAATAAATTTTAAAACTGTTTGGTAGCTGTCCCTATCTTTGACAACTTGAAAACTAATCATATAATCAAAATTTGTTAAATATAATGGGGCATTGCAGTAAACTGAAAAATCCATTTCACTAACTAATCTTATTAATCAACATTAAAAAGCTTCTTGTTGATATCTCACTTTCTTCAAGATAAAATCTGTTATAAACATATGAAAGTCCTTTCTATCATGTTTATAGGAATGTGCCCCTCTGCCCTCAGTTTTTTGCTAGAACACTGTTCACCTAAAATCAATTTGAACCTTAAACTTAACTAGGCTATCTAGACTAAGGTCTACAAAGAATCATTTCTATTTCTATATCATCATGATCATATCTATATAAGTGCACTTTGAATTCTTATCTCTAAAGATATGACAATTTCTTCACTTCTGGTGGCCTATTTTCTAATGTACATTGTACACAATGAAGGACATGAGGAAATAAATTGAGAACCAGATAAAACATGCACTTTTAGGGACACATTTTGACCTAACTATAAATAATAAGAGGAAATGCCCCACTTGCATATAACCTTATAAAGGGACATATCTCAAGAAAGGTAAAAGTGAGGCAACCCAAAATTCTAACTTGATTTGTGTTTTGTGGTAATAAGCATTGTGTATAAGTTTCATATAAGTTTCAGTATAAGATTTGGTTGAGGCAAACTAAAATGAAATGAACATATGGACAGACGACATACAAGCAATTACAAGGGACACTTAATTGTGTTTCTATTCCTTTGTTTTATCTGATTTAAATCATAATTCTGATAAAATAAGAGGGTTTAAACCCCTTACAGCTTATTTCCTACTGCATGTAAAGCAAGACTTTGGTTAGTTTGCTTGCTTTGTTTGTATATTGTACAATTGTAATTGGGATCATGTACAATAAAATTTAAATATAGTTCATACAGGTTAAAATATTCCTATATATATTGTTTGAAGTTGTCAATGTTAATTGCAAATCTTGAAATAACATTTATACAAACAGAGCAAACAAGTATACGAATGTTTTACTCTACAAGAAGTAGGAAATCAGCTGTAGAACCTCCTTTGTATCTTCAGTTATCTTATCTATTTCATAACATTTTCCTTTAATGGCATTAAAGTTCTGTTCTGTTTATATCATAGCAGTCACCATAAAAACTTTTATTTTCTTGTAATGATTTTCCCTTTGTCATGATTGTGTGTTGGATTTTGTCAATGTAGAATTTACATGTTTCTATGGTTGAAGATCAAAATAAAGTTATATATAACAAACTACAACTTAAATCTATATCAATAAGACAGTCTATAAAATTTACAGTATTTTTATTATACTTAACACTGACCCAGCATTAATACACAAATTTTCCGTTGACAGAATGGATAGGTTTCTACTAAATTTCCCACGATTCACTATTGACAAACTGAACGAGTCTCTTTAATACCCATGTTAACTATCAAGTTATATAAACATACTGCAGAAACAACTCTTCACTTTCCACTTGAAATTTCTAGGCCAGAACTGCACATTATGTAAAAATGATTTATGGTATTTACATGATTCTGACTGAAGATATGAATAAAATGGGACGATTTAAAAAATGATCCATGTCCTTGTAAAATAATGAATGTCACAGATGTAAATTTCCTCACTTGGAAAAGTCATTTATTCATCCTTGGTCTCAAATCAAGTCAGCAACTGAAAATATAAGAAAATTATGTGTCAGTCCAAACTGCATTTTTGCAAATAATATTACTGCATGTACATGTACCGGTATTTGTTTAGTGAAACATGGTATTTAAGGCCCCCATTTTCTCTTATATCATACATGTATTGACCAGACATCACATCAACATCAATTTCAGTGTACAATGATATGATAAATCAATAAAAATAAATTAGGAATGTGTCCATGGGATATAGATGATGCCCTTGCTTGCATATCTATAATACTAAAATAACGAGGTTCAATTTGTCAGCCGTCATCAGGTAAAAACAGCAAATCAAACAATTCAACTTTATATATAGCTAATATAGGACATTGGTGTTGATTAAAAATTACACCACTCCAGACCCTTTTGTTGTCCACATAATTAATATTGCCAATAATTAACAAGTTCCGGGTCGAATCCGATACCGATACCAATAGTATATTCCACTGTTACCTATATCCTTATCTGTATGTTCCGCATCCAACAGGCACACCACAGAATGGTGTATTTAGGATTTTGCTATATACACGGGTCATAACCACAGGGTTGACACTTCTAAATTTAACCATTGTCACATTGTTCCCTATTGTAGTATTTTAATCAGTATGTTCACCTGTTACCTATTACCTTATCTGTACGTTCCGCATCTAGCAGGCGCACCACCATACGGTGTATTTAGGATTTTGCTTTATACACAAGTCATAACTACAGGGTTGACACTACTAAATTCAACCATTGTCACATTGTTCCCTATTATAGTATTTTAATCGGTATGACTTTCTAAAATGACAATACGATTACTAAAAATCTGGACTTAAATTAAGGCGTATAGGTACAGTTTTCAATTTGTTAGCCGGCATGACGTAAAACAGTGAATCAAAGAATTCAACTTTATTTATAACTAATATAGGACAATGCTGTTGATTAAAAAATTCTCCATTCCAGGCACTTTTGTTTTCCAAATAATTAATATTACCAATAACTGATAAGTTCCAGGTCGACAGGTTCAAACAGCAGAGAAAAGTGTGCATCTTATAATCGGCATGACTTTATCAGATAATACGCATAGTTATATACTTTAATTCAGTCACGGACCCGCGATATCACGGGTGTGTTTTAGTACCGTTAATGTTATAAAGGGATATAACACAAGAACTGTAAAAGAGACACTATCAAATTTGACATTATTTGTACTTGATCTTAGCTTTGTGGTAATAAGCATTGTGTATAAGTTTCATATCATTGGGTTGAAACAAACTACATATATATATCTTTTCTTATATTATGTATAACTCATGAATTTATTATTATTGACAATTTTCAACCAACAAAAAAAAATACAATGTATCTACATTTGTATCAATAAACTATTCTGAAAACAAATATCATGAATGGACAAACAAACACTTGTTTATTGGTAACAAGGTCTTCACTATCAAGGGGTATACAAATGAAATAATTTCATTCAAGTTTATTTAAATCTACTGTAGTTTTAGTGTAATGATAAGAAACTGTTGTGCATTGCATGAGTTTATGCAATTAAATAAGTCTCACAAAATAAAATCCACCAAAAGGTTAGCACAGGGTTGCATACTTCATGGTACTATGCATATTATGCCTCATCATCACATAATTAAGACCCACCTTCAGGTATTTAACAGATCGTTTAATATTTTTTCCTTAATTACCATTTTTTCCAGTTTAAAGGGAGTTCATTTGAACTTTAAACGTGTTAAATGAGCAGTAATATGATATAACTTAAAAGATTTCTTTATCTAAACATTTAATTTCACTTAACATATTTTAGTCAAACAAAATTTACACAAGCAATTCAAAAAAGTCTTTAAACAAGATATTAAGTAAATAAGAAAATGCTCATATGGTTTCATAGTGAGACAAAACAAATTTACAGACATACATTGTAATTTAATCCAGGACCCCCTTAAAAGAGAAAGTGTTTTTAGTACATTTTTGTGATTTTCTTATCAGGTCTCCTTATATTTGGGTGCCTCCCTTTTATAAATTCTGGATCTGAGGCAGAATCCAGACTATCATGACTTCCAATTATTGCCATTAAACGAAATGATCCATTATTGTGAGAGGCATGTAATGCAGTAGACATTTATACAATCAAATAAATATTGGTCTTCTTTCTGTGGTATTTTCACAGCATATTACGACAAACAAAGCTGTAATATTTTACCCAAATCCTTTCTCAAATTAAACTCTAAGGTCTACTCATTATATTTTGTTTACATTGGTGCTATTATTTTCAGAATCAAGTTTCAATTATTATTTGCAAATAATTTTCAGATCTGGTTCAAAAACAATCACAAACATTATCTCTTATCTAATGCAATAAACCTCAAAATAGATGTTTTTCTTGGTCTTAACTTAATGTCAAAGTAAAGATCAAGATTAAAAAGAAGAAAATAATAATAGTAAAAGAAAGGACCCCCTGAAGAATAGAAAGTATTCTAGGTACATTTTTGTGAATTTTTACTATCAGGTCTTGGGTTCCTCCTCCTCTTTGTCCGTCCCTGAATTCAGACTATCATGACTTCCAATTATTGCCACTGAATGTGATATTTTACTACTATGATTCAATGACTGTGAGAGGCACATGTACATTATTTTTATAGTAGACATTCATATCAAACAAATACATTTTAACATGATTAAATTTTCTCCCTGTGGTATTTTAACAGCAGATAACCTGCTCTGGAAAAAAATCTGTAACATTCCCTCTGCATCCTATCTCTAATGAAATCTCTCAGTTTTACTATTGAATTTGGTTAACACTGATACAAAATTTGTGTTATATTGATATTGCTTGTGTAAATTTTGTATCAGTGTTATATTGATAACAATGTCAGCACTTCGGTGTTGACATGAATATCAATGATATGGTCATTTTTATAAATTTTCTGTTTACAAAACTTTGAATTTTTCGAAAAACTAAGGATTTTCTTACCCCAGGAGTAGATTACCTTAGCCGTATTTGGCACAACTTTTTGGAATGTTGGATCCTCAATGCTCTTCAACTTTGTATTTATTTGGCTTTTTAACTATTTTGATCTGAGCGTCACTGATGAGTCTTATGTACACGAAACGCGCGTCTGGCGTATAAAATTATAATCCTGGTACTTTTGATAACTATGCTATTAATTTCTGAATTAAATTTTTTATAAAATTGGCAATTGATCTCTCAGATCTGCTTCAAAATTTTAACAATCACACACTTTTTACTATCTTCAATGTAATAAGCCTCAAAATTGATTTTTCTTGATCTGATCTTATCTTGGTCATGTTGGTGTCAAAGCAAAGATCAAGATAAAATAACAAACAAATTGTTAAAGTCTTAAACTCTTTTATCAATATTTTATAAGAAAATATTTTTCAAGAAAAACCAGTTTAAAGCAACAATGGGAGGTAGCTTTATATTTTATATCAATCCATATGAAAAGAACATGTAGCATAACTGCTAATAAGAGAGACTGCTTCTATCCATTGAAGATAATAAAAAGCTGCGCCATGAGCGCATGATACGCCCAACGTCTGGTGTGGAAGTTAAATGCAAAAATCATATATAGTTTCTGAGAAAAATTTAAGCAATAACCATATATTGTTTTTGAGATACGGCGAGACATGTGAAACCCCCACCCATCTTCTTTTTTTTTTTTACAAAAAACTAAATATCACTAAAATAAAATTTTGAATCAAAACCAAAAAGTATACAGATCTTTAGATTAATATAACAAAGTGTGTAAAGTTTTAAGCAATAATCATAAATCATTTTTGAGATACGGCGTGACATGTAAAAAAAACTCCCCCTTTTTTACAAAATACTCAATAACTCAAAAATGAAATTTTGAATCATCACCAAAAGGTATACAGATCTTGAGATTAATATAACTAAGAAGTGTGTAAAGTTTTAAGCAATAATCAAAAATTGTTTTTGAGATACAGTGCGACATCTGAAAAAAACACACCCCTGTTTGTGTTACAAAGTGCCGTAACTCAAAAAAAATTTATTTTATTTTCACCAAAAAGTATACAGATCATTTGACCATCATAAGAAACAACTATATTAAGTTTCATGAAATTTGGATAAGTTGTTCTCAAGTTACTGTGCGGCATGTTTACGCCGCACAGACACCGGACATTTGTATACCATAATACGTCCCGGGCGTATAAAAATGATGAAGATAGAGCTAACATTTATTAAAAGAACTGATACTTTATAACCAACAATATATGCATACACATATTTCAAGGCAAACTATGGAAATTACTTTAAAAAAATATAATTTTACAGAAATGTCTTTAGAGCTTTAGAGTTAGAAAGGAGATTTAAACTCCAGTTATTTGAAAAGAATTGCCTAGTTGAATATTATGTTACAAATAATATAAAATAAAATAACTTCTGAAATCTAAAACAATTTTCATATTTGCACCTCAGTTTCCATATGTCAAAGAATAATGCTTTTTAATAATAGAAGATGAAGGCACACAACTTGTGACACAAGGGATCTTCTGCTTCTTCAATATTCAACAAAACTTCGGGATGCTAAAGAAAACTTGTTGTTGAGTATGCATGGTAGTTACCAAAAGTTCTTGTAAATGTGAATAAAATGCTCCATGGGGCAGTTTGAAAAAGATCACAGAGGTTGATTCATGAATAGCTGGAGCAAGTATAGACACAAGTTTGATACAGCTCATGTTTGGATTGTGATTAAATAATTGAAACAGCATAGGTTATTGACAAGGGAAATAATGTCACAGACTGACAGCTAGATGTAGACATGTATAACCTCTTTAGAAAGGTATTATAATATCTCAAATTTGCCTCTAAATAGACAAACTTTACAGTTTTAATATGTTTTATTTCTGCATAATTGTTTTTGCCTTTTCAGGGTATAATGTTTAGTTCAAATGAAAGAGAAGATTTTGTTTTGATCTACTATTCAGGATATGTAACAATAGCTGCCCTTATAAGATGCAAGTTTTTGTTTGAAAATGGTCACTCCCCTTTTTATCTATCAAACTGGTTATTAAAATTTCTATTTGGCATTGGGACCAGAGCTTAAGATAAGCAGCTTTTTGGAGCAATGATCTATAAATTAGTAATACAAAAAATCAAATACATTTATCTTGTCATAAGATTTAAATATTGTTTGTCAAAATGTTAGCAAATAACCAAATAAAGTGAAAATTATACAATCTTACATATTGATCAAAAGGAATATGAAATAAAGTAATAAAATATATATTATATCAAGGCTTTCTTAAATGCTAGTGAAATTACACACTTATGAGAAAAATGTGTGAACAATAAACATGAATACACCAAAAAGTATTACTGTTGATACATGTATTTTTGTGGAACAAATTTTCATGGGTTTATAGGGAAAATTATATTTTCATAGATATTTGATTTATTGATTTTGCAAGAAGCTGCATACAAGCCAATTATTGAAAACTCCTTCTTTGTTTGATTTTACACATTTAATTTTGTGATTCACCTACACACAAGAAATTAAGATATTTAGTTTCCCACAAATAATAACGAATTCACAGTAGTACAATAAATGGCCGATAGTAAATTTTGAAGTATGTGATTTTGTACCTTAAAATCGATATTAACAACCTAAAATAATTTCAAAGAAAAAGACATATCTATATCTGTCAAGTACCTAATTGCATTATTTTCAACTTTGGAACAGCCATCTTGGGAGTTCATATCTACATAAATTCACATAACAGAACAATCAAATGACCATTTAACAAGCTTTGCTGTTTTAGAACTATGAAGAGGTACAATCATTTGATAATTCCATCCAAATTTTCCAACCATGGGTGTTTGGGTGTATGTAACTGTATATGATAAGGACACCACTATTTTTAACATTAATAAAGCAAAAGAACTTACCATTCATAGGCATTTCATCGATCTGTGTGGCGTAGTACTGTTCAATATCTCTCAATATCCTGATATCATCATTCTTTACAAAGTTGATAGCAACACCCTTCCTGCCAAATCTTCCTGATCGACCAATTCTAAAATAATAATAACAAAATTCACATATATATTAACTAATTATATAGTTTTAAAAATTGTAAGCTTTTAAGTTCACATGTAAAAAGTTATTTTATACCCAAAATGAAAACAGTCTGTTAACATATAATATCCTTCTTATTCTTATGCACAGAGTTATATTGTATATATCTGAATTTTTTAAAAACATCACACGTAATCTTATCTATTAATCTTATAAAAATATGAAAATTTATTAACTGTTGAAACTATGTGATGAAATTCCCCGAAACTGTTTGTCAACATGAGCAAATTCATTAATGTTTCAATTTTAAGAAAGTATGCATTCATGGCCTTTTATAGCTGATTATATGGTATGGGCTTTGGTCAACATTGAAGGCCATATGGTGACCTATAATATCAGTGCTCTAGCTAGAAATCAAAAGGGGCAGGGTGCCAGTGGAGGGCAGGGCACTTTTTATGATAAGAAAAGGCACTGCTAATTTTTTTGTCTACGTTTCTGTGTGTATCATGAGTTAACGAATCTCTTTTTTTTTACTGTATATGTTGTTTTTTTAAAATAAAGATGCATTTTAACTATAGTCTTTATTTCATTGTTTGTGTAGTTATGAATAGTTATGATTTATATAGTACATCTTCATCAACATATTATGTTTTTATAGTTTAACTTCACTCTACCCATTGTCAAAGAATTTTTTTTTTTATCTATATAAGAATTTCAGCTTTTTATACCTATTATCTTTATGTTTTTGTGTATTACTAATTTATCAATGTTTAGAACATGGATTGCTAAAAGTATAATTATCAAACAGAAATTGCAATATATTTTTTTTAATATGTTCAAAGACAGTTAATATGAGGCAGGCATTACCTGTAAATGGGGACAAAGTCTGTATGAATTATTTTTTTGTAACTTAATTATTTGTCAAAAAAAAAGAAACGGAAATACCGTAACGTTTCCGAGTTTGGTTCTGTTGTTAGGGATTTTAGTTGTGACGTTATTTAAATTATGACGTCATATGCAATGTAAACAAAGAAACGCTATCATTAGGTAACGTTTTTTCATATCAAGGAATTATCAAAAATGAAATTGGTATTGCGCGTTTCTTCCTATTTTATACTAGACTGATAAATATATATTTTACTCAAAGTTTCATACAAACGAGACCGGAAAAAGGAAGTATATTGTACATTTCTGCGCAGGTCCGGGATTTCAAAACATGACATAAAAAAAATTGAATGATTTTGAGTTCATTAGTACAATGAAAAATTCGGGAAATTTTCCCGAATTTTTTTTTTTATTGAATTTTCTACTGTTATTTATCCTTAAGGTAACATTATTATGTTATTATATATTCAATTGGTTCTTTATTCCTTTTTTTGGTACTAGATAATATTTTTAGAGCACAAATTTGTAATAAGCTAAAACAGGGGAAGTAACTCCAAAATTAATTTCCAACACGTTTGCGTTAATTAAAAACTGTGCTTGTCGCTTACAAGTTGAGATGGAAGGCATTTCTGTGAAGGCATAGTTTTATTTTGATGACTTAAATTCAATTCTAAAGTCATGAAAGTCTTCATTTATACACTCTTCCATTGTGACTTGGAAATCGAAAATGCCGACCCAAGCTAAACACACTCGACCCAAGCTAAACACACTCGCTGAAACATTCATCAAATGTATGACAAAAAGATACATTGTCCTAATTAAATTACCTAGATATTAACACCTTTGAAGTCTTTATCATTGTAATTGATTGTAATGACATGATTAACCTGGGGGCAATCACACAGGTGTCATATATGTAATTAACTTGGAGATCAGAAATCGATGAAACTAAAGGCAATTTTACCAAAACGGTACAAGAGAATTTTGGAAAAAGGCGTCAGGGCAGAAAGGCGCGGATGAAGGCACCCAGGGAGCGGCTGAGGGCACCCAGGGCGCGGCGCCCTTCTATTTTGGGCTAGTGAGACCACTGAATATAGTTGTTAATTTCTGTGCCATTTAGTCTATTTTGGAGAGTTGTCTCATTGACAATCATACCACATCTTTTTTATATTTCTGATGGAAGCAAATTGCATTAGTTATAATAAACAAATAATACTGATCAGTTTGAAAATTCTATAAATCTACATTTTATATAGTCTTAATTTCTAAGAAAATATTTACCTGTGTATATACAATTCTCTGTTGTTTGGTAAATCATAATTTATGACCAATGAAACTTGCTGTACGTCTATTCCTCTAGCCCATACATCTGTTGTTATTAATACACGACTGAAAAAAGTAAGTCCTATGTACACCAACATAAAAACTTTGCCATGGAAAAGTCTCTCAATGTAAGGAACGAATCTATTCACATACTGCTTATTATTAATTCAAAGTATAATAGAGTGAGTTCCCTTTCATTGATAATTAATTGCATATAAATTCTGTTAAACTAAATGTGCAAAAGGATTTATATTCTAAAGAGACTAAAAAGCATGAAACCACTGAAAATTTAAACTAATATTCACAGAATATTGAAGACTCGGTAGTTACATTTATCCACACAAAAAAAAAGCAAATAATGAGAGAGAAATTTATCCTAAATGCCCCTCTTTTTATTCTTGAAGAATTCAGTACTTACCTTGCCCCAGATCTAAATTCTTTCATGATTGCTTCTCTCTCTTTCTGTACCATGTCACCATGCATAGAGGAAACAGTAAAATTAGCTTCCCTCATCTTCTCTGTTAACCAATCTACCTGTAAAAAATATTCAACAATAGTATAATCAACTATTTTCTGCTGGGAATAAGATTATTCACCTGTTTATTGATACACATATGTTTTCAGTGATTTTTTTTTTACATTAGGCCAATTAAAATTAATTGATAGATTTTCATCCCCGCCTGCCCCTCTGAAATCGCCCCTCCCGATTATTATTTTTTTTTAAATTTACTATTTCCGGATTTGTTCCTTTCCGTTTCTATTAACCGTAAAAAATTTCATTTCCTTCAAAACTTCCTGTTTCAAATTTTGTTTTTTTGTATTTCTTCGAGTAATTTAAAATGATTCTGCAGCTCTATGTCAAAATCATCTACCGAGAATAGAGATTGATTACGAGAAGGGCATGAAATAATCGGGTTACAAGTAATAGTATAAGCTGTGTCCAAGAGCGCAAATCGCGGCATGACACAAATTTCTGTGATTACAAAACT
Organism: Mytilus edulis; assembly: GCF_963676685.1. Lineage (NCBI taxonomy): Eukaryota > Metazoa > Mollusca > Bivalvia > Mytilida > Mytilidae > Mytilus > Mytilus edulis. Next base: position 39,367,968 of record NC_092346.1, on the reverse strand, counting down.
GTTGATTTTTTTTATTGATAAAATGACTTTGTAGCGGGAATTTTGGACTGTGAATTATATCCAAATAGCAAGAATCGTGAAACACATTGGTACAAAAACATAACTGGATTAAACAAATTGACACAAGCATGAACTTGTTAGCTTAATAACAGTATATTGAGTTCAAAAAGTAGGCAAACATACACACTTAGGTTTACCCATGGCTATTGCTTTTTTGTTGACAAACAGCAAACACCTTTTGTCCCATTACTCTCAATAGAGTCATTTTACAACTTCTTCTTTTTTGTTATAAAGTTCAAGTTTTACATTTTAGAAAAGAATGTTAAATTACTGATTTTTTTTCTAGACAATGAAGTTTCAGTTGTTTCATTTTATGTATGAGCATGATGAGAGTAATAATATATAATTTTGTAAACACTAAAAGTATTTAAATAGTTTTATTATTTGTACCAGTGTATTTATTATCCAAAACTGTTTGTGCTTCATAAGAAAGAAAAGAGAAATAACTCCAATTTGAAAGATGAAAATAATGCTCTCCTTAAACAATTGAAGTGTTTTCAAACACGTCAAAGGATTTTTACAATTTTCAATGACATTTCCAAACCTGTTAAAGTGGACAATTATAGGATTTTTTCCTGGATTCAAGAAAATATATAATGGCAAAGTAATATGGTAGATAAAGTGTAAGTATAATTAGTACATAGACCAACCATAAAAATGCTAAATATGATAAATAAAAAAATGTATAGACCAAATGTATTGACTTGTTATGAACAGATACAGCAATTTAAGATTTTTAGTGTTCTATGCCAATGAGGAAAAAGGGAGGGTCTTATCAAATACATGATAAAAAAAAGTTAAAATGATTAGTATAAAATCCTAACTCTTGACAATTATGTATTTTCTTACAACACATTGTCCAACTTTTTTTTGTACTAAAAGCAAGTCCTTTTTTGACTTTCTTCTTGAAAATACCACTTCTTATTTGATTTTTTTAAATTATTTTATTACTTACTTTTCGCCTTGTGTTACAGAATATGACAGCTTGTGTGATGGTTAATGTATCATATAGATCACATAATGTGTCAAATTTCCATTCTTCTCTCTCTACTGCTACAAAAAACTGTTTGATTCCCTCTAGAGTCAACTCATCACTGTAAATTAAATACAAAATGATAAGCATTGGATGATTTAAGTACAATCAAAGAGCAGAATTCTCTGAGGGATACGATTGCCATTGTTTTCATTGACACATGTATAGCAGTTCTGCCAACTTTTCATAAAGCAAATGCGTGAGATTTGGCCAAAATTGAAAAGATCACCGAAGAGAAAAAACAATAGATCAAAGGATAATGCCACAAAAAAGCATGAACATGTGTGAGTATCACACATTTTTGGCAGCCCTGGTATAGCTGGATAGTATTATTTCCAAGGCTTATTTTCAAAACTAATTCAACTGCGTAAAATGTAATTTTCGTAATCTGAATAGTTTATACTCAACTTTAAAAATAGCCAATCCCGGATACAAGTGTATGAACAATGTACTTAATGCGTTTTATTTTTGTACTATCAATTCCAAGTTTCCTTTCCACAGCAGTCACTGAGAGTGCGGAAAGAAGGTATTTCACTTCGTATCTTAATTTTAGGAGGAACCCTATTTCTAACTCTTTAAATATTTAATTTCCTTTGGGTCAGTGGGCATGACTCCTTTCCGTACACACTCCTCTTTTTAAATTGCGATCGTTTTTAATATAATACGACGTTTATCGACATCTAACGAGTTAATTTTTCTTGACGAGTCATATCAACCAAAGTTACTTACTGAAGGGAGACAACTCGAAACAATAATATGGAAGACTCCATTTCGGTTGAAGGGGTGTTGTAGTTACATCTTTACGATGTGGACTACACTTATTTAAATTTAAATGATGCATGTGATTTAAAATTATGCAACAACAATAACCATCAATTGCAGACAGACATAGAAAGGATCCCATGAGTTTCAAATTAATCAATGGAGTGGGGAATCCAGAGCAACCATTTAATCTGATACCCCTTGAAGTCAAGAAAACTATACGCATGCGCATAATTACATAAACAAACCATAGACTTGTGATTTGGAACAAGAACGTTTATTAAATGATAATTAAACGACCTAGATGGTTCTCCATTTCTTTATGAGAGTACAATATTAAATATCAGTTTCATAACGGTGACATATAAGAAAAACTCCACTTCAGTTCTTATATGACAGAAATAGATTTATCGGAATTCAGAGAACTATCCCATTTTATCAAAACTGGGGAATTCCCTATGACGTGTTTCTAAATTTATAAAAACACTAAATATAAATACTGCTTAATTCTGATTTTCTGTGTTGTTAAAAACACGCATATAAGTCAAGGGAAATATCAAACATGAAGATTATGAGAAGAACATTACAGGAAAGTTGTTCAAGTTCAATCCTTTTGTTTGTTTTTACCTTTTAAAGCAAGACAATCATAAGAATCTGAGATGTTCCTTAATGTTTAGAATAAAACGGTTGACGTGAGGGCATGGCCCTGAGTCAATGGTATATGTCTACAGATTGCTTGAAAGCAATCATATCCCAAAAATGTACCGTATTAATTTTTTTTTTTATATCTTATATTCCTTCACATAATGGGAGGTAATTCAAATTTAACTTATATTTCTCTTGCAGGCAAGTGAATTTTCAATTGTATTTTACATTCAAGTATACACTTTGATAACACGGATATGATTTTTCATGCATACAACAGAAGAGACAAAACTCCTTTTTATATGACAGCAAAGGGTATAAGATCTAAACAAGATTAATGCTATAATGTATGATTCAAAATATACATGGTATGTTTGTGTGAATGTGAAATAAATTATAAATTTTAAAACAAATAAATTTGATAAATCATGTAAATAGGAAGTTCAAAGTAATAGAGATCTCAAATGCTTTACAAATTAAATAAAATACGGTTGAAACTTTAAACATATATTTTGCAAAATATAAAAGAAGGTTTTACCGTTTGACTAAGATACGGATGGGTTCTGTCATAAATTTACTGGTCATTTCTAAAATCTCATGTGGCAATGTGGCAGAGATTAAGAGTACTTGTGTGGCAGGTGGCAGATATCTGTATACATCATAGATCTGTTCTTTGAAGCCTGAAAAAGATATATACATAATAAAACTACAAACGATGTGTACAAATAAACTGTTCACAAAGAAATATGTCCATCTTAACCTTGGTGTTTTAGAATAAACTCATCAATAAAGTGTGCAATCATTGTTTTGTAAATTCATTTGATGACACTGATAAGTGATTAGAAATCAGTAATAATTATAACGGCAATCATCCTTATCACACACATCTTCAAATAGACTGTCCTTATGCAAATTAAAACATATACTCCGCCCGATCACTTGAAATAACATTGGTAATACATGTGTAGTTATGGTTAAGCCATGATCACACGAGATATGAATCAGTTTTTTTTGTTTTTTTTACTGTTGAAATTGTAAAAAATCCTCGTAATATGTTCATTGCGATTATTTAAGTGACCACAGAGAATACAGTTATGATAAGTTGGCTACTTTCTTCCATCAAGACAACAACATTCAATTCTATACATTTAGGGCTATTCCGTTGAAAGAGTTTGACATTACATGATTTTCTGTTGGTAATGGAGTGAAAGCAAATACAATTCTACCACAAATGAAAAATAAAAATCATGGGTGATGTGGTATAAAAAAAACCAAACATATTCAATTCCTATTTCTTTTTTTTTGGATTAGCCCTTGTTTTTTTATGAATGGTACCAAATAATTTCATTACGTTCTCTTAGGCCTAAAAAAAAAGATATGTGTTTCCGGTATCATCATTTTGAAAAATAGGGTCGGTAGGTCGGAATTCTTTTTTTTTTCTTTTTTTTTTTGACATCGTAAATGAAATCCGGAAAATTATCATGGTTTTTCCAAGTCCGGATCCGTAATTAGTTTCAAAAACCGGAAGTGTGCCATTTGCAATGTTTTTGAAGCACCTGCTGTGCAAATTTCTTGGATTTTAACCTATTTGGAATACCTTTTGACATTAATAAAATGTTTTACTGGCTTTCTATGCAAGTAGAAGTAAGAGAGAAAAAATATTGTCATCTATCAGAAGCCTGTGTCAAAAACGGGGTCGGTTGATACAATTTTTTTTTTTTTTTTTTGAAGATCCAATAAAAAAGTTAGGGTCGTGGCTAAAAAACAGGGTCGGTCGGGTTACCGGAAACATCGATCTTTTTTTTCTCGGCCTTATTACCTTTATTTAACATCTCATCTGCTTCATCAAGCACCAGCATCTTAATTGATCTTGTTCTCAAATTTCTTCTTTTTATCATATCTGTAACGACAAGTCAAATCTCATACAATAAAATAAAAAAATAAAAAACAGAATGAAAAGGGAAGATGTTTTCAATTACAAATAATAATATGATCAAACAAAAGTAACAAGAATATGTGTGTACATAGGACAATAATAAGTCATATCAACTTGTTCTGGGTGTGGTTCAGAAATGTATTAGAGGTAAAGCATAATAACTCATCTTATGGAGTTGTCGTTTGTTGATGTGTGGTTTATAAGTGTTTCTCATTCTTTATTTTTAATTTGGTTAATGATTAGAGTCATTAGACCGTTGGTTTTCCTGTTTTAATGGTTTTACACATCACTAGTAATTTTTTGGGGTCCTTTATAGCTTGCTGTCCGGTGTGAGCCAAGACTCCATGTTGAAGACCTTACTTTGACCTATAATGGTTTATTTTTAAAAATAGTGACTTGGATGTGAGTTGTCTCATTTGCTAGTGTTTCCTACAGGTGGTTTTGGCGTGTAATGGCGCCCAGTCGCGATTTCTCGACGCCCTGCCCTTTTTGGGAAAAAAATTTGGCGCCCTGTCCTAATTTTGTCGAAATTCCTGACGCCATGCCTTTATCAGTTTATCGTCGTAATTAACAACCGGTACTGAAAGACATATTTTATGAATACCGCTCAAGTTATTTCCCTTCAAACGTAAACAAAGTTCACTAGGACGCCATTTTGTAATCGATTTCGTAATCAGCTGATTAGCAAACTGCAATAGATTGAATAGTGAATACAGATACTAATCATGCCATCAACAAATCGGATGAAGCGAAAACATGAGGAAGAAAATGAGAAACAGGCCGCAAAATGCAGAAAGCTTTTATCATTTTTTCAAAGGTTTGTAGATTTTTATTACAAAATGGTTACGCACTTGCAACGGTGTCAGTTCGGGGGTAAAAATAAACTTCTGCCAAAGGGATAATTTAAGGTTAAAGTTGAGTTAGGCCGAGGATCTCATGAAATCACTTGCATATTAATTACTTTCAATTAATTCATTTTTTCATCAAATTATTTTTTTTAAATTTACTTCAGAAATCTTCAGTTTTTAATTTGAATTAATTTAAGAAAGGAACAATTTATGAAAAAACTTCCAGATTATTTAAGATATTCTTGTTTTATGTGTAATTTATTTATTTTCAGCACCAAATGACAGTTTCACAACGCAGAAATAGACTGAATGTGTCAACTGTAAACAATCTTGTTCTAGTGTCAGCAAATACCAAATCAATAGATGATTTGGATATCAGGGAATGTGTCAACCTGTTTTTAGGGAAAAAAAGGAGGATTTGTCAATGACAATTGATATGACCAAAGCAATATTTTTATATATATGACATACAATGTAGTTCTTTCTTGTTTTTAAACATTTTTAAAAAACTGATTTTGTTTTTAATTATGTTTATTGTTTTAAATATTTCATATATATGTTTTAAACACTTTTTCTTGTTTAACAATTTGTTTTAATGATTGATTACAGATGTAGCCTATATGTCCTTTTTATAGCATTAAACTAGTATGTTTTAAATGAATCCATTTTATAGTAATTGCCTGTTTATATTAAGTACATTGTAAGTGCCCTAAAATTGTTGTCCATCGAGCTTAATGTGCCCTCTGAGCTAACAATTACCCTGCCCTTTTTAAAAGCTGCAGGAAACACTATTTGCATTCATACCACATCTTCTTAAAACTATTGAGGTAAACCATGATAACACCTCTTATGTAGTTATGTTTTTAATTTATAGTTAAAAGTTACCAAAGACTCTGCCTGGTGTTCCTGATACCACATGTTGACCATAATCTAGTTTTCTGATGTCTTCACCAATGTTTGTCCCTCCAATACAGGAATGGCATTGTACATTCATGTAATCCCCCAAAGCTAGGATAACCTGTCATATATAAGATGAATTAAATCAGACCTAGCATCTTCCTCATGTTTACATAAACCAGTTTTAAATAAAGTTTAAAAGAAAATGACATCCCATGGCAAAAAAAAAAAAAAACGACAGTTTAAGATTCATTGCTTTACTTTTTAAAGCAAAACATTTTCTGCTGTTGAAATACTACACCCCATTGAATTTCATCAAATGTATAACCATGCCTGTTTGAATGAAGACTTATGTTTTAAATTCTTTAATGGAAAAAGAGAAGATATTATGCTACATGTATATATAGATTCAAAGTAATTATTGTATATTTTGAACTTTAAACTATTTTCCCCAACAAAAAGTAAAACTGAAATACTTTTTATTATCCATTATCTATCATGTTTATATTAGAACTTAAACTGACACTGTTACCTTTTGAATTTGTGTAGCAAGTTCTCTAGTAGGAGATAATATTAATGCTTGTGTTTCTCTGACTTGTGTGTCCAGGCATTGTAGAATGGATATGGAAAATGTTGCTGTCTTTCCTGTTCCAGACTGAGCTCTAGAAAAAATTATTTAAAGTAATAAAATGTTGAATGCATGAAAGACATCATTTCATTGACATGGCTTATCAGAAGTTCTTATACAAACCATCTCAATGTATTTTTTTCGTTCACACAAAAATTACAAGCTATGTTATCTTAATTTAATCATTTTAAACTTTAAAATTAAAAATGTGTATTCTAATTACCATACAGATTATATTGTTTATAAGATATATAAAAGAAGATCTAATTCACTTATTTATGAAATTGAAAAGTAAATTACAAAATGGATAGAAGAATTGCCCTGTAAGCACCTGGGGCCATATATAGGATGAATACCAAAACACTCAATAAGTCTGACTTACTGTGCAATAACATCTCTTCCTTTCACAATAGGTTTGACAGCTCTTTGTTGAATAGCTGATGGTTTCTCAAAACCTACAAATAATTAAACAATAAAATAAATCTATGACATGAATGTCTGTTAAGAATTTTAAAAGAGAGGCAAAGGAGACCATAGGGACATTCATACTTATAACATGCATAAGACAGCTATTTCAACAATTTGATTTTCTGGGGGGCTTATGGATTTTTTCCTGGACAACCTTTTTTTCAGCAAGAAAGATCTATTTTTCTGGCGGCAAGTTGAAAACAACTTTTTTCTTTCAATTTAGAATTACATATGGTGGCAGCTGAGGGTAAAACGAACATTTTATTTTCTCAGGGTCAAAAATAAAATAATTTTTTCTCCAAAAACTGGAAACAAACTGTATCAAAAAGAATCCATAGCCCCCCCTGAAAATCAAATGGTTTCTGCCTAAATAGGAACTAAAATGACAATGACATGGCTAAAAAAGAAAAAGACAAACAACATGAACAACAGTACACAAAACACAACATACATCATGTAGAAAACTACTTAAAAGAAAGGGCAACCAAAACTGTGGGCAACAAAGTATAAGCAGAATCTACCTATCAATAAAGTAAAGCCTGTCTAATAACTAATATGTAAACGATATAAACAGTGTGATGGTATATTTTCCGTTGCTGATAACTAAAGAAGAAGAAAAACCAACTACCAACACGAGTGAACAAATACAATTATAATTTTTTGTGCATTGTTCTGCATTTGTTTATTCTACATTGGCTATAGGTATAGGGGAGGGTTGAGATCTCATTACATGTTTAACCCCACCACATTTTTGTGTCTGTACCAATTCAGGAGCTTCTGGCCTTTTTTAGTCTTGTATGATTTTTAATTTTAGTTTCTTTTGTATAATTTGGAGTTTAGTATGACGTCCATTATCACTGAACTAGTATACATATTTGTTTAGGGGCCAACTAAGGACACCTCTGGGTGCTAGAGTTTTTCGCTGCATTGAAGGCCCATTGGTGGCCTTCGCCTGGTGTCTGCTCTATGCCATGGTCGAGTTGTTGTCCCCATAATTTTTTCCATTCACAATTTTATTCGTATATTCTCTCATAAATTAATGTATGTACCGTAAGCATATATTCCTCGTAGAAGTTCTTCTCTAAGACCCATGTTATCAAACGTTGGTGTAACATCAACCTCTTCGCTGGTTTCAAATTCAACATTTTTGAGATCTTCGGTCATCACGCGTCTTCCAGCCATTTTGCAAATTTGTTGATCCGTGTCAATCACTTTCTTGTCATTAACTATTTTGTCTCATTGATTTTAAGCGCACTATAGATTACGACTTTTAACCAAACAATCAAAGCACTAAAGCATAGGAAGTATTATAAATATTAGCTACCAGTACATTGTTAAATTATGATTACAAGTAAACTATGAACGTATGTTTATTTATCATAATATTTTCAAAATCTTCCTGCATCACACATCTGCATCCCTTCGTGTTTTATCAATAGGGGTCCTTTATTTCTGTAAATTTTTATGCTATTTTTCTCTATTCTTTATACTTTTTGCCCATTAATCTCTCTTCTTTTCATTTAAGGGGGCTCGCGGGTCTAAATGAATTTTTTTATTTAATATAGGATTTCTCTATATTTTTCTATAAGTTAACTTTATCTTATACTTAATAGAAAAATGAAATAAAAAAATGGGGTCACCGTTCATTTACGCTCACAATCTGCCTTCGAAAGAAGCATACATTTTTGTTAATGTCCTTTTTTTCTGTTGAACTAATAGGAGAAATAGCGGTTATATCGAAATAAAAAAAGAACTAAATTACAGAAATCGATAAAATTTTACAATTATTTAGTTTATGTACAGCTTATTCGAAAACAACAATAAAAAATATAGGTCACCGTTGAGTTAAAAAAGATATTTCAATTTTAATGCCAAAAAATGGCATTTTTGCACCAAAGGGAGATAATTTGGAGCTTTTTCAATGATATCTACATTTTAAAAGTCCGATGGGGCCAACACGAATTGATTTTTTGGAATGATTTTTGTACCATATGATAAAGTAACAGCTACTTAAGGTAATCAATAAAATTTGTAATGAAAAATTAATGTTTAATTTTTTCTGAAAATCTTATACCCGCGAGCCTCCTTAAGCACCTCATTATTCTTTACTCTATTTTTTTGGTGTCAGTTTATCCGGTTTTCGTCGCATTTCATTTTGCCATTGTTTTGTTCGTTATATCAAGGATTTGTATAGTAAGACCTCCTTACTATTCAAATCCTTGGTTATATGAGGGTGGTAAAGGGGGGGTGCTTGCACAAAAAAAACGTGAAATAAGACATAATTTCACGTTGAACATGAAATAATTTTTGTAATGAACGTTGCACGAAAAATAAATACTTTTATTTGAACCTTTTGTGACTGAGTCACTGTCTTCTTGTATATATTAACTCTTTGTTTTACTTGATATTCCCGATTTAGTATACACATTTATGATATAATTGGTTTACGGTTTTTAAAAAAGTATTTTTTGACGATCCCTGCCAAGTGTTTGAATTTTATTTGAAAAATACCGAGCACGCACAATAAGACTTTGAAAATCACGATGCACGTAAAATTAAATAAGCAGAACACGTTGAACGAGGCACCCGTCTTGCACGACTGAACGTCAAATAAAAAAGTAAAAACACGTTGAACGTGAAATAAAAAACGGTGATCACTTTGCACGAAAATAACCCTTTACCACCCTCTTATATGAATTTTAATTGTCTTTTTGGTATCTGTTGCCTTTTTTTTCTAGGTTGTACAAAAAGAGCAAAACTGAAAAAATGGTTATCGTCCACCATATCTCCTGCCTGATTTTCGATTATAATTGTCTTGGTACATGCACAAAATATGATGGCGTAAACCAACTTTAAGGTGGTATGGGTGTTTTTCGCCATCTTGGATTGTAAAAAAACAGAGAATCTAAGGTCCAGATTTTCAATCAAGTTAGCAAAATTTGATGCAGGAATGCAGATTACTAATGTGAATTTACATTTAAAAAACAACTTTATAAGATTATAACTTATAAATATTAATATTTGTGAAAGTGTTGATTGATTTTTAATATTTTTAAATTAGCAATTTAAGGGGAGGTAACTCTGAGATATTGCATTTTCTGAAGGAATCTACATGGAATTTTGCTGTTTGTATTTTAAATGGGGAAAAACGCACGGTGACCTTATCTTTTCTTTTGATATAATCAAACCCTTTTTCTGAAACAATAGCATAACATCACAACATAGAAAATTTGTTTGCCTTATATCTTGGCTTACATCTAGAAATTGGCAACAAGGGTCATTTGAGAACAAAACTTTACGACAAAAGATATAATCACAGCTTCCCAATTGTGAACTTTCCATTCCATGTAGCAAAGTTCCGACAGCGACTGCAAATATATTATACACTCCTAGTTGATACAATATTCAAGAGCCGCCCTGTACTAATGTCTTCCTACCATGACGAGTATCAAGGTCCATCCTCGTTTTTTTTGATGGGGTTCGTGATGCTTAGTCTTTGTGTTTTGTATAATGTTTTTTTTTCATTTCGAATTCTTTGGATTCTAAAAAAAAACAGCAACAGAGACAGAAACAATGACCAGAACAATGAGATTTCTAAAAACATGTCAACTCATTTGAGCTTTTGCCTTTTTGATAGTTTTTCGTTTTTTACTCCTAAAAGGATTGACTTCCATTGAAAAATGATGTTTTCCATTGTTGCAGACTTTTTTCACAATCTATAATAGATATAAAGAGAAACGGTAAAAACATAAATGTTCAGTGAAAGATCTACAAAGCAGAACTTAGTCAGGGTCGAAAATGTCAACAAACTCTTGTTCTACATTCCCCATTTCCATTCTCAGTTTTATACTTATAAAAAAATAGTTCCCCTTTATTAACTTGCGGGTATAAATCATCTTTTTTTTAAATATAGGATTTCGCAATGTTTTCTATACATAAGCTTAATCCTATACTTAATAGAAAAAAAGAAAAAAAACCAATATGGCGTCACCGTTCATTTAAGATCACAATCTGACACCCTATGAGCTGTCTGACATAGTGATAACAGAGCAGGATGTGATTGACCATTTCCAAATTTTAAATATTAACAAACCAGCTGGACCTGACAAGCTACCTCCAAAATTTCTTAAGGCAATTTTCCCATCACTGGTTACACCTTTAACATTCATATTTAATAAAAGCTTACAATCAGGAATAGTTCCCAGTGATTGGAAACTTGCAAATGTATCAGCTATCTACAAGGGTAAAGGAGATCAGGACAATGTTTCAAACTACAGACCTATCTCTGTTACTAATTGTTTTAGCAAAATATTGGAGAAAATTATTTTTAAGTATTTACATAACTATATACATGATCATGCAATATTAACTGACCAACAGTCAGGGTTCCGAAACAAGGACTCTACTATAAATCAGTTACTTTTATTATATGATGAGATAGTAAAAAATCTTGACAAAGGGAAAGATGTCAGATTTATTTTTTGCGATGTGTCAAAGGCATTTGATCGTGTATGGCACATGGGACTTCTATATAAGTTAAGAAAATATGGAATAAAGGGTAATTTGCTTAACTGGTTCAAAAGTTATCTTTCTGATAGACAACAAAGGGTTGGAGTAAATGGTTTTTTTTCTAACTGGAATACTGTCAAGGCAGGAGTCCCTCAAGGGTCCATCTTGGGCCCTTTTCTGTTTTTATTGTTTGTGAATGACATAGTAGATGTGGTTACAAACAAAATAAAACTGTTTGCAGATGATACTTGTCTATATTGTGTTGTACATGATGAGAGATCAGCAGCTGAATCCCTGGGGCAAGATCTAGAATCATTAGATCAATGGGCAGGAGAATGGGGTGTAACCTTCAATGCAGACAAAACCAAATCTATGTACTTTACGAGAAAAAGTAATATTGATGTCACATCATTATGCATGAATGATGCACCTCTAGAAAATGTCTCAGAACATAAACATCTTGGTATAACCTTATCATCTAATGCCAAATGGTCTAGTCACATACAGGATATTTATTCAAAAGCTTGTAAACGTCTTAATATTATGAGATATTTAAAACATAAGATTGATAGACAGTCTCTGGAAAGACTTTATATTGCATTTATAAGGCCTATTTTAGAATATGGGAACATAATTTGGGATAACTGCACACAAGAAGAATCCGATCTAATTGAGTCTGTACAACAAGCTGCTGCCAGAATTGTAACTGGGCTTCGAAAGGGAACTCCTAGATGGAAATTATATAAGGAATTAGGTTGGGATTCCCTCCAGAATAGACGTCAGAAAAACAAATTATTGTTTCTTCATAAAACTATTTCTGGAGATATTCCTAGTTATATTGCTGCTGATATCTTGTCGTATACAAACACTAATGACCAGTATGGACTGAGGAAAAAAAAGGGAATTTAAAACTCCTCAGTGTCGAACCACAGCCTATAAGAACAGTTTTATTCCACATACTCTTGAAAAGTGGAATTCACTTGATGGAGAAGTTAAAAATATTTTAAGCTTTACAGGATTTAAAAGAAAACTGAATGAGGACATAAGTCCTTGTCCTGTTTTCTTTTCCACTGGTTCACGTAAAGTTAATATAATCCACTGCCAATTAAGAAATGAGGCTAGTGATCTAAAACAACACCTTTTCTGTGATCATTTGTCAGACAGCTCTATATGTGCCTGTGGAGATCCAGTAGAAGATAATTTAATATTTCTTTTATGTTTGTCCATCTTACATTTATCAGAGATATGAGCTCTTTAGAAAAATAAGTAACTTTAATAATGTCAATCTTGATGTCCTACTACAGGGTTGCTCAGACTTTAATATTGATGAAAACACAGAGATATTTACATATGTACAACAATATATTCATGAAACTGGAAGATTTTTATAATATTTCATGTGATACTATACTGTTTAGAAATCAGCTTATAACCACAGTGTACCACTCTTTAGTCTTAATTAAAGACAAACCTAACTTTTAACACAAAAAACAACCAATTGTGTTTAGCATCTTTTTGCAAATAAATTTATATATATTTTATTTTATTTTTTGTATTAGTAATTTTATTTTCAAAAATCAAGAAATTAATAGTCATGTAATAAGATGGTACACTAAATTACTTATGTATTGCAAAAAAGGGCCAATCAATTCTTGTTATTCATATAAATAGAACAACTTTGTTGCAGTGAGTTTGTGAATTTGAGTAAAAAATCACTTAATGATCTACTTGATTCCTTACCAACACTTAGGGAGCTACCATTTGATTTTTATGGGGGGGGGGGGGGGGGGGGGGGCTAGGATGAAATTTGAAAAAAATAGGCAGGACAGGAGTTTTGAGTAAAAAAAAAGGCAGGATGAGACACTTGCAAAAAAAAAAAGTCAGGACGACAATTTAGGTAAAAAAAGTCAGGATAAACTAAAAAAAAAAGGCAGGACCGAACAGAGTGAAAAATAAAAAGGCAGGATAGAGATTACAGCTAAAAAAAAATGCAGGACAAAATTTTTCATCCTAGCCCCCCCATAAAAATCAAATGGTAGCTCCCTTATTAATGTGGTATAAAATTCGACACCACCTTCAGTAGGTCTTGCTTTGACTTTGTTAACATAGTTATTTATATACATATACACAATAAAATACTTCAAGAAGTGGGGGAATTGCCTCCCCTGACTCACTGCAACAACGTATGATCTATTAACTTATCAGAAAATTATATACTATCATGCATGTTATTCAATCCATCTTGTATGGGAAAGGATTTGTATAGGCACTGCCTTTTGTCCAATCCCTTTGTTTAAATGTACATTTTATATTTGAACAATAAAATATTTTGAATTGAATTGAATTGAATCACAATCTGCCTAGCTTCGAAAGAAGCATGCATTTTTGTTAAGTTACATTTTTTTCTGTTGAACTAATAGGAGAAAAAAACAGTAATATCGAAATATAAAAAGAACTAAATTACAGAAATCGCTTTAATTTTACAATAGTTTAGCTTATGTACAGCTTATTTGAAAATAATAATAAAATATATAGAGCACAGATGAGTTAAAAAGGATATTTCAATTTTAATGCAAAAAATGGCATTTTTTCACCAAAGGCAGATAATTTTAAACTTTTTAAATGATATAAACATTTTAAAAGTCATTTGGGGTCAAAACGAATTGATTTCTTTTATTGATTTTTGTACCATAACATAAAGTAACAACTATCATTGTACAAATCTTTGACCAAAAATCACAGGCACTTGTCTCAGAATTTGTTTTCCCTATGACACATTAAGGTATAAAGGAAATAAAATTTCGGAGACAAGTGCCTGTACAAAAAATGCAAAATGTTGTAACTTGAATGTCTTGAATTGTTTTTAACTTAAAAGTTTCGCACACGGTCTGAATGGTAATTTTTGTAAACACGCATTTGATAATTATGTTTCATTTCTTCAATACTTTGCTCAAGTGCTGACGTTATAGCGTTGACTATCAAGAAGGTCCGAGTTGACTTATTGACGATTCGAGGGTGGTTTTTTTTTTTGGTAGACGGTCCGAGTGGCATTCGGGCCGAATTGTCTCGTACCCGAAAAAAATATATGCTTCGGAGTCAAAAGTCGGTCTTATTATTGTCTTCCCGTACCAAATAATCTGTTTTATGATTGACCCTGCATGTGTTGTACCTAAAATACACGTGCAATGTCTGAAGTGAAAGTTTCAAAGCGAGGAAGGAAGCGATATTTGACAGATTCAGAGAGAAAACAACGACGTGCTGCAGTGAATGCCAAACAAAATAAGAATAGGATCTACATAGGTACCCAGTATGATCGTTGGATTGAGCTTAAGAGTATTCTACGCTTGCAAACACATACTGAAGTAGCGAATATTTTGCTTGATTTGTAAGTTTCTATAAAAGACCGAATTTTATCCCTATAGTAAACAATGATTTTGAAAAACTGAACAAATTTCATAAAAAGTTAAATACATGCATATAGCACTAGCAGCTAAACATATTCAAATGTTTTGTTTTTCAAAGTGTTTTAATGCATGACAACAACCCCTTAATGCTTGATCATGTTTGAAGTGGACCCTTTTGCTAAAATGGCAATTTTTACCCAAAATTTTACTACATAATTATAGACTGATTTGTGCATCTAAAGACAAGATTTATGCATAGTATGATAATAATAATAATAATTATATTGTATTCAATGAAAATATCAAACATATTATTGCATTAAAGTTTTACAATACAAAATACACAATACATATATTTTAAGACATATACTAACACTAGTTCCAACCCCTGAACCCCCCCCCCCCCCCTTTTGGATCCGCCACTGCTCTATTTTCAGCATGTCAATCAATACAGTTTCATTTCAATTGATATTATTATCTGTGGGGAAGTTCTATAAAGTATAAACCCTCTTTCCCAACTTAGTTTATTTTGGCACCTTTTATAGCATAGGCAGATCCAGGGGGGGGGGACCTGGGGGGCCTGGGTCCCCCTTTCGTGGGAAAAAATAGGTTGTTTATAGTTTATATAGGGAATCATTGAAGCATGACTTGAGCGGGCTCCCCTTAGGTCAGTCAGCAGGCCCCCCTTAGGAAAAGTTCTGGATCTGCCACTGTATAGGAATGAAAAAAGTGCACTGCAAAATCCATTGTAAAAAAAAATGTATTTGAAATTTATTTATCTTTTAAATAGAGCATTATATGATTTTTTTTTTTTTTAAATACTTATATACGTTTGTCTGCAATCACAGTAAATTTTAAGGTGAAAATGCAGCAATTTTTAGCCAAAGGATCCACATGAATGAATCTTAAAGCAGCTTTAATGGGACAACCAGAGGCTGTTTAGGGGAAGGGGGACAGTAGGCCTCCCCCTTTTTGTGTGGAAAAATTGGTTGGTTATTTAAAGAATCACTCAACCATGATTGGAGCAGGGCCCCCTCTTTGGTAGTCATTGGCATCCTTTATAAATTCTGGATCAGCCACTGACAACCGTACTTTTGTTGTTTTGGGTTTGGTTTTTTTTTTGGGGGGGGGGTTTGGGTTTTTTTTTTATTCCTCTAAAAATATTTTTTTCTCATCCATGGCTCGTTGACAATGAACAATAATTGTAGAAATTTGCAGGAAATAATTGTCTACAAACGTGTTAAAATTAGCACATACAGTAACTTTTCAAGTTCATGTAGGTTAGTTGGACAAAAAATAAGGAAGTAGACAAAGGTAGAGCCAAAGGTAAAAATGAACATGTCATAAAAAAATCTCCATACTCGATCACCACCCAATATCAAATGATTGACCCCTCTGGCCATCAGTAGAAACCAGATTCCACTCTGTGATGATGTCTATAATGTTAAATTTTTATTATGCCTCACCTATAATAGTAGAGGGGCATCATGTTTTCTGGTCTGTGGGTCCGTTCGTCTGTTCGTCCGTTCGTTTATTCGTCTGTCCAGTTTCAGATTAAAGTTTTTGGTCGAGGTAGTTTTTGATGAAGTTGAAGTCCAATCAACCTGAAACTTAGTATATATATATATATATAGAGTTCTGACCCCAATTTCACGGTCCACTGAACATATAAAAATGATAGTGCGAGTGGGGCATCCGTGTACTGGGGACACATTCTTGTCTTATGTTTATTTTAATATCATTATCAAACATTTATAATATATATTGTATCCTGTTAATAAAAAATCAAATAAAATCAAGTCTAGAAATTAACAAAAACCCAGTAAAACACAACAGTTAGGAAGCTTAGGGACCTTCAAAGAACAACTTTCATTTTTTAAAAGAGAAAAAATAAATCAATTCTACAAAAATGTTCAGAATTGGTCAAAATGGGCCATTCTGTAGTACAGTGGTTGACTTTGATATATGTCTGTCTTAATTGTGTATAGTAAATTATTATGTTATAAATAAGGCAGTTAACAGGTTTTTCTTTTTCAATTGAATTGTTTCATATTGTCATGTCAGGGCCTTTTATGCCAACCATACCGTCATGATACAGTACAGGTTTTTCTCATTTTTGAAGAGCGTACAATGCCTATAATTATTTCCATCCATTTCATTAGAACTTTGGTAGGTAGTTGTCTCATTGGCAATCATACCACATAATCTTTTTCTGATACAGACATCACTTTATGGAATATATATAAAAAAAGAGTGTTTTTAAACCATACTATGAGAGGGACAATGTTTTGAGTAAAACCTGACATACGAAAACAAATGTTGTAATAATATTAATTAAGTAAATATGAATTTCTTTCTTAGGTATGAAAAACATAACTCAAAGATAAACCAAAGAACTCCTGTGCCAAATGAAATCAACAACAGACCAACCAGCCCTCCTCATCAAAAGAAAAACCAAGAAGTCACCTCAGCTGTCAGTATATATGAAATATCAACTCCTGGTCCAATGCAATTTTCATTGCAGCAGCATTCTGTACACATAACTATTGTATCTGAAATTTTATTTTGTCTTGCATTGATGAAGTTGTTATTAAAGGCAAGACTTATGCATGCTTAAGACCTGTGTCTACTTGGAAAAGTTTTAAGCATTGCTTGACCTTGAAAAGTTTTAAGGCATTGCTTGGCATAGAAATGGGATTTTTTTTATAAATAAGTTCTATGTTTAAGAAAGTTTAGAACTTTCCTTAATATTGATTTGGCTTTTTTTTTGTTCCAAGTGCCAAAATAAAATTAAACAGAATGCTTGATAATTGATTCATGTTTGCTTAATATCCAGTGGCAAATATTTCATGCATGTCCAGGACAATCACAGTATGTTTGAAAGGTTCCACTTGGGTAAAAATCATGGACTTGGACAATAGAGTGTAAATATTCACGATACATTTAACTACAACCTTATTAGTGATATAAACTATGTAACCTACTAGAATGTATGAATTGAAATTCAGGTGCTTCTTTAATTTACCATATTCTGCAGACTGAGACTAAAATCATGAATGTCAGTATCCAACAGTTTTTGATTTTTTTAAATGCAAAATCCAAATAAAATTTGGTTTTGCATTCCAAGACTTAAAAAGTCTCTGGTGAACATTATTGGTAATTACATCACTTTTTCAAATTTCATTTTATTTATATCCTTATTTAAAATTATTTCCTTGTAAATTTTGTCTATTAATTTTTATATTTTTAACAGATCAATGCTGGAGTGGTGAATACCAGAGATGTATGTTCCTTTGAAGACCAACCTGATATTGTAGAGCCAGTAGAAGGTACATGTAATAGACAACTTCCGAGTTCAATTCATTTCCATAAAAAATTTGGTTTCAGTGAACATCATTTGTGCGTTTAGGGGAGTTGTCACTTCCGTTCAAATATTGATCGAGTGGTTGGAAAACTTAAAAGCTATACTGCATGAATTATTCTGCAAATTGAATGCTCATAATTATCTTTCAACACTGCTGTCATTAGGGATTATGATTAAGTACCTACAGAACAAATATTATTTCTAATTTATCCTGCAAAATGACAATCACTAAGACACTTGATGAACGTTTAATGTGTAGGATACAGGCGATCCTCCCTATCTGGTAAATGATGTCATAAAGGCGTACATAATTGACGATTTTTTTCCCTTGACGGACAAACTCAACAGCATACCTGTCAACCTGTGACAATGAAAATGCAGGTCATGACCTGCATTGAAAAATCAAATCTCAGGTCATAACGCGTACGAACTTTTTCGAGCTGAATTTCAGTATTTATGGTACATTTTCTTATAATGTATATCAAATATACCAAAACATCAATGCATGTTCACTTTGTTAAGTCATTTTAAATCTTATTAAATATTATTTCATTGCACTTTTAAAGATTTTTATAAATTTGTGTAGCTTAGTCTTATGTGCTTTACTTTTTGAGAAAAAATACTGCAATCATCAAACACTAGAATTTAATATAATTCTTAAATGTTTAAGACTATTGACTATGTAGCCTTTAACCATACTATTTTTCATTGAACAAGGAAATTAGACTATGATAAAATATAGTAATACAGTTAAAGGAAGTATAAATGTAAAAAATAATTTTCAACTTTTTTAAAAAAATTGTATAAAGGTATAAAAATAATGAAAAGTTATTTTTCAATATGTATTTGAATTTTATATTTTTATGATTTAATCTTTTTCACCCATAAAAAATAAATATAAGGAATAATTTTGAATGGTGACAAATAAGGGGAAGTAACTCTAGTTCAGTTTGTAAACCAATGCCATTGGCAATGGTGCAATTTATTTACGACCTAAAGCTAAGGTAATTGGTGTTAATTAACAGTGTGTTTGACACCAAAGCCGTCAAGTGAAGCCATGCACTTAATGGGTCACTTGATTTGACAGTTTACATAGCTAGGTGAACTTCCTATTCATGGAAGAATTACGAATTTGCCGGTATTTCAAAGGACTATTACTTATGAAATCAATCTCAAGGCTAAGAAATACGGGTGAAATCGGGTCATTTTCGGAATTCCCGGGTTATTTCAATGACCCGGCGGGTGTTCCGGTTGATCCCTCAGAATTGTGAAAATCTCGGGTCACACCCGCAGAATACGGGTCAGTTGACAGGTATGCAACAGTGGTCTTTTATAATGACATTAAAACTTTGACAAAAATCCACGACAGCTCTTCCAATTGTTAAATTTTGAAAATTTAGAAATTCTTGAATATATTTGAATTTATAAAGTACAAAGCAGCCACAAGGTTTATTTAGCTTAACCTAACTAAAAATCAAGACTGATTTTTTTGTGGGCTTATGATTAAACCTTTTAAAATTTCAGCATTGTAGATGATTAAAACATTGCAATACATTATATTATTTTGCAATAAAACTTTGATATTTAAAGAAATAATTTGTCAACAGAAGTGAACATGATTACAGCAAACAAACAGAAAAAGCGTGATTTGTCGAGCTGCCGTTTCTGCCATATATTAATTGTTCACAACAAAATGCTATTACAAAAATAAATAATATTAACCAAAAAAAAAGGGTGGGAGAAATATTTTCTATCTGTAATTGGTACAAATTTTATGAAGATTTCTTGAATCATTCTCTCCTCTTTTTTAACTAGGAAAAAGAAATATATATAAATGAACACAATCTAGCTTTCATAGACTGTCACCATAACATATGGTTTAAGGTGCATAGTAAACAAGTATATATTTTTCTATGTTTTAACAAGGATTTGTATTGTAAGATACAAAATACTGTAATGTTTGTATTGACCAAGAGGAAATTTCAAAAGAATTAAATTTTTGGGTGCATTTGTGATTTTCATAAATACCTTCTATTTTCCAAGATCTCCTCTTACTATAAAAATTCTTGGTTTTAACTAATACATGTATCTGTTTTCATGGTCAAATTGACACAAATGCATTAAAATATTTTAATTTTTAATTTTGTAGATAGTGTAGTAAGGAAGAGTCCTGAGACTAAAATGAAATTGATTTTATCCTCTCTCTTATTTTGTAGATAGTGAAGCCAGGAAGAATCAAGAGACTATAATGAAATTGATTTTAACCTCAGAGAGCTCCATTTTTCTAGAGTGGCCAGACAATGAGATCTATATTGAGAATGGTAAGATTTCTGTAGGAATTCAAAAAGTTGGATTACAAATTTTTCAGTTGTCTCCCTGTTTTTTTCTTACACTGTGACACAAATAATTTGTTTGTATCTTGTTTATGCAAACATAATACATAAATACAGTAACCTATACATGTATTTGCATACTTCCATTTCATTAAACTCTATCTTAACAATCATATCTTATTTTTAGCTCACCTGGCCCAAAGGGCCAAGTGAGCTTTTCTCATCACTTGGCGTCCGTTGTTAACTTTTACAAAAATCTTCTTCTCTGAAACTAATGGGCCAAATTTAACCAAACTTGGCCACAATCATCTTTAGGATATCTAGTTTAAAAACTGTGTTCGGTGAACAGGCCAATCAAGCAAGATGACTGCCATGGGTTAAAATAGAACTGAGTGATAGTGAGGACTTAAATAACACGAATATAATGCCTACCTATGTTTAACCTACAATAAAGTATAGCTTGCATCAATTATTTTGATTCTGATAAGGACAATTAAGGTGATTTCTATGTCCGATGTGTATAGGTGTAGATCTTTTGTGTAGGCTCTTCCATAAACCTCCATTTTTTGTTTGTAAAGAAGCAAACGACTAGCACTGTGATTTTTCAGAGGAAGGAGTTTTAACAGCCAACATGAAAGGGTGTCGTATCTAGGTCAAATATGTCAATTTCGGAATGCAACACATTACAGTCATAATAAATAAATATATTATACCTCAGTATGTGTTTTCTATATAAAAAGTAATGAAATAGTTGTGCTATTTCATTCCACAGAACCATTTGCCAGTCAATAGTTTCAAAGACTATTGCCCCGGTTAATAGTTTCATAATCATCTTTCCTGTACTTTTGTATGCTTATTTTTCATTGGACGATAATGATGTCATTGACTACTCTGCTTGGTTACGTATGCTTTGCAACGTCAAACTCACTCTAATATTGTAAATGGTGGAATCTGTTTGTGTTGATTGTAATTTCACTTACAAGAATCAATTATAAAAGAGAAAGAAAATCTTCACATGATTTTTTGTAAAGATCTAAAATATACAGTGATAGTACCTGATTCATAATATGGTTCGTTCTCCGTACATTAAAAGTGAATTTGCGTTTGGTGTACTTTAGCTAGAATTTATTATAAGCACGGAAAGTTTTACACAAGTATTTCTAGTCTTGATTGAAATTAATGAAATATTTATAAACACAAAACGAATTATAAAAAAAAGTATAGTTCATCATGTGCATGTAAAGTTATGTGACATTTTTTTTTCTTTCAGATGATATATATACACTTTTAAAAAATTAGTTATTTGGTATATAAAAACACTTAATGGCTGTGTTGTTCAGTATAATAAAACACCTAATGACTGGTTGTGCGGGTAATAGCAAGTTTGTTGTCCCTTCACATACCAACTATTGCTCTCGGCTTTGCCTCAAGTAATAGTTGGTACCTCAGGGACAACAAACTTGCTATTACCCTCACATCCAGTCAATAGGTGTATATAGTTACTCTAGTACAACATGTGCATCATTTATGAGTATAGAAGTGTTTTTTAAGTTAATGAAATATAAAAAATGCATGCCAATGTAAAAAATGCATAAAATAATCAATTTGATATGCAGATAGATTATTATATAAAGTACTACATAATACTGTAAGGTGATCTAAGGTAAGTAGTGACCAATAGGGAATTTAAAGAATTACTTTTTTTTAAAGAGTTTGTATATTTGTGATTTTCAAAAATACCTTCTAGTTTTCAGGATATCGTCCCCACATTAAGACACAGAACTTTACCCAATAGATTTTACCTGACCTTGCATTTTATTTTATAATTCTCTTTAATAACTTACATGAACATTTTATTTTTATTTTTTTGTTTGATTACAGATTCACTGGCACCAAGTGATGATGAATTCCCAGAATACATTATACAGTATGAATATGACAAGGAGGCCATTGCAATGGAAGGTATATTTCACAAAAACAGAAGAATTTAACTAACTTCCAAACCCTGTAAATTCAGAAATAATTGTGAGGTTTTTATTACAGTGAGTTGACTGTCAGTGTTGCTCTCCACCAATTGCAATTCATTCAAAATTTTGACCAAATTGCAATTTGTTTTATTAAACCAAATTGTTCAACTGGTCAGAATATTGAACAAATTGTTCAGTCAAAATGTGAAAGTGCAAGGTGATAAAATAAAATATACTTACAATCCTATAAGACTTTATCTCCACTTTAATGATGTTGGGACAAAATTAGTTTATCAGTTTGTATAGTTATATTATAGTAATTTCCATGCTGAAGAGGAACTGTTTATTTTGAATTGCTATAAAATTGTCCAAACTAAGCTTTCATATAGTTTTTCTTTCTAAAAGTATTCTATATTTATAAGAATCAGATATCATTTTAAATAAAACATCATATATTCAGTAAAATATGTGTGAAATAACAATATGCTATTGATAAGTTTTCAGGGGAGATAACCTAAAATATTATTCTTTTGAATAAAGACTTTTTGAAAGAAAAGTTATTATCTCCCCCATGGAAACTTCCTACAAACATATATTGCAATTTTACACATATTTTACTGAATATGAAATGTTTTAATTCACATAATGTCTGATTCTTATAAATATAGAATACTTTTAGAAAGAAAAACTATATGAAAGCTTAGTTTGGACAATTTAATAGCAATTCAAAATAAACAGTTCCCCTTCAGCATGGAAATGAATATAATATAACTATACAAACTGATAAACTAATTTTGTCATAACATCATTAAAGTGGAGTTAAAGTCTTATAGGATTGTAAGTATGTTTTATTTTATCACCTTGCACTTTCATGACTTGGCTGTGGTTTTCTACAGCAGTTGGTTCAAATTTCTGACCAGTTGAACAATTTGATTTTAAAAAACAAATTGCAATTTGGTCAAAATTTTGAATGAGTTGCAATTGGTGGAGAGCAACACTAACAGTCGACTCACTGTAATGCAAATAATGTGACTGGATGGGTATCACAATAATAAGAAATTGCATTCTGATAACTGAAACATAGATCTGTAAGCACTATTTTTCAAAATCGCTATACATTGTATTTAAACTCGCATTTTTGTCTTTTCTTGAAAAATCACAATAATAAATGCACCTAATAATTTCTGAATTTACAGTAGCTGAATGTTAACTTCAAACACATTTACTTGACTTGACTTAATCCACTTCGTCCCAAGGGTGACATAGGGCGACTACACATTACTATTAAATATTTGTGATTCCTTGCCAAAAAAAGTACATAACATTATAAGAAAAGATGCATTATAAATGTGTCTGTTCTTTCCTTTGTATTATCTTTTTTTAAGGGGGAGATAATTAAGAAATTACAATAAATATTATGTTCATGTTCTAAGTTTTCATATAAGAAACTTGGTCACCTTCACCTACTTTCAGTACAATGTAAAAATAAGAAATAAAATAAAAAAAAGCATGAAATGTCAATTTTATTTTTATTCTGAAAATTAGAAAAAAATAGGGTCGGCAGATTTGTAAACCAACAAATTAAAAAAACTCTGGCCCTAGAAACTTGAAAGTTGTGCATCTGTTCTGACTTTTTATCTGAATTATTTCAGGGGTTTCAGCATGTGTGAACCATATGCGCTTTTCATTTTTATTAATCCAATTTATATTGGGAGTTTCTCACATAGAATATTCTAATATCAAAACACATTTTTTTTTATTTAGACCAAGAAAGTTTGCACAGTGAAGATTTCAAAATGGAAATGATTGACAGCGATGGCATCTATGATAATGAGTTTTATGTTGTATATTTGGACCATGTCTACTGTCAACGACCATATGTTAATTTTGGTGAACTTGTATATGTAAGAACATTAGAAAAGTATGAACATGAAAGAACCAAAGAAAGGTTTAACATCCTTAAAGGAGAGTGTAAGATAAATCTAACTGGACATGTCAATTTTGAATTAGTGAAAAAGTCAAAATATGTAAGATATATTGAACTGTATGATACAGAAAATCCAACAATACAAACATGCATAACCATTTATGAAAATTCAGGAGTTGAAATAATTGTTCACGGACAAAAGTTATCAGACAGTCATGCAATATGGAAAACACTTGTACTACCATCTGAGTTTGTTGGAATTGAACAGGTGCAGGAGCTGCTGCAAACAGTCTCTTACTATACAGTCTGCATTGGAAACCCAGATCCTGATTTTTTAAACAATTTGCCACTAGGTGACTATGGAAATAGACCGTCCTCAACAAGTCCAGGCTATTTGGAAGAAAATTTTGGCGCTTACTACAGATATTTTCACTATAACAGAACCATAAGGTCAAGCAACTGCTCTTTTTTGTCACTTATAGAAAGGTGTAAGAATTGCAAAATTTACCGAAAAACACTCATCAACAAGAAAAATCAGTTGGACTGGTTACATGACAGAAATGGTCATTGATGGTATATGAAAAGATTATCAAATATAATCGATTTATAGTTCCAACAATAGATTTGAAAACATGATTAAAACCTTAGAGAAGAATATACAGCAAGCAGTGAAGTGAATGATTTTATATACCAGTATAATGGCAGTTATCTTAGGGCCAGTGGTGGAATCAATTATATAACCCAACATTGCAATAGTTCAGTTGTGCAATGGTAAATATGAGGGTTGCCAGCTCATAAGCTCTTGTTTCACTCATATGAAACAATTGTAGAAAAATACAAGATTTTGTTGTGGAAAGTTAACCTTAGTGCCAGGAAGAAAAGGTCGTGACAAGAATCTCACTATAGTTGCTGCAAATGCAGGACATGCAAATTTGTGTGCAGCATTTTAACAGAAAAATAAATTTTATATAGTTATCTTTAGGTAGTTGTTAATCTTTCTTTTGAACATTTAGTTAAACATGTAAATTGTAATTACAATGTAACATTATATATAATAAAAAAAAGGACAATTCTGATTGAATAACTAATTAAAGAATTAAAAAATAGAAGCTGTTGAACACATTACCTCACAATTATGTATAATCATTTTGACCTTCAGTTTTCCAAAATATTTCATAAAACCAATTAGCAAGAAAAGAAAATGTGAGGTATACGTCAATGAGACAGTTATCCAATGCCAAATATAATCAAAATACTTTTAGAGGGCAAACTTCAAGTATAAGAAATTATTTTAACAATTCAACAGTTGAATATGAAACTCTAACATGATGGGTGTCACTAATGGAGTGAGATCTATTTACCTTTCCGAAACATGTGTACCGTCTTAAACATTAAACAATTTTTTTTAGGTCTTAATCTTTCCAAGTCTATAAAAGTAGTTAACTAACTTAAATAAAGGCAACAGTAGTATACCGCTGTTCAAAACTCATAAATCCATGGACAAAAAACAAAATCGGGGTAACAAACTAAAACCGAGGGAAACGCATTAAATAAAAGAGGAGAACAATGACACAACACTAAAATGTAACACACACACATAAACGGACCAAGCATCAGACAAAATCCCACGAGAATAACAAATATAATATCAAAACCAAATACATGAATTTGGGATAGACAAGTACCGTGACACGTCTTATCGCAATGTGAATTTACACTCAAAATAAGAGAAAACAAAAAACGCAACGTTAAAATGTAACACACACAGAAATAAACAATAATATAACAATGGCCATATTCCTGACTTGGTACAGGACATTTTTAAAGGAAAAAATGGTGGGTTGAACCTGGTTTTGTGGCATGCCAAACCTCACACTTTAATGGCAATGTTAAATATAACATTTAAATGACAACATAATAGTACAGGACTACAATACAATTAAATAGGAGAATGTATTAGACAAAGAAACACATGATTAATAGATAACAAAAAGCATTAGGTTTAAAATTCAATACGCCAAAAACGCGCCTTGTCCACGCAAGACTCACCAGTGACGCCCAGATATAAAAGATGGAAAGTGAAAAAAAGTACAAAGTTGTACAGCACTGAAG
Organism: Mytilus edulis; assembly: GCF_963676685.1. Lineage (NCBI taxonomy): Eukaryota > Metazoa > Mollusca > Bivalvia > Mytilida > Mytilidae > Mytilus > Mytilus edulis. The sequence continues at coordinate 39,341,075 of NC_092346.1, read as the reverse complement.
ATCAAAAGTTGAAAAAGATTGTGTCAAATACGGCCATGTTTTTATGCTTGGGATAAGAACATCCTTATTAATTAGAACAATTAATGCTTTTGCAAACAGTAAATTTCATCAAATGAATATAAAAGATATACATAATGAAACTGAAGTATTAACTAATTACAGAAAACAAAAAATGAAACCCGAATACATAATGCAAAGACCAACACAGAATAGACACACCCGTGACAATCAGAGATCTGCCATAAACATCCTGCTACTCAAATAAAGACAAGAGTGCACATGCTGAAATCTCTTGCCTTCTTTACTAATCATTGATATTGTGTTGATAGTCCTAAATATAAAGCTTTATTACAACTGTCACATAAACGTAACATTAACCAAAAAAACTAAACATTGACCAATAAACTATGAACATGAGGTCAAGGTCAGATGAACGGAACCATGCCAGGCAGACATGTACAGCTACAATTCTTCCATACAACACATACAGTTGATCTATTGCTTATAGTTTAAGAAAAACAGACCAAAACACAAAAAATTAACACTGAGCAATGAACTGTGAAAATGAAGTCAAGGTCAAATAAAACCTGTGCGAGTGACATGTAGATCATAAAATATTTCCATACACTAAATATAGTTTACCTTTTGCATATAGTATTAGAAAAAAAGACCAAAACTCAAAAATTTAACTTTGACCACTGAACCATGAAAATGAGGTCAAGGTTAGATGACACCTGCCAGTTGGACATGTACACCTTACAGTCCTTCCATACACTGCATATACTAGACCTATTGCTTATAGTATCTGAGAAATGGACTTGACCACCAAAGCTTAACCTTGTTCAGTGATCAATGAAATGAGGTCAAGGTCAAGTGAAAAGTGTCTGACAGGTATGAGGACCTTGCAAGGTACGCACATACCAAAAATAGTTATTGTATTACTTTTAATAAGATAGAATTTAACATTACAAACATATTTTAACTTTTTTTCAAGTAGTCACTGAACCATGAAAATGAGGTCAAGGACATTGGACATGTGACTGATGGAAACTTCTTAACATGAGGCATCTTTATCCAAATTATGAAGCATCCAGGTCTTCCACCTTCTAAAATATTAATCTTTTAAGAAGTTAGCTAATGCAGCCACTGGATCACTATCCCTATGACAAGCTTTCTGCGACAAAAGTTGCAGGCTTGACAAAAACTATTAAGATATGAATTACAACAAAGTTCCCGACTCTTCCAGTAGATGGAAATGTGGTAGGGTTTAGCTAGTAATTTCAGCCATCAACCCTCTCCTTTTTAATCTTTGATCAAAGCATACATAATAATACAATAAACCAGGTGCTCTGCAGGGTGCAGCTTTATACAACCGCAGAGGTCGACCCTGAACAGTTGGGGCAAATATTGACACAATATTCAAGCTTGATACAGCTCTGAATTTGGATTTTGATAAAATATTTGACATAATATGAGTTTCTGACACAAAACAAATGTCAAGATCTTACAAATCTATTATGCAATATTGTGCATATAAATCTGAACATACTAAACATTGTATGTTAACTCTTTTTGAATTACTTCCCTTACACTTAAAATTGTCTTCATTGTCCATTGAGCAGTAAAACCTAGTTTTCCCAAATTTTGTCCTTAATTCCAATACATTTTGAGCCATAACCCCCAAAGTAATTGCTAACTATTCCTTAATGGTATGGAAATTTGTGATATAATTTCAGAGAGATTCACTCACTTAAACACAAGTTAATAGTTTGAAAACTACAAAAATGCTTATTTTGGGCCCCCTTTTTGGCCCCTAATTCCTAAAATATTGGGACCATAACCCCAAAAATCAATCCCAACCTTTCTTGAGTGGTATAAAACCTTCTGGTAAAAATTTATAGAGATCCATTCACTAAATCTAAAGTTATTGTCGGGAAACTAAATGCGTCTAAGGGCGACCGCAGACGACAACATGATACCATTATAGGATGCAAAACATTTTTTGCGGTCGTATAAAAATAGGAACAGGTAATATCCTTCATTGTTTGTTTGTAAAGTATCTTTATACCAGATAACAAACACACAACATAAATAACAAATTTCTACTGTATAAAAAAATGCTTGCAGTAACTGAATGCAAGCTCGAAGTACGTCACTACATAACCTGCTAATAAGATGCCATGCCATTCTACCCTTTATATCAGTTGCAATACTTCATGGAAGATTTCATGTCATAAACAGTACAGGAAGACATGTTCGTGTAACAATTTCCAAGACAAATTGTACAGAAAAAAGAACCATTTAAGCATTGCTTTAAATTAAGAATTAGCAAATTGATGTTGAAATTTGAAGGTCACTCTGAAACATATAAAGTTTATGGAAAATGTGACAGTTCCAAGAGTCTCCTATTAAGTTGTACCAGTGTAATCAAATTGTTCAATTTGTATTGTTTGTAAAATTTAGTACAAACAGAGGATTAGAGCAATAAAGCCCAATATCATAGTTTTGAAGTAGAAGAAACAGTTTGTATTTGTGTAAAACAAATGTAATCTTTAGCAAGGGGCTGGTCTTGAGACTGTAAAGTTTGGAGACCATTTATAACCAGATGCTCCGCAGGGCGCAGCTTTATACGACCACAGAGGTTGAACCCTGAACGGTTGGGGCAAATATGGACACAACATTCAAGCTGGATTCAGCTCTAAATTTGGATTGTGATAAAATAGTTGACAAAGCATAGGTTTCTGACACAGAATGAATGTGGTCTAATGAACTTGAAATATTTTGTTTGCCTTTGAGCAATTCACTATGCTGTTGAATATTAATCCTCTCAAAATAATGTTTGAAGAAATTTTCTTTTTATTTATGAAATCTGAAATGAGAAAAATTGAACCCCCCCCCCCCCCAATTTTTTTCCACATCCCCCTTTCCCTTATTCCAAAACTGATCTCAATTCAAATTTCTAATGGAGTTTGCAACAATAACTACTCATTTAAATACATCATAAAATATTAAAATGTAAAAAAAGTGCTTGTTATCACTGAATGGTAAAGATTGTTTTAATTTATCAGTTGGTAGTAAAAAAGAATATACATTGTATATTGTATAAAACAATGATTTAAGTTGATTTAACTACTATTCTGGACAAAGAAAGATAACTCCAATTGAAAATTTCTTGCTATTGTGCAATTTTGTGCAATTAGATATTTCTTGCTATTGCGCAATACTGTGCAATTGAAAATACTTGCTATTGCACAATACTGTGCAATTGAAGATTTCTTGCTATTGCACAATACTGTCAATTGAAAATTTCTTGCTATTGCATGAACTGTGCAATTGAAGATTTCTTGCTGTTGCTGATTACTGTGCAATTGAAAATTTCTTGCTATTGCACAATACTTAATATAATAATTTTGGATCCTGATTTGGACCAACTTGAAAACTGGGCCCATAATCAAAAATCTAAGTACATGTTTAGATTCAGCATATCAAAGAAGCCCAAGAATTCAATTTTTGTTAAAATCAAACTTAAGTTTAATTTTGGACCCTTTGGACTTTAATGTAGACCAATTTGAAAACAGGACCAAAAATGAAGAATCTACATACACAGTTAGATTCGGCATATCAAAGAGCCCCAATTATTCAATTTTTGATGAAATCAAACAAAGTTTAATTTTCGACCAACTTGAAAACTGGGCCAATAATCAAAAATCTAAGTACATTTTTAGATTCAGCATATCAAAGAACCCCAAGGATTCAATTTTTGTTAAAATCAAACTAAGTTTAATTTTGGACCCTTTGAACCTTGATGTAGACCAATTTGAAAACGGGACCAAAAATTAAGAATCAACATACACAGTTAGATTCGGCATATCAAAGAACCCCAATTATTCAATTTATGATGAAATCAAACAAAGTTCAATTTTGGACCCTTTGGGCCCCTTATTCCTAAACTCCCAAAATCAAACCCAACCTTCCTTTTATGGTCATTAACCTTGTGTTTAAATTTCATAGATTTCTATTTACTTTTACTAAAGTTATGGTGCGAAAACCAAGAAAATGCTCATTTGGACCCTTTTTGGCCCCTAATTCCTAAACTGTTGGGACCAATACTCCCAAAATCAATCCCAACCTTTCTTTTGTGGTTATAAACCTTGTGTTTAAATTTCATAGATTTCTATTTACTTAAACTAAAGTTGTAGTGCGAAAACCAAAAGTCTTCGGACTACGACGATGACGATGATGACGACGCAGATGCCAACGTGAAACCAATATACGACATACGACCAAAAAATTTGATTGAAATTTGAAATTTGATTGTATTTCGTTTTATTTGGTGCTTTTTTTTTCTATTACAGTGATCTCAAACTCAATAGAGGTTATTTTCAAGGCAATTTCATACACCAAAGTTTGGTAAAGATCTAATTTATAGGTCTTTTTCTTAGATAATAAGCAATGGGTCAACTAAAACCAATTTATGGAATGATTGTCCATCATTTTCATGGATCATTGATAATGCTTAGTTTTTGTGGTACTTGAAGTTAAAACTTTTTTCATATAGACTTTCAACATGAATATGAACCAAATGTAGTAAAGCAGGTTCGACATTTCAGCGTGTGCACTTTTGTTGTTAATCATTTTCACCTGATTAATTTAATTACTAGCCTAAGGACATTAGTGCTTAATTAAAGTTGTATTATGTGACTCTTTTTTTAATTAAATTTTCAATATCTCTGTCTATCCCATAACATGAAAATACTGTCATTTTGGAAGATAAAATTTACATGTACAAAATTTCTTAACATATAAATTTTATTGACAATAATTATTGATTTCTGTCTCTATTTCCTTCATTTGTGTTAAAACCTCTGTCAGTTTTGTTTCGTCCATCTCAAACCGCACAACTTCAGATTTCTGAAAGAAAAAAGATGCTTCTTATCATGCAAATACAAATTCATTTAATATAATACAAGTTTTTGACCTATATTTTTTTAATCCGGCTGATGTCATTTTTGGGCATGGTTAATGTATCTTTTATTTCAAGTTTGTATAAATTTGAATTCTGATGATGATTATAATTACAAGATTGTATGAGTTTTAATAATTACTTTTTCTGTTGTCTTCCTATGGGTGCTGGTTCAAATGAGGATGCTTATACTCAAGGATTTTCTGATTTGATTGGATTTCAGCTAATTTCTATACCATGTTTATATAAAAAGAAGATGTGGTATGATTGCCAATGAGACAACTATCCACAAAAGACCAAAATGACACAGACATAAACAACTATAGGTCACCGTACGGCCTTCAACAATGAGCAAAGCCCATACCGCATAGTCAGCTATAAAAGGCCCTGATAAGACAATGTAAAACAATTCAAACGAGAAAACTAACGGCCTTATTTATGTAAAAAAATGACCGAAAAAACACATAAACTAACAACAACCACTGAATTACAGGCTCCTGACTTGGGACAGGCACATACATAAATAATGTGGCGGGGTTACATTGTTAGTTTTCACGAGGGCTTATTGCTTAAGAGTACATTTGCAACATTTATGGCTATTCATATTAACTGTACCTGAAGAAATGGCAAAATCTATTTAAATCTAAGTTTTTTGTTTGAAAACTATCTATTTCAGTATAATAATCACACTACACTTACATTTTCTGGAGAATTTATTTGGAATTCCATTATGGCCGATGATTCATTCATTTGCTCCATATTCCTAGCCTGAGCTTTTAAATCTATTCTCCATAACACATTCTGTAATGAATTATTCCATTTTGTTTTTGCAATGATACTGTCATGAATTTTATTTTTATTGTTTTTCCAGAACTTTCTGAATACTTGTGTTTGTTCTTCTGTTAATGGGTTTTCTCTACGTTTGGTTTGTGACACTAGGAATGCATCCAATTGATTGAAATCCATGTCAGCTGACACCATATTCTGAAGAAAAAAAAATTAACATATTTACATGTTTTAAAAAAATCTCAATCATTTAAAATATTTTTCCTGCTATCAGACGGAAGACACAAATTTTCCCCTAAAAGTTGAAACTTAGGAATTGAAAATTCTGACCTTTTGAAATTAAAATTATCTAGAAAGCTTAGCATGAATTTAAATATATGCTCTATTGACAAAATTATATAGAGCAATAGCAATAAATCAGTTACTTTTTATTCATCTTGCAAAAAATAACATTTTTAAAACAATCAAATAAATAATGTAAAACATTTTTTTAATACAAAGTTCATATTTGTAATGTTTGTTTTTCATTAAAATTGTTTTGTAATAAATAAAGCTGTTAATAGCTTTCTCAATTGAATTGTTTCATATTTTTCATGTCTGGACCTTTGATGGCTAACTATACAGTATGGGGTTTTCTCATTTTTGAAGGCTGTATGGTTGCCTATACATTAATTGCTTACATTCTATTCATATTAACTTTGTTGGATAGTTGTCTCATTGGCAATCATATGTCACATTTAATTTTGATATAGGAAAAGCTACAAGGACCAATTCATATGCATATAGAGTAATTAAACAAGTACAATGTACTGAATTGAAACAAACAAAATATAAATAAAGCAATCCTGGATGCCCAGTTTCAACAAGTCATGCAAATATCATATCTGATTTTATAGGTTTTCCTTCTTTTATTCTGAACAACTTATTGTATGAATGCTCTATATGTATGAACATGTTTCTATACCAATGATTAAGAATAAAATGGGAAGTGATGAGTTTTTGAAAACTATTTTAACCCAGCTACATACTGACATATGAATGTGCCTTTCCTTAGATATAGCTTAATTAATCTTTATGGTAGATTTTTACTTGATCTACAACAATTTACTAATATAAATTATGTTCCTGATTTTTCCATATTTATAACATCTACCCTTTGAAGACCATATATATTTAAAGACTTCTACAAGTCAATTAGTCACTTTGATTTTGATATTTTATTTTTATTGTAACATCTGGCACCACAACTCTTGCATAGAACTATGTTCAAAAGATTATGAACTCCTAGAAAAATCAAATGTACAGTGGATATGCTGCAAATGTGAAAGCATGATCATAAGCTCATTCACCTTTAGAAGCTATGAATTAGAAACATCCAACATATACGAACAAATAACTGGATTGGACTTCACCATGGACTCAATATCATCAGTCTTCAGCCCACTGAAGTCAAGCAGCCCAAAGAGTGGAAACATGTCATCTCACAGCAAGACACGATCATCCATAAACCAAAAGAAATCACATCTCAGTAGCAATCCTTACGAGATACCAGAAAAAACCAACCTCCGCATCATGACAATCAACTGCAGGAGCATAAAAGATAAAAAACAAGAATTTGAGGCAGCACTCCACTACTTGAAACCAGACATAGTATGCGCCACAGAATCATGGTTAAAAGGAATAAAACCAGGATCAAATCCAACAAAAGACGCCATAATGTCAAGCGAAATATTTCCAACTAACTATAATGTATACAGAAATGACAGAGGGACCCTTGGAGGGGGTGTATTTGTACTTGTAGAGAAATCCATTACATCAGTCGAACAAACATCCTTAATTACTGATGGAGAAATTGAATGGGTAAAGATCAAAATAAAAAACAACAAAGACTTGCTAGTTGGATCTTTTTACATGCCACACAGAGATCAAAAACACCTAAACGAACTGCAAAAGTCACCTGAGAAGGCCAGGACTAATGGGAACACCAATGTCATTCTAACAGGAGATTTCAACTGCCCCAACATCATATGGGACACAGCAACAGCCCATGGACCAGACAGAAATCCAACAAGGACTAGTTGAAATAGCTGAAACATATAATCTAACACAAATTCACACTATACCAACTCGTGAAGGAAACCTCCTAGATCTTGTATTTGTTACAAACCCAACTCTAGTTAAATCCTCCAATAACGTACCAGGTATATCAGACCATGACATCATAATCACCGACCTGGAAACAAAAGTACACCATCAAAAAAGCCTACCAAGAAAATGTTACATCTACAAGAAGGCAAAATGGGACCAAATCACCACAGACCTTAAACACACCCTAGAAGAGCCTTTTGAGGTCAAAGAAAAACATCATCAAGGAGCTGAGGTACATCAACTTTGGGACACCTTCAAAAGTCAGCTTCAACAAGAGGCTGTCACAACGACAGCAAACCGGATTTATTAACATTTATTTGTGTCCTGGCAATATCACAAGAACCATTACTGATGAATGGTGAAAGTGAAAATCGTCAATATCAAATTTGACCTCCATTTTGTCATCAGTATCAACATATTAAAATTTGAAAAGCTTAGATTGAATGGTTCATGAGTAAATGCAACAACCTGAATGGAAACGCCATTTTACGATCTTTCAAGAACCATAACTCCTGAACGGTAAAAGTCAAAATCGTCATTATTGAACTTGACCTCTATTTTGTCATCAGTAACAACATATTAAAATTTCAAAAGCTTTGGTTGAATGGTTCATGAGAAAATACACAGACACGACGGGAAAAACCATTTTTCAATCTTTCAAGAACCATAACTCCTGAACGGTAAAAGTCAAAATCGTCATTATTGAACTTGACCTCCATTTTGTCATCAGTAACAGCATATTAAAATTTCGGAAGCTTTGGTAGAACAGTTCATGCATAAATGCACGGACATGACTGGAAACTCCATTTTTCAATCTTTCAAGAACCATAACTCCTGAACGGTAAAAGTCAAATTCGTCATTATTGAACTTGACCTCCATTCTTTCATTAGTAACAACATATTAAAATTTGGGAAGCTTTGGTAGAACAGTTCATGCGTAAATGCACGGACAACTCCATTTTTCAATCTTTCAAGAACCATAACTCCTGAACGGTAAAAGTCAAAATCGCCATTATTGAACTTGACCTTCATTTAGTTGTCAGTAACAACATATTAAAATTTTAAAAGCTTTGGTTGAACGGTTCATGAGTTAATGCACGGACAACATTTGATTGCCGCCCGCCCGGCCGCCCGCCGTACATCCCCAAATCAATAACCGACATTTTTGTCACAAAAATCCGGTTAAAAAACCATGAATACAAATATTCCGAACAAAGAAATAAGATCAAGAAATAACATCCCATGGATCAAACACAAACAGAGGAAAATGCTAAAGAAAAAACAGAGGCTATACAAACAAGCCAGAAAAACAAACAAATGGTCAAATTATAGGTCTTTTCAAAAGGAATGCAAGAAACAACTGAGGAAAGCAGAATATGAATATGTCAACCAAAACATCTTTGAGGGCCTAAACAACAATGACACAAAGCCGTTTTAGAAATACATTAAATCCAAACGCCAGGACTCAGGAGGAATAGCACCATTAAAAAAGGGGACTAATCTTGTCAGTGACAGTAAAGGGAAAGCCGAACTCCTACTAGAACAATTCAAGTCCGTATTCACAATAACATCAGACACTAACCTACCAACAACAAGAATACGAGCTAAAATCAATATAACACCATTAACGATCGACCAAAAGGGACTGGAAAAACTACTTAAAAACACCAACCCAAATAAAGCCTCTGGACCAGACAACATCCCAAACCGTATACTCAAGGAATGTGCTGAACAACTCGCACCCATCCTACAAATCATAATGCAATGCTCGCAAGACACAGGTGAACTACCAAAAGACTGGAGAGACGCAAACATATCCAGTATCTTCAAAAAAGGAGACAAACACCTGGCAGAAAACTACAGACCTGTATCCCTAACATCTGTCATCAGCAAAATTCTAGAACATATCGTATGCAGGCATATCATAAAACATCTGGAAAAAAACAAAATCCTAACCAACTTAAACCATGGCTTCAGGTCAGGATACTCATGTGAAACCCAACTCATTACTACCATCAACGACTTCCTACAAGAACATGACAAGGGACATCAGATCGACGTAGGCATATTAGATTTTTCAAAAGCTTTCGACACAGTACCACACAACAAATTATTACATAAATTAGATCAGTATGGAATTAAAGGAAATACACACAAATGGCTTAAGAACTTCCTAACTGCAAGATCAATGAGAACCATCGTGGAAGGCGAATCATCTGGCGAAACAACAGTTGACTCTGGGGTCCCCCAGGGCACAGTCTTAGGACCAATCCTATTCCTGTGCCACATCAATGACCTACCAGACAGTGTAACATCATCAGTAAGACTATTTGCTGACGACTGTTTATTATACAGAACAATTAAAAATAGCCAAGACCAACAAAAGCTACAAACAGATTTGGAGCAACTAGAAATCTGGGCCGACAAATGGGGAATGCGTTTCAACGCCAAAAAGTGCTATGTTCTATCCATAAACAAAAAAGCAGACAAATTCTACACGCTTAATAAACACATCCTACAAGAAGTACAAGTGAACCCCTACTTAGGACTCCAAATCTCAAACGATCTGAAATGGAGCTTCCACATAAATAACATCAGCAAGAAAGCCAACGCCACCTTGGGCTTTCTTCGGAGGAACTTGAGGAACGTACCAGAAGCATGTAGGAAAGTAGCATATATATCCCTAGTAAGATCAACAATGGAATATGGCGCAACAATCTGGAACCCATACATGAAAGGGGATATTGACAAACTAGAACGTATCCAAAACAGAGGCTTACGATTCATCAAGAAAAACTACAGGAGTCGAGAAACAGGGTCCATAACTAATATGAGACGCCAACTTGAAATGGAGACGCTAGAGGAAAGAAGCCACAGTCTCCGTCTTATCCTGATTTACAAGGTGGTTGAGGGTCTGGTGCCGGCTCTACCAGCCGACAATTTTGTCATACCAGCAAGACCTAAACGAACAATAAAAGCCAAAACTTATTCAAACTGTGAAACTGACAATATTATCGAACGTCAAGTTATCAACAACACCAAAGGACTTAAAGTGCCAAATAGCAACAAACCACAGTACAAACATTCATTTTTTGTGGAAACAACTATTTACTGGAACCAACTACCAGATAAAGTTGTGCATGCAGGTTCTGTAGAGGCATTTAAGACCGCTCTACAAGAACACCGCCCATAACATCGGCGCTCTTCTCCACCGTGTATAAAAGCCTAAACAGGATTCTACACGTACCACTACAGATACAGATATATATTGTTGGGTTGCTGTCTCGTTTGCATCATACACCATTCTTCTTTTAATTTTATCTTCTATTCTTATGTGAACTTATGTTAATTCTTGCATAAGATCTAGTTTTAACAAAAATATTAAAGAAATTTCCAATAACAAGGAATTAATCAAAGATTAAAAAACCCAAATTCAAATAAATTTGGAAAAGGGGGCGTGTCATGACAAACCTTTAGTAAACCTGAGCATTTTGTGATCAAACCACTTGATTCCTCTTTTGGCGAATCTGGATAAATTTGTGAGAGAAGGAAATCGTCTGTCATATCTTCTTCTCCATAATATGTTCGTCTTGCGATACCATTCAGCAAAGCAAGAAGTTTTTTGGATTCGTCCCCCATCTTCCCGAAAACTAAGCTAAAACCCGGAAATGTAATGTTACTGAGTCCGCAACAGATAGGAGATATTTATTTAACATTTCAGATAACTGTTTCTATTAGTAAAGACTATACCTATCCATAATGATTTATATGAAATTTTCAACTTTTATTTTAATAAACTTTGTAAAGAAAATCACATAATTTCACGGTTTACTTGTTGGTTCCCCGTCCAGAGTCTCGGACTTAAGTTATGTCATCCACATTTGCTTCAATGGCAGCGCCCATGCAAACTGTTCTTTCTCAAGACAATATTTCATCTGAACAAGAACAGGATGCCAATTTGGCATTTTCTGAATTAGATAAAGGTTGTATTATGATCTTTTCTGATTATTGTGTGTTTGACGATGGTAGATCAAACATTCATGCTAAGATATCTTTTACAGTACAAAAAAAACATGAATCATATTCGAGTTCACCGCAAAAATCGACTGTATTCCTGTGTTAAAAAGTGTAATATTTGTACTTTAAAGCTACTAGTGCCTCAAGTTTTCTTTAATTGAGCACCCAGCTGTGATAGTTTCCTTAGCTCATATAAGATAAGACCAACTCTCATTGCGTTGCTGTTATAACTTGGTGGTGCTTGTGGCAAGGACTTATAACTATCGTCGTGTCATATGTTTTCGTATGTCATATGTTTTCGTATCAACCACATTTCGTCGGTTTCGACTGCATACGCGTACATTGTGGCATGTTTTTCTGTTTCTATATTTAGAACAACAACACCACTACAACTTGATATATTTAAAACATATTCAACGTCGCTTTTTAAAGACGTTAGAACAAATTAAATAAAACTGACCTATTTAGCCATTTTTATTTAATGTCAAAAATACGCATCACTAGAATAGTTGTGGAAAAAAATTCTGAAGGGTTAAAATAAAGTCCAGATATGTTTTTTGCAAGTCAGACACCGGATCTTCAAGACGTATGACTGTCATGTGTTTTTTTGGCCGTTTTAATTACAAACCATCGAGTTAAAATTAGCAGGGTTCTTATATAAAATGGTTGTTCAAAATCTAACTATTCAATATTTCATTGACAATTTTTTTTATACATCCTTGATACATGAAGATGAAAACAGTCTTAACTTTTTATATTTAATCATAAATTTTGAAAACTGCATTTTATTTTAGAAAAAATAATGTATTTTGTACAAACCAGGTGCCAATCTGAAATTAATCAAAATCTAAAAATTTCATCACACGAAACACCAACTTTACACTTTTTACTAGTAATTTTTTGTACTGAAAAGTATTTAATAACTTTTTTTAAGATTTAAGCGATCACCCGAACCACGACTTTAGAAAAAATGTATTTCCGGATTTTGTAGTCATCTCCTGTCCGTGTACTGATCCAATTTTTATTTCATACGAAAACATATGACGCCGTTTTTTTGACATACAAAAATCGCAAAGTAATCGGAAACAGTAAAAAATCGTAGAAATCATTGACAAAAAAACTAGATACCTAAAATCAATCTACAGGACATGCTTTTTAAATTTGAGTAAACACCTAAATAAAAACTCAACAGTAAAAACCGTAAGCAGTGAAAATTGTTATTAGTACGAAAACACATTACACGATGATAATATACGTCCTTGGTGGTGGGTACGCCAGGCAGTGCCAGTGTTGATATCCTTCATACCCGTATCTTAAACAATTGATTGATAATGATTACAGGAGAAATTATACTGGTTTATGCACTGATTATATTCGTAAATTATTCCTGCACATGCACATAGTTGCTCAATGCTTACAGTAATCATTGCTTATCCGTGCTACACTAGTCTACAAAAGTAGTGGTACTCAAGATTCATGTAGCATGGATAGTGGAAAAAAGAATTAAGAAGATTCCTAAATAAAAACAGGCAATAGGCCGAGGTCCAAAAATTAGAAAAGAAACACACATTGCGTTGAGGGAAACACAAGAAAAACGAAAAGTCCATTAAAGAAGGGGGGCAAGGGGGGTCCCCATAACAGCAAAACAGTGAATTGATTTGGTGAAAAACAGATAACAAGGAATTGAAAAGGGATAATAACAGATAACAGTAAATGAAATATGAAAATAAATCTGCCCAGGACCAATCCAGTAGATGACTCGTAGATCTTAGTATATAACTTGTGGTATGGACCTAGAACATTGTAATTTGTGTAAACAAGACGTTTCGGCCGTTGAGGCAATTCTGCCTTGGTTGATTTTTTTCCGTAACTTGTACAATAAGTTATAGTATGATTGTTGAATTTTTCGGAACGAAATTACTACTTTCTGTTTTTGATACAGGGATATTATTAAACTAGGGCATTTGAGGGATCAATTGTTAAGGATTTAGGTTTTTTTATTTAATTTTTGAAAATAGTGCAGCCAGTGACACTTTATTATCAATTTGATTTTTAGAATTTTTTCTTCTGAAAAGCAATATATATACTTTACAAGTAATAAAAAAAACATTGATGCACAATATATTTTTTTTTATTTAATGACCTCATGATAAAACTTACTTATAAAATACAAAAATACCCAGATCAGTTGAGACAGGACATGTAACTGAAACACGCATGCCAGTTATGGTTCTTCTGATAATAGAAATTGCCTCAAGTGACAATTCTGATAGTATAATAGAATTTGGACCTAGTGAAAATTTGGATGACACCAAGTGAAACACCAATCATGCATCTTATGTGAAATTATAGAATATGGAAAATTTGGGTACAGCATTGGAGAAGCTGTAGGATTTTAAAAAGGGTATTTGTCGAAAAATTAAACTGAAGACACATCTTTATTTGCATCAATGGTTTCAGAGCTTCAATTTTCGCCATGTGAAGCAGTTAAAAAGCTTTAAAAATATAGTGGTCAGGGTTCTCTTTCATGTAAATGAAAAGAGAGGGAGTAGCACTTATAATATAAATGCTAAAAGAAAAAGATGTTGTATAATTTCAAAAGCCATAATTCAAACCCATACCACTTAGTAATGTAAAACAATTCAAAGGAGAAAACTAACTGCCTAATTTATCCACAAAATAGTGAACGAGAAACTTAGTAACACAGTAACAAACTACAACCACTGAATCCAGGCTCCTGACTTGGAAGTAGACACATACAGAAAGTGATTGTGTAAACGTTAGCATGCTAGTTGGTGTCTAATCCTCCCCTAACCAGACAGTGGTGTAATAATACAACATAATGATTATTATGTGGTCATTGAATAAAAAAAATCTATAGGGTGTACCAATGCTTTTTTATAACAAAATCCATACTATAAGTTATTGCACAAGTAATAAGTGAATTACAAAATGTATAATTTGTACTAAATGCTACATGTTCACAGACAATGGAATTTATTACAAAGTATAATAATAATATATACTGGAATGGTACCAATTGATTTTAATATGTTTATGTGATGTATGTTACCAAAATTTTTCTGAAAATACAGGGCCACCTGATATTACCAGTAGAAAGACCCCAATAGATATACATTGTAAGAAGATGTGGTAAGTGCGCCAATGAGACTATTATCCATTCAAATCACAATTTTCAATTATCTTCAAATTCTACAGAAGATTGGCTGTCATAATGCTAACATTCCAATTTTCAATAACAGTTAACAGCAAATACATTCTCACAATAACAGATAACAAAATATATAATAGTCCTATAACCAGATAACAGCTAACAAAGAATAAGACAATAACAGCTAACAGTAAATATATTTTCAGAATAAGAGATAACAAAGAATTAAAATGCCCCATAACAGCATAACAGTTAAACCCCTTGCCCCACCTCATTAAACACTTTACATGATGATGTACATGTACATATAAAAAAAAACTATCCTTGACTTTACCTAGTCCGAAGTTACTCATGGCCCCAGCATGTCTGGCAAAAAAGCCGTTGGATCTCAGAGTAATGTCAGACTAGGCTTTACCATGTTGGATTTCACAAACCCCACCAAAAATTGGTTGGAAAGGAGGCATAGAAGTGTTATTGTCTTAAACTATGAGAAGTTTGTGATTTTAATTTCTCACTTAACCCTTTCCTCCATAATGACGCCTTTTGACGCCACCCCCTTTACTCCATAATGACGCCTTTTGACGCTTGTGTAGTACCTCAGTTGAAATGCTCTGACTACGAAATGTCTGGATCAGACTTAGAAACAATTGTATCCAATATGAAAAGGATATCCATGAGAATATCTGAATTGAATTTCATTGATGAAATATTTGTTTTCACAGTGCATCAATACTTCAAACCTGATGATTTTTTTTTTTATTGAAAAAATCCTATGCAAATCTAGTATGTAAAAAAAAAATCCATGGAGGAAAGGGTTAAAAATGGTAAATAAGTATTTCTTGATTTACTTATAGGTAATTTTGTTAAAAGGAATTAAAATTCATCCAAAAATGGCTGAAACATATATTAAAGATACGAAACTTTGGAAGGTGTGTATGTTTGTAATACAGTGTATGTATTTTGAAAATTGATGGTAAAAGGGTTTCTTCATTCATTTTTTTTTTACTTCTTCAGGTTTGAGATCACCCAAGATTGGAATACAATGTGAATCTATTGTAAGATTTCCAAGTTTGTTTGAGAAATATCCATTTCCTATCCTGATCAACACAGCTTTTCTTAGATTGGCAGATATTTTTAGGAATGGGTATGTTTGTGATCTTGGCTAGAATTTTTAAAAATCTAATAAGATTATCTAAAAATAAATTTATGTATTTTTATTTCGTTCTGAAGAAAAGAGTATATTGTTAATTAACTTAATTAAGAAATCAATAAGGTCTTCATTTATTTAAAAAAAAAACACTTAAAACTTTGTATTGATTGCAAAATCTGATATGAGTTTGACAAATGTTCTTGTTTAAAAATGTTATTGCAAAATTGACAATATTTAATTCATTAAAAGGATAAACATCTTTATCTCCGGCTTAGTATATATCTAGGATTTTGATTGGTTAACGCACGTCGTTACAAAACCCATAGCCCCTGGGTGTTTCTTACCCATATCCCCGGACGTTGCTAACCATTATCCCGGGGAACTTCACGCAAGTTTTCCTTAGTTCCATGGTTGCTCCTTGTGAAATATTGAATTCTGTAGATTATCCATGATGTTTGTAATTAAATATTTAATTCATTAACGATTTTGTCCTATTATGCCGATCTTTTACACACATTCCATTAAATGCATCACTTGACTGTCACATTTTCAAGGAATGGGACTACTGACCTAGCTATGCAAATCACCCACGTTGACGTCACACCATCATTAATCCTGGTATCTATGATGAGTTTATTTTCATTCATGAATGATAGAAGGCATTGAGGCAATATCTTAACCTATGTACATGTACATGTATCTGCCCCTGTACTCTAAGTTAAAAAATTTATCTTCGTAATGTTCATGCATATTTCGTTATTTTTAAGGAACAATTTCTTGCGATGGTGTATCTTACAAGTAACAGAACAAAGTAAAAAACATTTGGAGAAAATTCTGAACATTGATGAATTTGTAAGAAAGATATTCTCAGTAATTCACAGCAATGACTGCACTGCCAGAGCTTTGACTCTAAGGTATGTTGTCTTTTATTTTTATGTCTTGGTTTCAGAAAATAAATTTAAAACAAAAATAATTGACAAATATATATGAAATAAAGATATTTCATGTATAAGATATTTCATGTATTTAGACTATGAGTGTAAAGACTATGACTTAATTAAAATGACAAAATTACAATTAACAGGCTATTATTTGAACTTGGAATTATTTTTAAGGATCATTTGTGTCATTTTTTTTCTTTTTCGACTGAATATTTTCTCCAGAACTCTAGCTAACCTTGCCAGTATTATAACTGAAAGGAAGAATGTTCACCATAGTATTGTGAATGGTTTTGATTCTAATGATGCAGTGGAAGTGGATGCTGCTGTTTTTGCCGCTGGAAAATTTGCTGAACAATCAAGGTTAATATTTTTGAAATTGTAAATAAATGTACATGTATAATGGTATACTTAGCTGTAAGAAAAATAGTTACATAGCTTCTAAGATAAGCAATGAGAAAATAATAAGAAGAAAAGAAGGATTAAAAAAAATACAAATTCTTTAAAATAGTTACACAAATTCACAGTTTTAATGTTATAAAGGGACTTTGAAGGTCATTTTGTATACTTCATAAGTTGGGAAAAAGAAAGAAATGATTTTACAGATATTATGTAAATTGTATTTTAAACAATTGAAAAAAAATATCAAGATATTGTATTGTAACAGTTCTATTATATTGAGTAAATAATAACATGATTTTTCAGATCCATTTATAAGACAGCTTTGTATTTTGCTATTTTCAGTTCTTTTGCTGCTAGTATCTGTAACAATTTATCTGACATGATTCAAAACATAGCAACCCCTGTTGATTTGAAGCTACAGTTAATACCTATACTACAGCACATGTATCATGATATGCAGACGTCATCTAAGGTAAGAAATAAGGTCACATCTATCTAATTTTTAATTTTTAGGTAGCAAAGGTTTGGGATTGAGAAGAAATAAACTCCAGTTATATCTAGCTATCTCTTAGGCTATGATAAGTGCTCAATAGCATTTTTTTTTTGTAAAAAAAGGAGTAGTTTTATGATTTCAATCCAACATTAATTGTGTATAATTTTCTTTTGAGATGGACAAAACATAAGATATTAATATTGAATGTGGTATATAAATCTGTTTTACATAATCTCTTTCATTGCTATTCTTCATCTTTTAAAAATAAAGACACAGAGAGGCTTTCAAGGTGGAACTAAAGCTCACACTTCACATCAAGTTAAAGATGACTTCCAGCACCAATTTAAGCAAAATCTTTGCAATAAGCCATGAAATATCACCTAGCTTTACTATGATAGAATTACCAAAGTCATTAAAACCTCATCCTGCCCCTAACCTTAACCAATAAAGACACATTTATGTAAAAGTAGCAATTCATCAATATTTTGCAACTTGATTTGAAAGTATTTTTTAATTTTTGAAATGTTATTTTGTTATTTTTTACAGGCAAGACAAGTATGTTTGGAACTACTATCCAGTTTGCCCTCACAGAAGTTTGTCATTAGGACACTACAGACAATGACAGCACTGGCCTGTCAGTCCCTAATTGATGTCCAGTCACAGGTTGATCTATTGATCAGTCGTGTCATTGATGATCCAAGACAATCGGTCAAACTCATAGCTCTAAAAGATCTGAACCGTCTAGCGATGAAAGCTCCTCAGATGTGGAAATATTCATCTGTGAAGGTATTGTATTTTTTTTTAAATCTGTTAGATTAATGGTTATTAAGAATTTTATTGGTATATATTTTTTTAATTGGTATACTGTTAACTTATTGTTGCAAAGTTTTTGTTAAAGGGAAACTTCGCAAAAAAATGAAAATTTCATATTATGTTTATTTGATATAAATAATCATATATTCATTAAAATTATTGTTCAATTCTTCTAGATAAGTGATTAAAATAAAAATTAAAATCCCACTATCACTTCTCGACTTATCGCCATTTTGACGGCATCTCCGATACAAATTGTCACGTGATGAGTATATTTGAATAAAATATCTAAATACCACAAAACTAAAAAACAAGCATGGCATATCGTATATTCAGTATCAAAATGACTTGTCAAGCGTACGGATGTTCAACTCGAAATTCACATGGCATAAGCTTACACACTTTCCAAGATCCTGCAAAAAAGAAAGAGTTGTACCAGACGTGGATGATTAACCTTAACATAACACCAACCAACTCACAACAAGTTCAAGAAAGTGTGTGCAGACCATTTTGAAGCATCTTGTTTCGATGGAAATTTGATAGTAATTATGATTTTTTTCTCATGAATGTTTTTATTGCTATTTCGTTCCAAGCCTGGTTGAAAGGAAATTGTCAGATTAATATAGTTCAGTATTTCTGCATTCATGCATTAGTAACAGATTTTGTTGTTTACAAGTAGAAGTTTAGTACACGGATAAAAAGTCACAGACAAAAAAATTGTTGAATATATACAGGAAAAACATCTTTAAATATTATATTATTTATTACATTTATTACATTTTAAGTTTATGAACTTGTTTACAAGCCTTAAAAATAAAAAGATATTTGATTTCAATCATGCAAAGGATATATATTTCTAGGGACAATGAAGCCATTTAAGGTACCTCGCCAGTGGCGGATCCAGGGGGGGGGGGGTTCCGGGGGTGCGCACCCCCCCTTTATTTTTGCCGATCAATGCATTTGTATCGGGACATATGTTTTGCACCCCCCCTTTGCCCTGGGTTAGCACCCCCCCTTTCGAAAATTCCTGCATCCGCCCCTGCTCGCCACTTTGGCATTTTGATTTTATAACAATTATTTGATGTCATTGATATTTATTTAATAAATTCTGTTTAAAACTTGCTTTAAAATAATATTTCAAGAACAAACCAAAAAAAGAATTAATTAATTTACGTTTTCTCGTTTAAAGAAAAATAAACTCGAAACTGAATTATGACGTTTTGTTCTGTGTCTTTCTGTCGTAAATTCACAAGTTCAATGAAGTATATATTTTTTAGGTGCAAAAAAACTTATGTATACATAAAAAATTACGTAAAACATTTAAAGGGTCATTTGTTTAATATAATAATGGTTTAAAAATAAGACTTTATTTATTTACATGTAGTATAATTACAGATGCTGTTTAACCCCCCCCCTTTCCTTTTCCATATTGTGCCATATAAAAGGTTGAAGAGGTGATAGGTAGATGGGAGCATATGTCTTCCCCGATTCGTGTGGAAACTTAATAGATCTTACCGCCCCCTTGTTATACTTTATAGCTGTCTACTAGGTCAACGCAGTTGCGTAGTCCTACAAGTTAAGGCTGAGCAGTTTCGGGATATAAAATGTCGACAGCTAGGCTATCGAAGTTTGTAATGATTTATGGTCAATCGTAGTAGGAGTATTTTTTCTTTCTAAATTTATGATAACAAGATAATAGATAGGAATACATCTAGTGGGGCGGACACTAATTTGGAAGTTGTAAAAGCATAAATATATTCTTAATGAGATTAAAAGGTATCTGTAGCGGCTTTAGACTTTTCGAAATGCTTGCCAAAAAAAACCCACCTTTTATATGTAATAGATTTTATTCATTTCGGGTACTTCTAATATGAAAACCGACGATCTTTTGAATATTGCCAGAGGTCATGTAATAGTGTCACATTCAGGTATTCTAGTGACTTCCTGCGGGCTAATAAACTGGTGACATTACGCAATTCAGGTACATGCATCGCTTCCCAGCTGTTTGACCTAGGTGTGCACAGGTAAAAGTGCCATCGAAAATGCTGTCGGGTGTATTATACATCCTGTTAACAATGTATGTCCCTAACCTGATTGAAATACACAAAGCCGTCCAAACATGAAATTAAGAGTTTAAAATTTATATCTACAGGCTGATTGATTCTGACATGTGCAAAGACAGAAATAATAAGACCGTAAATTATTAATTTTGACTTCTGTTTCAAAATTCATGTGTAGAAGATTATCTGGTACTGTACCATGTAAAATGATTTTTTTTTCAAATTTCAATTCTACTTCTCAAATAATACACGATGGTCTTGATGTATAGATTCTGCGTACTAATGTTGTGTATCATCTTAACAACATGTTTTATTGTTCTTGTATTTGTTTTTGTTCTATTATTAAGATTACTTGTACTGTTGAATGGTTTTATGTGATATCCGTTTGACGTGGCTCGGTACTTATACATCTCGTCAATGTGTTTGTATTGGCTTTCATTTTTTTGTGATTTGTTTTGTATATGTGACTCTTTGTATTTCTTTTGTGCTTATAATGTGACTCTGTACTTTAAAAGATCCCGTCAGTATGATATTTGTCTATAATATGTCATATGTCATTATGATATATTTCTATTATGAATTACTATATATGTTGAACCACAAACGTCAAAATCAATCAATGGCGTAGTGGAATAAACAATTTTGGATTCTCATAAATTCTATGTATAACTTTTGGACTAGTTTGAATCGCGGTCTATTTCTGTAATTTATTCTTACATACTTTTGATTTTTTAACCCTGTATGCGTACATTGCCTAGGAAAATTTTAAAATTGTTTGTATTCACATTGAACGACAAATTTATGTGACGTATATAATTTTTCTGACGTCAGACACTCAAATCAATCCATGTGTTCTTAGACAGTAGATGTTTTTGTGTCCTGTTAAATTGTTTCTTTTAAAAGTTTTGGATTCTCATAAATTCTATGTATAACTTTTGGACTAGTTTGAATCTCGGTCTATTTCTGTAATTTATTCTTACATACTTTTGATTTTTTAACCCTGTATACGTACATTGCCTATGTAAATTTTAAAATTGTTTATAATCCTGGTACTTTTGATAACTATTGTATGCACATTGAACGACAAATTTATGTTACGTATATAATTTTTCTGACGTCAGACACTCAAATCAATCCATGTGTTCGTAGATAGTAGATGTTTTTGTGTCCTGTTAAGTTGTTATACGATGATGACTGATGTACCCATATTTTGACTATTTTATTAATTGTACTGTTTATTTAACGCATCATGTAAATGTAGCGGAATTTGATGAGACTGTTATTAAAGTGAGAGGGTTAGCGCTATAGAACCAGGTTTAATCCACCATTTTCTACATTTGAAAATGCCTGTACCAAGTCAGGAATATGACAGTTCTTGTCCATTCGTTTTTGATGCGTTTTGTTTTTTGATTTTGCCATGTGATTATGGACTTTTCAAATTGATTTTCCTCTGAGTTCAGTATTTTTGTGATTTTACTTTTTTCACGGGCGGATCCAGCCATATTAAAAAAGGGGGGTTCCAACTATATGTCCCACTTCAAATGCATTGATCGGCAAAAAAAAACGGGGTTCCAACACCCGGAACCACTCCCCCTGGATCCGCCAATGCTTTTTTCACACAATAGCTTACATAATGTTTTGTCAGCTTGTTTTATTTGCTTAGCAAATGTTTAATTTACGTTATGCGGTCTAGAGTTGTGATGAATAATTTAAGGAAAAAAAAACATACTGCATCATTTTACAACATTGTTTGGAGTAAATCCTAGAGAATTTAACCGAGAGATTACTTTCATACTTTCTTGTCCTATTTCCGATATGAGCGGGCGCATTTACGAAATATTTTGCCTATTAGAAAATTTGCGTTTACTTGTATGTGAAGAGACAAGCATGCGCAATTATGACACGAAGATGTTACTTAGTTCGTGGCATGTCTCTAGAACGTGTGGTAATCATTTGTCTGTTTACTGTACATGTACATTCAATTATTTAAAGGAGTGTCATTTTTATCAATATAAGATTTTGAGAACACTAAAACACTCCCGCGAAATCGCTGGCATTTCAAGCTTTTAAGCTGTTGTAGGATGATTTATTGTAAAAGATTTTATGTCTGGAGAAAAGGTATCAAAAGCCCTCTACATTTTTGCCAAAGTCCGTTATTTGTTTCCTTTTCTGTTAAATTCCATTATTTTCGAGTATCTGACACCAGACCACAATTACTCTACCCCTTTGCTACAATGCATTTCTTGGTAAAAGTCAAATTAAATTTTAAAAAATGCACCGCTTCAAATATGAAATTAATGTAACTGCTTATAGACCATTATTATTCTCATAAAATATGCTTCTAGGACAATCCATCAGTGCTTTTTCTTTTGTAGTAGCATGATACATTTCCAATATTCAGTTTCATGGTCTTGTTTGTAAAAAGACAGAAGGTACCAATACGGATAGTCATATTCAGTATTAAAAAACACACTGACAACGTCATAGCAAAAAATAACCAATAAACGATCGAAAGACAAACAAAGAGATAAAAAACACATAAAAAACTGGTTTAGGTCGCACAACAAGAACCCCAACTACATCTCGGGAGGATCTCGGGTCAAATCATATCAACGCTCCGTGGTACTGTGGTAGACCAAACCTTCATGTTAATACAACATGCAATCTATAAAATTAGACCTCAAAGTGAAATAATTCTTAAATAGGTTTATTAATACACAAATAATGAAATGAATCTGAAACATTCGGTGAAAAATTGTATTGGTAAATCGTTTAAATGATTTTAGAACTATTCAGTCTGAAGTGTCACTTTCACATTCTTTGAATCATTCGTATACCCCATCCAACGATGGAAACTCTTTTCTAATTATGTTTACTACACAAGCCGGTAGTATTATTCTGTGTTTCTTGCCAAGTGGTTGACCTTTCCTGACCCAGCACACAAACTGACGATAAGCCATAAGCCTGCTTTGTATGTTAATAAGTACGTCTAGAGCTCTCCCTCCCTTCCAGTAAGACAAAGTTGACCTTTAAATTTTCTGTCAACATTTTTGATATTTTCGTTCAAATAGCTGAAGAATTAGTACGTGGTGAGAATTTTGATAAGGACATTACTTCCTGAATATTTAAAAAAAAAAGAAGATCGCTTTGAACAACCCACTTATATAACTGCAATTGGTAATTACTATCTATTTAAAAAAATCAGAATTCTTAGAAATTTTAATTCATTTACTCGTGTTTATAAGGACTTCGTTATTCATAAATTTATTCAATTAAATTAATTCAGTATTATTTTTTTTTTAACAAAAAATATTCAGCGTCAATAATATATTTAATTAAACTGAGCTCATGGAAAATATTAAGATTCCCCCGTTTATCATTCATACGAAATGTTGTTCACACCTAGAAGAGTGAACCGTGACGGCTTAAATTGACTGAGTAAAGATCAAAAGATACAAAATGCTAATCTTTTAATTAACTTGAATTTAACCACGCATTCAACAGGTAGTCACTATGTGTCAAAGTACAATACACATTGTATTTGCGGGGCCGTATTTGCACACTACAAATGGACTAGCAGCACATATTTACTAGCCTGACGTAAAAGGTAAAAAGTACAAACATGCATTTTTAAAACACTACCAGCTATACATGTTAGTTCAAAATATCCGTCGGAAAAAAAATCATAAAAAAATATTTTATATGATTTACTTGTATCACTATAATCATTTCAGAAAATATTAAAATATAAATAGTACATTCTACTTTAAGCTGAGCGCTGTTCCATCTTAATTATAAGTTGGTTAATAGCTACACCAAACGTCGTCTATGCGCTTTAAATAGCGTTATAAGATGATTAACGATTAAGATTTAAAATGAGATTATTTCCACTCCCGGCATGCTTAAAGACTTAAACTACGTCACATAAGTCAGGAAGTTCGAAGAAATAAAATTATTAATTCTTAATTTTCTCCTTTATTGCTGTTCATATCCAGATAAAACTTGGTGAATATGTTTTTTATGGTATTATGGACATAATTAGCTGATAAGTAAAAATTCGCGAATTATCCCTTTAATGTGAATAATGCAACTGGGTGAGTAACTCAATAATAAATACTCTCATTCTGATACCTAATAAAATTGAGAATGGAAATGGGGAATGTGTCAAAGAGACAACAACCCACCAAATAAAAAACAACAGCAGAGGGTCACCAACAGGTCTTCAATGTAGCGAGAAATTCCCGCACCCGGAGGTGTCCTTCAGCTGGCCCCTAAACAAATATATACTAGTCCAGTGATAATGAACGCCATACTAATTTCCAAATTGTACACAAGAAACTAAAATTAAAATAATACAAGACTAACAAAGGCCAGAGGCTCCTGACTTGGGACAGGCGCAAAAATGCGGCGGGGTTAAACATGTTTGTGAGATCTCAACCCTCCCCCTATACCTCTAACCAATGTAGAAAAGTAAACGTATAACAATACGCACATTAAAATTCAGTTCAAGAGAAGTCCGAGTCTGATGTCAGAAGATGTAACCAAAGAAAATAAACAAAATGACAATAATACATAAATAACAACAGACTACTAGCAGTTAACTGACATGCCAGCTCCAGACTTCAATTAAACTGACTGAAAGATTATGATTTCGTCATATCAAATCATAATCTTTCACATATATCTGAATGTAAATGTTCATTAAACACATTTATTCAAAAACCAGTTGTTGGCATGACACGGGTTATGTTCTTCTCATATATGTTATGATGGTATGATACTAAACCCCTAACGGGAAGGATTTTGCCTGATGTTCATATGACGAAATCATAATCTTTCAGTCAGTTTAATTGAAGTCTGGAGCTGGCATGTCAGTTAACTGCTAGTAGTCTGTTGTTATTTATGTATTATTGTCATTTTGTTTATTTTCTTTGGTTACATCTTCTGACATCAGACTCGGACTTCTCTTGAACTGAATTTTAATGTGCGTATTGTTATGCGTTTACTTTTCTACATTGGCTAGAGGTATAGGGGGAGGGTTGAGATCTCACAAACATGTTTAACCCCGCCGCATTTTTGCGTCTGTCCCAAGTCAGGAGCCTCTGGCCTTTGTTAGTCTTGTATTATTTTAATTTTAGTTTCTTGTGTACAATTTGGAAATTAGTATGGCGTTCATTATCACTGAACTAGTATATATTTGTTTAGGGGCCAGTTGAAGGACGCCTCCGGTGCGGGAATTTCTCGCTACATTGAAGACCTGTTGGTGACCTTCTGCTGTTGTTTTTTTTTTTTTTTTATGGTCGGGTTGTCTCTTTGGCACATTCCCCATTTCCATTCTCAATTTAATTAAATCACAATTGTTAATCTGGTATTATTGTCCATTTTCCCTAAAACCATAAAAAAAAGGTAATAATTTCTTAATTCACAGTTTTAGTTCTAGGTATTCTCAGTTCTCTAATATTGAAAACTCTTTTTGAAAAGTACAATATTCAAATGTGGAAATAATCATTACTCAAGATGACCTAAACAAAAAAAAAACGTCTCTGTTTAGTCTGTTAATATTATTTGTTATACTTTCAGAGTCTTATTACAGTTGTACTGCAAGCCAAGTCAACAGCTGTTAAGATTGCCATACTAGAAGTCCTAGGAACATTAGCAAAATCTGTAGCATTTCACCTATTTCTAACTCATGATGGTATGTATGTAAAAAAAAAATCAAGTACATGTATTCCATTGCATTTTGATTTACCCCTATGATAGAATACACCTTATCGCTCTATTACTGGATATCACACGGGTTCCCGTAAAATTTTGACATCATAAAACAAAATATCTGACACCACAATGGAAAAATGATTGTTGTATGCGTGAAAAGTTCAAGCGCCCGGGTCAGGCGGGATTAGCGATAAGGTGTATAGAGAATGAAATTGGGAAATGTGTGAAAGATACAAAAACCTGACAAAAAAGTAAACACAGCCTAAAGCCATCAATGGGCATTCATCACAGTGAGAAAAACCATGCTTCCAGAGCCTGGATTGTTAAGATGGATAATAATCATTCCTTCAGTGTAACTTCAATGGGTCAGGTGAATGTATGTAGTTTTAAGGATGGCATGTAATATGATATATTATTTTATGTAAATAGCATAAAATAAAATTGCATCAGGCTTCATGTAAAGAAGAATAGTTAAACATTTTGTCACAATCTTTATTTTTCAGTATCAGCAGCAGACATGCAGAAAATTCAGGAAGTGTGTAATCTATGTTATGTATCCCAGAATCCAACATTATCAGCCAAAGCCATGGAGTTCTACACAAACATTGCCATTTGTTTCAAAAGTTTCAGTTAGTTATTATTTTTTAACCTTGAGTATTGATCAGAATGAATGTCAGATAGGTCTAAATAGGAAAAAGCAACATAACTTTATAACTATGAAATTATCAACAGTTTGTTTGTATGGCTAATAAATTTTGGTAATTTTTTTTTTGTCATGTTAAAGACTTATGACATGGGTTTCTGAAAAAAACTTGCTAATACTATATTGTCATGTGCATTTTTTAGATGTTATTTGCTATTTCAATGGCATATTTTCTGTGGCTAATTTTTAGTCCTGCGTTTTTCCATCAATTTATAAAACTTTAAAACTACTTCCTTGATTTGTTTGAAAATTATTCAGCATGGTTATGAAAATGTATTGCATTCTTTTGTACAGAGCGGAAATTATTTCGCTTGGACCAGGACCCAGTAGAAGGGGCTAGACTTGCAATAACAACACAGTGCTGTTTATCTGTCTGGGGTACAACAAAAGAAGATAAAAAAGTTCTCAAGGTAAAATCTTCTGAAAGTATTGACAAACACTTTTTGCTATTTTAGGAGCAAATTTCATCCACCAAATTAAATTGATCATAAAAGTTTAATGCACCAAAAAACAATATGAGAAAAAAAGGGTTATATCAACAAGGAGAGTAAATATATACAGTCCCTGCAAAATTTTTAACAAAAGCATATTATTGATACTTGTATTACAGCTTTGTTTACAGTGTGCCGTACACCTGGTTAAAAAGTTTCCAGATACAACCATGTTCTTCTTGTCAGAAATCGTAGAACTTTTAGAGACAACTGAAAGTGGTAAGTAGAGGATATTTGTGACAAATAAAGAACAATCTGCCAGCACTAGGTACAAAAACTTACATAGCTTGTCATGTCATGCTTGGTAGAAATTATATGTAGGAGGCAGATACAAATTTTGTGCAAAAATGACATATTTTAAGAAAAAATTAAGGTATTATGTTATTACTCTATGAACACATGAAATAATATGAACAGATTAAACAGCATTCTAGATGCATTTATTTCTGTATCACCGGGGAGATTAATAGGTTAATTATGGATTTATCATGGTACATATATAAGGATAGGTATTTTAGGATAAACTCATCAATGAAGTCCAGTCATTGTTTTGTAAATTCCTTTGATGACAGTGAAAGGTGATTAGAAATCAGTAATAATTATAACGGCAATCATTCTTATCACACCTATCTTCAAATAGACTGTCCTTATTCAAATTAAAACAAAAGCTCCGCCCAATCAGTTGAAATAACATTGGTAATATAATGCATTAATGACCTACCAACACTTGAGTTATTGGCAACCCTTTTCCGGAATCATCTGAATTTTTTAGCATGGTTAAGTTAAATATTTTTCTGCAGCAAGTTTTCTAGGAGACAATTAATTAAAATAAAATAAAACTTTTGTTTTTATTCCTGAAGTTCCGACACAAAAAAAATTGAAATGAAATTAAATATTTGAGTTTGAGAAGTTTTATTCTCAAATATTTTTTTTTTTCAGAGGAACATGCTTTGATATTGTGTGAAGGTCTAGCAGCCATTGGTTCAGAAAATCATATATACATAAGGGAGATAATTCCCAACATTCTCTCACTGTTACAAAGTAGTGCCATTTGTCAAGAAGGTCAAGTTAAGGTAAGGCTATTATTATAAGACCATGATTTACTTTGCCTTTTCCAAACAGTAAAATTGGTAATAAACTTAAGCTCTTTCCCACAATATGCAATGAAAAATTGACATCCTCTGCATTCTTTTTTCCGACATCTATTAAATATGAAGGTAAATTTAAGCATATAATCACATGAAAAAAGTATAGGATTTTATAATGAATTAGGACTTAAAATAAGCATATCTGCTATACATGTCAGTCATACAAGATCGTAATTTAGGATTTCATGTTATGAGATCTTATCAGTTTAATCTGGAATCAGTAATGATGTTAATATTCTCTAAAATAAAAAGGTCTTTTGAAATAATCAAAATTATAAAAGTTTCAGACTCCAAGAAAAATTCCAAAAACGGAGAGGTCTTTTATAACAAATGGCAAAATTAATAGCTCAAACACATTAATTGAAAGGAAAACAACTGTCATATATTCTTGATAAGGCATTTTCTTATGTGCAAAATGGTGGATTTAACCTGGTGTTATAGCTAGCTAAACCTCTCACTTGTATAACAGTAATGTATAATTCCATTACAACAAAGTTAGCAAAACAAAGTAACTTAACTTGTAGGCTTTTATCAATATCATTTCCAATATTTTATCACAGACATACCTAGGAACGTTGATATTCCAAGCAGCAGGTAGTGAATCAATCCCAACTGAAATACAAAAACTGATACTTAGAAATGGACATAAGTCACCCTGGTTTATGTATAAACTGGCCAGACAGGCTATGAGATATGGACAGCACCCTGTTGCAGCTGATCTTTTCAGTTCACTCTCACATCTGGTTAGTAAACATACTAATAAATGCACTTAAATCACTCTTAAATAAAGTTTTACTAACTCTAGATTCATTGAGCTTCAATGACCCCAGCTTGTGGATTCTTGATTTTGTGCTTTGCTCTTTCTGAACATTATTAATATTTTTTTCATTCAACTCTTCAATTAGGGTTTACTACTGCAACAATGTCGACACTATGAATAGGATTTGCCATTTAAATGAAAATTTTGTTTTCTGAAAAGCCTTTCTTCTTATGCTTTAATGACATGAGGCAATGTTTTATAGGAGAATTTCCAGGTCCAAGTAAGCCCCATAATATACCTAATCCTTGTCCTTTCCCAAAAATAATTCTATACCTATTTTCTTTTTGTAGGTTGCTTCAGAACATCTGCATTTTTGGATGGTTGCTTTACAAGAAATAAGTGAAGGTGAAAGTTATCTGATGAAAGAGAAAGATGACAGTGGGATGACAAAAACACTATTATGTTATCAAAAATCTCTTTCTTCGCTAAAGGTAAGCTTTAAGTTCTTAGAGAATAAAAATATTGTAACTAAGAATGAAGATATTGTACAATCTGTTTTTCAAAATCATTTATGATAGCATACCTTTTTTTCAAATTTCCATCTAAAAACTATGCATATTTAAATAATTGATGTTGGTTTAAATTTGCTCTGAGAACACTGTCAGAAAACGTAGCGTTGAAATTTTTATTGATTATATAAGATGTTGAAGCTAGTAAAAGCAAATGATACATCCCAAAATTGTATATGACTTAAAATATAACATCAGGAATGACTCTTCATGAATGTGATCACTGTTCCTCTGTTTATAAGTAATGCCTTTTGTTAAGTTCCTCTAGCATATGCAATTTTTTTACAGGCTGCTTCCACACAAGTGTTTCCGATGCAGTTTCAGACTGATTTAGTCCATCTGAGGATAGAACTTCTCCAGGCTCTGACTCAACTGATACAGACCTGTAATACATTCAGGACATGTCCTCCACCTGCCATAGCTACAGCATTAGCACTCACGAATGGGCAAGAAATATCACGCTGTGGTCAGATATTGTCACAGGTAGGTCAAAGTAATCAGTGCATCTAATAGTTTTTCTGATTCTCTCGTTTGGCTGTGACCTCTAATCCCAGTTTGTTAAATACTTAAAGGGAAATTCCGCGATTTTTTACTTATCATCTAATTATGTTGATCTTAACATAAAAAACACATTTGCAAAGTTTTAAATTTATATTTCTTCTAATAACGGAGAAAATCAAGTATTTGTAACTTTTTTGGTTGAATTCTCGAGTGGTTCGTGACGTTTTAGCCCGATGTGTTGAATTCTGGGAAAAAATAAAATCTGTTTAACTCTTATAGCTTATCGACAATTTACATAATTAAAAGCGCACAGCTGACGAATGGTCGTAGTTATTAACCACAATATAAGAATGAATGAATATGCATATACCGTTTTGTATTGATTGAATTAAACTCCTATGAAATTATCTCTAGTAAATGTTTTCGAATAAATTTCATTAATTATTGTTGAGATTTTTTTCAAAAAATATTTATTGAACATTTTTACTGAAATTGAACTGAAAATATTTCAGTTCTATTTACCGTTATTGTTTTGATAATCATTTCAATGCAACTAATGTGTGAGCAGAGTGTGTATATTATTTTGTAAAGGTCACTGTATATTTTTCGGCTTGAGGTCAATTCGTTTACCTTGTAGCTATTTAGCCGTAGGTGTGAGTTCAAGCGTACACAGGTATGAATGTTGTTATTTGGAAAGGATAACATGACAGAAAGGATTAGAAAGAGTATGCTGTATTTAATACACTAAGATTTAATACACGATGAGAATAAAGATACAATAATTAAATTGTGTAAATTAATTGAAAATAAAATTCAGATTCGTAATTCCGAAAGTGTATAAAAATAAAAGGAAACAATTTTTTTTTACTTTCTTAGCGGCAATTGGCGTAAAGATTCAAATATGAAGTAAAAAATAGTAGTTTTAATCTTTAA
This sequence comes from Mytilus edulis, assembly GCF_963676685.1. NCBI lineage: Eukaryota > Metazoa > Mollusca > Bivalvia > Mytilida > Mytilidae > Mytilus > Mytilus edulis. The sequence goes on along the minus strand of NC_092346.1, from coordinate 39,309,313 downwards.
TAAAAACTAAATGCAATATTACTCAATTTGATATACCATTGCACATCTGTTTGATATCATTGACTTTACCGGAATTTCTTAACTTGTATTCAAATCTGGCTGTGTTTAAATGCTCATAAAACTATCGCAATTTAAAAGTTTTTAATTGAAAAAAAATACAACATACAACATGCATGATTTTTTTTTTAGTTTCTTTTTAACATTTCATTCTTACATAATTAAATTCATTTGACAATCATTTACATGAACTTTTTGTGAAAAGAATACCAATTATCTAAGCTAAGGCATTATTTTTTTGAGGATTTTTGTACATTTTTTTTTAAAATTCTATGATAATATTTGTGCAATGTTGAACATGATAGCCGTCATTAATCCAAATAAGTAATACAGTAGTTGTAATAAAACTTATATTTAAGTCATGCATAACTGATATTGATGAATTTAGAATAGTTCGTCCATACATCGTTGTTCTTGAAACAATCATTATTAGTATACATGTAAGTTTCCTGACGTATAAGCGCCATTGAGGATGAGCTCCAGAGAAAGCAGACTAGTAGCGTTTCGTTAGTTTATTTGTTGGGAAAGGAGAGGAAAGGCAACCACTTGTACAGATAAACGACAGAATTACCATACAAGCATTTATAGTCAACACAACCAGAAAGAGTTCCCATCGTTGGACGGGGAATATGAAGGCTTCCAAGAATGAACAAGTGACATGTCTAACTTTGAACAGTTAGAAAACGGACTATCGACATCGACCTCTTGTTCTTGATATTTGAAACTGCATGCATATATACATATATGTTTGACGTTACGCACGGTAATGCGTTCTGATTAAAATTACGTTATTATATGATTTTAGAACAGCAACCATTTGCCTATAAAAAAAATAAATCACCAACATCCATATATCTACAGAAAGGCCCGGACATTTTTTTCATATTTTAAGATAATTCTATAAATTTTTGCACCATACATTTATTTTATTGAACTTAATTTATCTTCTCATGTGTCCCTCCCAAAGCAAGATTTTTTTTAAAGGTTGCTATGTATTCTATCCAAAATAAAATTGGAAAAATTTGTATTTGTAAATTGTTTTCATCTAATCACAGATCAGAAATAATATCCTTACGTAATTAATTGCCTTATACATGGTAAATTTGAAACATTTCTTCAGCTTATGGTATTTATTTGATAAAAGTCGATCGAGTAGGTTCCGCTCTTGATAACAAAATGTCAAAGTTAGTATATGGCGTCAAATTTGTCAATTATACATGTTATGTTTTGCGACACAATACCGTGCGTAACGTCTCTATGATAGTGATGAGTTCTTGCGTCTGACAAAAACTAAATTCCTTCATGGTTATATCTTGCCATAAGTTTATATTGGTTTGTAAGGTGATTACTCAAAATCATTATTTGAAAATCCTGTTTGTGAGATGTAGATTCATTTCTATACAGAAATTTCGTCTATATATTAAGTTTCACAAGTGTATATGTGAACCATCGATGTTTACAGCAATATCAAAGAATAAGATGATGATGGTAGAAAGAACTATGGGCGTCATGTGGCAAATATTACATGCATATCGGACCATGAGTTGTCAATCTGAAAAGCTTTCCAATACAACCATATTATTGAGAAGGAATGTTTACATGCTATACTCTCGTACTAGTATTACAGGGTTCTTGTGGCGTTCACCTTAGACACACATCTTTTTAACGATGTTTAAAAAAAAGACAGAACCAATTTAAAGTCATATTTCCCTATTTTTTAAATATAACTAAAAGTCTTTTATCTGACAAGAATACCCCTATTTAGCAGACAAGTAATTTATTCTTTTTTCTGTTATTGAATACCAAGAAAGAAAATAAATTTCGAAATTAATTTGAAACTTTGATACTCAATAGTTTCCCACCAAAATATTCACATCCCTTGGAGATAATCAGTGTTCGTCCAGTGGCATATATAACAATTGTGATGACGAATTCCTTCCTTTGTTTGTGAACAATCTTATTGAAATATAAATCTGTGATTTTACTATGTCCACAACTTCGATGAACCAAAGCAAATTATACATCGACCTGTATTTAAATCAAATTGGTTCTCTTCTTCTTCTTCTTCTTCTGGTATACAATAGTCTATCGACATTCAATGATTACATACTGTTGGCATACATGGACTAGTCTATTTACAAATCTTTTACCCCAATTTATTCAAAATATATGTTTTTTTCTTATGTTCAATGTATACATGTATATATTTTAAATTGCGCTATAGTTCCGTAACTTTCTACCCAGTCGTGGACAAGTGCGTACATTTTTTTAAATCAATATTTCTGGTATGTTCCAATCTGTCCTTCACTATTGACAATGAGTATATATTACATTTTCCCAAATTCACCCTTGGAAAAAATATTTAAATAGAGTTTAATTTCATCAAATCTTATTTTTTGGGTATTATTTATATTTTTATGAATAATATTCTTTACACCAGAAATGTTATTTATAAACAAGGGTATGAGTTTAGTAATGACAAGTAAAACAGAGTTGTATATTATACATCTGATAGTTCAAAATGGAAAGTTATAAGTTATCGGCCGTGTACACTGATCAATACTTGCAGAAGTGAAACGATGCATGAACTTGCAAGCCCGACAGGAAATCGCTTGAACACCTGGACGTGTCACCTCACACTCCTCACAATACCTTTGGAAGTAATACCTTTAGCCATGCTGGTGATCAGATGAGAGAAGATCAGAATTTATTTGAAAAAAGTTTATTACTTTAAAGAATTATGAACAAATTAGATTTTAGAAAACAATTTTCACGGAACACTTATTTATGATTTCAACTTTGACTTTTTTCTTAATTCCAATATCAACAGTTTAAAAACAGCAGACCATGGTAATTTAAAAAATAAGAATATTTTCCGTATCAAGTTAGTTAGTCGGATAAAACAACCGTACGATTGACAAGATATCGACACGCAATTACGACTACATCGGTTACTGTAGTTTTGTTCCTTTGTGGTTTATAGACATATAGTTGTTATTAATCAGGAAAGAAGACAAAATGGCCGAACGCAGAGAATTGATACTCTAAATTTAAAATCGATGGTGATCGCTTATCTAGCAGAATAAAACTTTAATATCTATGAATTTGAGCATTTTTATACAGAATGAACATAATATTAATTTTTGATTTTTTTGCGAAGTTTCCCTTTAATAATAACTAATACGAAAGACTGCATTTATTTTATTGGGAAATCAGCATCATGAGTCAATATAACATTTCCATTGGCTTTTTGTGAGGTCATTGGTGACTTTCAAGGGGTTAAGACGATGTCACATTTCCACCATGGCAATGGACAAATGTGATTTCTTCTATACTATACAAAACACTCACACTTTTGACCTAGAAATCTTCTATTTGTCAAATTTAATTCCTTCTGAAAGCATTTAAAAACAATTTAAATGTCTGATGCTGGTACAGGACATATAAGAAAATGAATTTAGAACAGTTATTGAAATAAACTTTGATTAATAATATCTACATTTTGTATGCATTTTATATTTTAGTTAACAAAGTGTATGAGAGATTTTGAAAATCTAAAACAGAAATTTGGAGATTTGTACTTAACATGTTTTGATGCTGACCCACAAACCTTATATACAGTGACACAGTATCCTTTATTGCAATCAATCAGGAAGACCTTGACTTTTTATACGACCACAAAAATTTAAATTTTTTGGTCGTATATTGCTATCACGTTGGCGTCGTCGTCGTCGTCGTCGTCCGAATACTTTTAGTTTTCGCACTCTAACTTTAGTAAAAGTGAATAGAAATCAATGAAATTTTAACACAAGGTTTATGACCACAAAAGGAAGGTTGGGATTGATTTTGGGAGTTTTGGTCCCAACATTTTAGGAATAAGGGGCCAAAAAGGGCCCAAATAAGCATTTTCTTGGTTTTCGCACTATAACTTTAGTTTAAGTGAATAGAAATCTATGAAATTTTGACACAAGGTTTATGACCATAAAAGGAAGGTTGGGTTTGATTTTGGGAGTTTTGGTTCTAACAGTTTAGGAATTAAGGGTCAAAAAAGGGTCCAAATAAGCATTATTCTTGGTTTTCGCACAATAACTTTAGTATAAGTTAATAGAAATCAATGAAATTTTAACACAAGGTTTATGACCACAAAAGGAAGGTTGGGATTGATTTTTGGAGTTGAGCTCACAACAGTTTATGAATTAGGGGCCAAAAAGGGGCCCAAATAAGCATTATTCTTGGTTTTTGCACCATAACTTTAGTATAAGTAAATAGAAATCTATGAAATTTAAACAAAAGGTTTATGACCATAAAAGGAAGGTTGGGTTTGATTTTGGGAGTTTTGGTCCTAACAGTTTAGGAATAAGGTGCCCAAAGGGTCCAAAATTGAACTTTGTGTGATTTCATCAAAAATTGAATAATTGGGGTTCTTTGATATGCCGAATCTAACTATGTATGTAGATTCTTAATTTTTGGTCCCGTTTTCAAATTGGTCCACATTAGGGTCCAAAGGGTCCAAAATTAAACTTAGTTTGATTTTAACAAAAATTGAATCCTTGGGGTTCTTTGATATGCTGAATTTAAAAATGTACTTAGATTTTTAATTATTAGCCTAGTTTTCAAGTTGGTCCAAATGGGGGTCCAAAATTAAACTTTGTTTGATTTCATCAAAAATTGAATAAATGGGTTCTTTGATATGCCAAATCTAACTGTGTATGTAGATTCTTAATTTTTGGTCCAGTTTTCAAATTGGTCTACATTAAGGTCCAAAGGGTCCAAAATTAAACTAAGTTTGATAGGGTCTAAAATTAAACTAAGTTTGATAGGGTCTAAAATTAAACTAAGTTTGATTTTAACAAAAATTAAATTCTTGGGCTTATTTGATATGCTTTATCTAAATATGTACTTTGATTTTTGATTATGGGCCCAGTTTTCAAGTTGGTCCAAATCAGGATTCCATCTCAAGTATTGTGCAATAGCAAGAAAGTTCATTAGACCACATTCATTCTGTGTCAGAAACCTATGCTGTGTCAACTATTTAATTTTAGATTTAAAAAGTTTGAAGAAGAAATCTTTAATTGATTTGTAAAATCTTGACATTTGTTTTGTGTAAAAAAAAACCATGTAATGTCAAAAATTTGATCACAATCCAAATTCAGAGCTGTATCACGCTTGAATGTTTTGTCCATACTTGCCCCAACTGTTCAGGGTTCGACCTCTGTGGTAGTATAAAGCTGCGCCCTGCGGAGCACCTGGTTATGAGTTAACAGGGTGAAATATAGTTTCAAAATATTACTTCCCCTGTAAACAATGAAAACTTTTATCTTTTCATTTTTTTTCCTGTTTAGCAAGGATGTCATTAATTATAATACACAAAATACCATTCAACTTCTGGTAATTTTGAAAGATTTGTAAAATTTTTAAAATTTTAATCCTTTGTAATTAGATTTGTCAGTGGAAATAAGAATATACCCGCAAGATGTGCATTTTTGACCAAAATTAATTAATAGTCCCATTCTTTTGAGATTTATGTGCTATTCTGTGGTTTTGAAATGAAAGTCTATAGATAAAGCTTTATTAAACAAATTGTCTATTCAATTTAATGTAATTGAGTTCCATACCTGGTCTCAAATTTAAACACATGATAAGACACTAAAAACTATGATCACAACATTTTCTTAACCACTGATAAAGATTACAGTATTGTTGTGAAGTAATGAAGGCTGGAGTATCATCAGTTATAACAACAGATAACTCCAGGTAAGGGGAAAGTAATATTTAGGAATAAATACATGGTATACATGTATCATAGAAAAACAGAGTATAAGAACGTGAGGGATACATGTCAAGCAGATGTGAACATAACAATGTTGTGTAAAACCAAAAGACAACTAGACATAATGTCTGCAGTGAAAAATATGTGACTATTCAATATTTAAATATCTAAATCAGGACTCCCAAATCTATGAGCATGCACCAAAAAATGTGATACAAAACCACAATGAACATGGATGGAGTCAGACATTGACATTTACTTTTGGCAGGGTTTAAACAATTTTGTGTTTTACTGACATCCTCCTTTATTTGATATCAGGGGAGTTATAAAATGTACAAAGATAATTTATCCTTAACAAAAACAAATCAGTGCTGAACAAAAACCTAACTCCTTAAGAGAGGTATAATAAACTTCAAAATTACAAACACTCAGCTTGCTTCAAGTATAAAACACTAGACTATTGAGGCCCCTCATGGGGGGGTCCTAGTAATCACATAATCACCATTTTTTTGCCAATATAATCACATAATCATTAAATATTTGCTTATCTTTAGTAATCAAATAATCATAAACTAAAAATACAGTCCTAGGTAATCAAATAATCATGAAATATTTGGCTTAAGGTAGATGGGGTGTCTAAATTATAATCCATAGAATTTTTTAATAATTTGCCAAAATGTAGTTTATATCATGCTTTTTTGAAAAAAATAATAAAAAGAATGGGTCACCGGGCTTATTTTCACGCTACACGGTGTTCAAAATTGACAAATTTTGTATAGATTATGCATGGAAAACCCAATTTTCTGCAATAAAGCGTAATCTACACCATAGAATTTTGAGATAACATATGAGAAGATGGCTTTAATAGTATGCTTTCAGTTAAGAAAAAGAAACAATGGGGTCACCGGACCCGTTTTCTTGCTACATTATAAAATAGGTAAATTCCTAACACATTCTATAGTAAAAGTACCTTAATCTGAATTATCTGCCCTTGCATTTGAGTTGCCTCCCCTTATGTTGCAAAGTTGGAAAAAAAATTGATTAAACAATTTTTTTCTGTTTTTTGTAAAATACAACCATAAATATGATAAAACATGTCATTTTCTATATCGAAGTGGAAGTTCTTACACATGAATTACCTACTACTCTAAACATTTGCACATTCTATTAAAGATTTAGACCTTGCTTTCTGGTATTTTCAAATCCAAGATGGAGGAAGACACCCTATCTACCTTAATAATCAAATAATCGTTAAAAAAACGGCCAAGTAATCACATAATCAAAAACCCCATGAGGGCCCTCACTATTACCACAAGTAGTTTTAGCACCTGATTGAATGTTTTATTTAAGAATTGAATGCTTTTTGTAAATTTTTTGGGGTGTAAACGCGTTGACCGAGGTACATTTTGTATGAAGCGCGGAAGCGCTTCATTCTAAAAATGTGTGCACGGTCAACGCTTTAAAAACCCTATAAAGTTAAAAAAGAAGCATTCAATACTTTTAATTACATTTTTTACCTGTGATCATGAAAACACGAATTTTATATATTTTTTTATTTAATTCACCTGTGCACTTTATTGTTGGACCACGTGTTATCATGAATGAAAAGTTGTATTGAGCAATGCAACTGCTTACGGAATAACACGTAATGTGCAATTAGCGAATCAGAATAAAGTATTATAATGAAACATACATCTAACGTAATTATTTACTGATATACAAATTGCCTTGCCCTGTTTTTAATTTGAAATTTCCAGAGTTATAACTGTATTACATATGATATGATTGTTATTTCAGACTGTTCCCTGTTACTAGTGAGAATAGTGATGTCTTGTCAGTAACACTAGTTAACATACAGAAAGATCTGAACCATATACTCAAAACTAATAGCCAAGCATTAACTCATGAGGTACGACAAAATTGTTGTTTGATATGCAGAATTTACTATTAAAATTAAAAACTTATTTATGTCTGTACCTCCATTTCAATTGTTCAGTCATCAACATTTAAAATACATGGTGTAAATTTCATCTCTTGAACTTAATTATGTCTCATTGCATAGGGAACTAATATATTTGACATATGTTCTTGTAAATTTTAATTACTTTTTTTCTAAATGGACTTGAATGAAATAAACAATTTATAAGTTTCGAGCTTTTGAAGCATTTTTGTGGCTTAACCTTCATAAAAATGCTCAAACCAACCATTTGAGAGCCAAATGCGTAAATGCACTGCAATTTTGGGGCTATATGACTAAAACGACCTAAACATAATATCCAAATTCATCTTGAATCAACTTTGCCAGAGGGAGTTTGAATCTTAGTTTCTTAATAATAATAATAGTTGCTTGAAAGAACATTAAAACCATTATACTGTAATTATTAACAATTGTTTACTGCATTATTTATTCTATCAAAATGTTTGACATTAATGTGTTGAAATCAGTTTTGCATGTAAAATATTTGTAAATTCATGAGCCCCCTTTTTACAGCACATGGATTTCCTAAGTAAAAGTGTACAGAGTTTGTTACAAGTACCATTTAGATATCCAAGATATTTCTTCCAGAGCATACAAACAACAAAACTTAATGTAAGTTGTATTTTTTAGTTCAATATATATTTTTTTAACCATAATACATGGTTGGTCTGTTTAAGCTTGTTATTCAGCTTAAAAGAGGGACGAAAGATACAAAAGGGACATAATATAATTGGTCATACAATCCAGTGTTATTTTTAGACACTTTAAATCCATTCTTTGTCAATTTACTAACTAAAGAATCAAATGTGTCAACCTGTATAATAGAAAAACAAAGGATAAGGGGTATCCATCCATGTCACAAAATCAGTAAATGCACAACAAAAAAATACTCAAAAAGTAAAGGAACATCACTTTTATTGCTATTCTTCATCTCAAAGTCACTTCAGCTTTGGGCAACAACAAAAAAATCACCACACTGCAATTTAAGACTACAAAAAAAAATGCATGTCATATTTTAATTATAGAAATCAATCAAATCAAAAAAGATATTATTGCTAAAAATACATTTTAATCTTTAGATTTTGCCAATTGAAAATATGCATCTAGATTTGCTTACATTTTAAGAAAATGTCCAATAAGACCTAGTATTATATGTGTGTCAAAAATAATTTTTCATTTGTACAATGTATGCCTTTGTTTTTACAGTTAGCAGTTACACCTCAACAGAACATGAGAATGGAACCATTACTTGTACATCATAACACTTTATTTACACTTAAAGTTGAAGGTGTGATAGAACACAAGAAACAAATGTTTAGACAAGTTAGTCAAATCTGTATAGCCGTAAAAACAGAAATAACTAATCAACAACATAATACGGACACAAAGGTAGAATATTATAGAACACAAGAAACAGTTGTTAAAATAATTTGTATGTGACATGATTTCCATGCACAAAACACATGTATGTTTTTTGTATAATCTTCATCAGATACATTCAAGGTAAAAACAGTTTGAAAGCATATGATCCATAAAGGCCTTGACGGAAAAGTCAAAACCATTGAAGGCCATCTTTGCCTGACAAAGTAAAGCTATAATGCTTTAAACACAAAAATCACTAGTTGGTAGCATAAAATATAAGACAAGGCCAGATTGATCTAGATTAACAAATATGTCAAAAGGCAAAAAAGGACAGAGCTAAATAAAGGGGTTCAGGGATATAGTTTTGTTTACACTTGGATGAGTTCCAAGATGTAAACTCCCAAGGATGATGTTCACCTACATTTAATGGTTGAATGATTTGTTAAATTTTTGGTTTTAGTTCATGTTTAAGTGATTTTATAACATCAAGCCCATTTGCTCTAGAATAAAAACTCATCATTAAATATATCAAGATGGTAATAACACAAAACAATTTTGTCAAAAGTAATCTTATGTCACACAGCTGTCATACTTTTGACCTAATTGCAGGTGAAAGATCCAAACAGATGTTATGAAGAAACAGTACGACCACATAAAGACTATTTCTCCTGTAGTTTTCTGTTATCTTTTCCCGTCGCTGGACAATACAGTGTTCAAATCAGAGGTTTAGTTTTAGATGATGCTGGAACTAAGTGGAATACAGGACCTCAATTTACAATGACCTTTAAATCATATGATGATACAATTCATAGAAAACCTAAAATAATAGTTAGCAGAACTTCATTTGGACAGATGTAGAGACTCATTTTGGAAATATGTAATAAAAAACCAATGAACAGAAACAATCAGAAATGTCAAATGTTTACCAGATGTTTATATTGTCCGTCTGCTTTGAGTAGCGTGACCAGTTGAGAACATTTCTACTAAAGCACATGTTACATATATGATGTAGTTTGTAATAGCTGGATTTATGTATATTGATTTGAATTGGCATGGGAAATGGAAAAAAGTCATAAATAAAAATAAAAGGACACGAAATGATGAATGATTACTACAGGAAATATGTTGATTTTGAAAATTCAAAGATATAGACTTAGATGTTAGTACTAAAGAATTTGTTATGCTACAACAATAAAAAGCTAAAACACAATCATTGAGTTATGGTCAGATATTTTCTTGAAATTTATTATTAAGCATGAAATACCAATTTATCAGACATAATATTATTTCTGAAACACAAAAACTAGAGGCTCCATGAAACTTATATTAATCACCTAGCATTTTCATAAAATTGATACAATGCATCAAAAATATTAGTGGTAAATTGAAACCATGTAGACCAAAATCTCGTCTTATTGGTTGTTAATTCTGTATACAGATTCTCATCTTATTTTCAGCATATTGTCCCTGTGTTGTAATTGTTACCTTTGGTTGGCAAGTTGGTTGACCTGCAGATTAATTGAACACAATGTTCAAACTGGTTGGATGTTGGTTGGCCTGCAGATTAATTGAACATAATTTTCAAACTGCATACTCTTTAGGAAGATTGTGACCTAGTTTGGATGTAAATGAGCATTTTTCTTCCTCAGTGCAACCTCTTCCTGTTTGTTGATAGTTTGAAATACTACAACACTCATGGTACCAGGACTTTTTCAAATTTTTCTTGGCTTCTATCATGGGGCAATGTTTAATATTTAGTATGTAGCTTCATAATGTTAAGTTGTAGCCTCTAAGCAATTTTTGTTGAGCCTGCGACTCCTGTTGCAGAAAGCCAAACATAGGGATAGTGATCCTGCAGCGTAAACTAACTACTTAAAAGTTAATATATCAGAAGGTAGAAGACCTGTAGGCTCCATACTTTGTATATAGACGCTTTTCGTAATATAGTTTCTGTCTGTTGTATGTTCATTTTCCTTTACCTTATTTTCATGGTTCAGTGACTTCTTGAAAAAAAGATAGATTTTTTGTTATGTTAATTTCTCTCTTATTTATAAGGTTCTCATGTCTGTTAGACAGTTTTTACTTGACCTCACTCATGTTATTGATCAGTTTACGAAGTTTAGCTTTTGTTGTCAAGTCCATAATTGAGATACTATAAGCAATAGATCCACTATATTTGTTGTATGGAATGATTGCAAGGTGTATAAAATGGCATGTGTTATCTGACCTTGACCTCATTTTTATGTTTCAGTGGTTTGTGTTTGACATGTTTTTGTCAAATACTGTATACAATAGGTCAATTATATGTAGTGTATGGAAATATTTAATGGTGTCCATGTCAGTCTGGCAGGTTTTATTTGACCTGGACCTTATTTTTGTGGTTCATTGCTTTAAGTTGAGTTTTTTGTCTGTTTTTCTTATCATACTAGAAGCATAATATCAACTACATGTGGTGCATTGAATGATGTAAGGTGTACAGGTCTGTCTGGCAGGGCTCAGTTGACCTTGATCTCAATTTTCATGGTTCATTGGTCAACATAAAGTTCTCAGGATTTGGTCCGTTTCTTGTATACTATAAACAATAAGTCTACCATATTTGGTGTATTGTTAGATACTATATGCAATTGGTCTTTATGTTATTTGTTGTTTTTCTTATAATGCTATATTTGGTGAATGGAATGATTCTAATGTGTATATATTGATCTGGCAGGGCTCATTTGACAAGTCATTTTAATAGTTCATCTTCCAAAAGAAAGTTTTCCTGGTTAAGTTTGTTTCCTAAGATACTATAAGCAATAAAGTAAAATGATTGCAAGTTGTGTATATGTCCATTTGACCATGACCTTGTTTTCATGGTTTATGGTTATTAATAAGTTTATTATAAGCACTATGTCATCTTTCATTGGTGAAAGGAAGGATATCTAGGTGTGTGACTGTGACCTCATTTTCATGGATATCATTTTATGTTATTGTGATACGAGTAGTAAAACTTCATCTTTTAAAATAATCATTGATCATTTACCCATGAACATATCCGGGACATTTATACTTTAATATCATTTGATAAACCAAATGTGGTTGTCCTATTATTCAACGTATCTGAAAATATGTGAATATAAAACATTTTGTCAGTCATTAAACTATTGAAATTAGGTATAAAGATCTTTGAGTTTTGCCTACCAATTTTGGAGATGATTTGTTGTAGGCAAGACAAACAAAGGGCTTTGCTCATTGTTGAAGGCCGGACAGTTTCCTATAGATGTTAATTTCTCTCATTTGGTCTCTTGTGAAGAGTTGTCTCGTTTGCTATCATACCACATCTATGCTAAATTTTCAGACATTCAGATAGATTCCTGAAAAGATCTTTTGAGATTGACCTTCACATTTTAGAGATAAAATGTGTCAACTTTGTAAAAAAACACATGCATAATAGACAGACACAAAGAGTTGGCAACAGCACAACTGGTTTATTTACATATATACTTGAGATATCCTTGATAAACTGACACTAAATGATTTTGAATTTTTATTCAACTTGATTGAGTCAATAAGTTAGATATATAGTCAGTCAATGCTATAAAAATCTGTACATATAATCCAGGTCACAGACCACATTAATATACAAATGGATAATAATAATCATGTTTACAATCATGATTACAGCAACCCTGGACTAATAATCATGATTAAGAAATGTTGTTGAGTTATAGTGAATATCACTGATAGATTTCACAACTGTGAACAGATTTCTGTAATGATTGAGATGATGAAAGTTAAATGAATAATTGAAATATTATACACACATGCTAGAATATGGTTCAATATGACCAACAACCAATTGACAGTATTCAACAGCCAAAGGCTACAAACTTCCCTGATGATGACCAACAAACAATTCTTTGATTCTAATGAGTACGAAAACATGTAGTTTTGTCAAGTGTGTTCATGTTGCAACAGTTTCATATAACCATGGTAATATTCAAATGAGGCTACAGTAAACAAAATTAACAAACAAAAATACAAATAAAGAGCTAAATGCTAAACATTCACACTATGATAATGACTACACACAAACAAAGACTAATAGCTGCACGAAACTTGAAATTTGAAAACTAAATGACATGTTATGATAAAAAGTGTAGAATATGCATGTTTTAGAAACAAAAAAATTTGAATAAAATTATCCATTTGTATATTTCTTTTTTTCATATCATACAAAATAACAAAAGATGATAGCTTGTCAGGAAAGGTCAGAACTTGGTATGAAGTCCCACTTCCTGAGTTAGAGAATGAAGTACAAAAATAATGATATCTTTTACACATGGTTTTATGGTTTGGTTTTCTATTCCGTTGGTTTCTTTTCTGTCTATTTGTGTTCCAGAATTTTGATCAGTCAAGTTTGGCCTTCCTCTCCCAGAGAATTGTACCACTGTGATGGCTGACAAGTTATTGCGTTGATTAGAAACACCCAGAACACACACACAAGTCTCTCAGTCTAATACCACAACATCTGAATGAAGCGATGGTTTAATTGGTAGCAATCGCCATGGGTTTCTAGCGGTTCTTTTGAAATCATGTGGATTTACCTGTCTCCTAATTTTCCTAGAAAAAAAATAGAATGTAAATATTTTTTCTTCGTATACACATATTAAATATCAATTTGGATACATAATTAATTTTCCTTACTAGGATCTGAAAGCCTTTTTTTTTTAAATGTTTGTACATAATTATAAATGACTATAAGTAACTAAATTATTTAAGAAGCAATTTCAGGTTTGATAGATTCAAAGTAATTCTATGAATAATCAAACAAATGTTTTGTTATGCATAATCTTCTATTATGTTGTATGAGACTTATGCAGGTGGAATTCTATTATACCTATGCCCAAGACAGTGGAGCATAGATTAATAAAGTTCCAACAGATGTTGCACCAGTCCTGATGTATAAAATTGAGAATGGTAATTGGGAATATGACAGATAACAACCTGACCAAAGAGCAGAAAACAGCTGAAGAATGTGAATGTGAAGATTTTGAAAAGGGATCAGATCTGCTATTTTCCAGCATTTAGGTCCCCAAAGTGTATCAAATATTTCAAAAACAGATTTAATTGAAATATGGCGCAGCTTTTTATTTCAAATAATTTAATCCTTAGATTACCTGGTAGCTTCCGTAGCAACAAAGTAAACATCATCTGGAGCGTCTATCCAATTTATCATCTGCATTCTACCGCGCCCATTCATATGATGATTCATAACATTACCCCTCTGAAAATTAAAACCACTAACATTAAAATTTTGTTCAAATATTGGTAACTTGTTACTAAATAAATATTTGGTTAAATAAAAATTATTTCTACAGATAAAATAAGACATCTATTGTCTCACTTTAAATGTAACAAATTTTTATAAGAAGGAAAGGGCTATTCCATTAAAATGTATGAGGAAGGGACTTTCAAAATATCCCTACAACCAACAACCATCTTGACCCATGACCTACATTCACTAATTAAAGTCCCTTTGTACCCCCCCCCCCCCCCCCCATACATTTTAATGGAATAGCCCTTAATAATTTACCCTTTATCAAGCAATATGAATGCTTCAATAAAAAATATAGAAAATTACACCATTGCATTTGCTATCCCACATAATTTGGTCCAGTGTTTTACTGTATGCAACACATTGGTCTCTTTCATAAATAGAGTATTAGGCATATCACATTAAAATTTCTAATTGTGTTATTTATGCTTGGAGTATCTTATGTCTCAAGCGAAACTTAGAAAAAGTCTCCAGATATCACATTTGGTAGTTTAGCTATCATGATATAGACTTACCATGCCATGCCTCATAACAGATCCAATTTGTCTGATAACACCCATGCTAGGTCGCTTTGAAGGTGGACCTATAAAAGAAGACAAGAAAGGATCATTACTGATGTTCAGGTAGACTTAGTTTTCGTTATGGTAAAATTTTGTTTATTCAAAAGTCAAAGGTTCCCCCAAGCTGCATTTTCATGGATTTGCTATTGTTTAAATCGTGCTTTGTGATATGAAATTTTTTTGTTGTGGAATTTATAATGCGGAATATGGTTTATTAATACATACATTGCACTGTGATTACTGGTGGATAGATGGATGTTTTACATTCAGCTGTAATCTTTCAAAAATATTTAGGATCAGAACATGTTAATATGATATGATTTATACAGTGCCATGAACTAGACAGACAGGCTAATACACAATGCTTTGTACTAGACAGACCAGGGTCAATACACAGTGCTGTGTATTAAGCAGACAGACAGACAAATAAAAATAGCTTTGTGCTAGACAAGATAGGTAAAAAACACAATTTTTGTGCTAGACAAACAAGCCAATAAACAGTGGCTTTTACTAAACAAGACTGGCCAACACACTGATGTGTACTAGACAGACAGATAAAGTCAGTATTTTAACATGTTCACAAGGTAACAGTCTACAGAATAACCTGCAAACTTTATTCTGAAGCCAACCTGTCTTTGTGGTTTCTCATAAATGGCATATGCTTGGAGAAGCAGCAGATACCAATTAAAAAGGACTTACAAAGATTCAGACCCATAACCTCTCTTAATCAAGACAATTCCACTACCAAGAGTTTGCTCTTTTGTTAATATATACATGTGTTAATCATGAACTGTAATTGAAATTATACTGACCATCTATGCCATTTGTCTGTTCATATCCCCGCTTTTTCATTATGGATGGTGACATAGATGATGCATTATTTGCTGCACTATTCAACTTAGCTTCTTGGTACCTCTCATTAAACCATTGTTCTGTAAAAACAAATAAAATATTTCATTAATGACAGTAATATTAAACAAAAATCAAATACTCCTTTTTCATTTGAAATTTCAACATATTTAAAACTAATTCCTGCTATAGTTTTATGAAATTAGACTAAAACAAAAATGTGTCCCAAGTACATGGATGCCCATCTGCACTATCATTTTCTATGTTTAGTGGACCTTGAAAATGGAATAAAATCTCTAATTTGGCATTAAAATGAGAAAAATCATATCATAGGGAACATGTTTACTAAGTTTTATGTTGATTGGACTTCAACTTCATCAAAAACTACCTTGACCAAAAACTTTAATCTGAAGCAGGACAGACAAACGAACGAATAGATGTACAAACAGACCAGAAAACATAATGCCCATAAATGGGACATAAAAAAGGGGCGGATGTAAAAAAAATCATATTCATGCCCCTCTATTTGCATTGCTGACAATGTTATTTTTTGCTAAGAACATTGTACCCTCACTTTACTTTTGATATTTATCAGGAATACTGTATAGCAGGTTATGTTCAAAGTTATATCAAAATCGTCAAAACAAATGCCGCCAATTTAAAAGAGCATATGCAAGGGTATTGATAAAAGTTTTGAATCGGCCAAAATAATAACCACCAAAATATTTCGTATACCTTATTCAATGTAAATCGCGAAATTTTACACCAGCGAAAATAACCTGCTATACGGTAAAATAATACTAACTGCAGTTTAACTGTGCACTATCAATACAGCTTTTGAACATTGATATAATTGATGCAAAACTCAACTTATACATGTTGCAGAAACAGGACATTGGACAGACTTGATTTGTAGCTTATTTTCTACTGTGCACTTAAAATTTACTGATTGATAGATTGTTGGTTGCCTAATGTTCAGTGGCAAATATTTCATGCATGTTCAGGACAATAAAATTGACCGTGTTGTGATTCTGAGAATACTGCTGGTACTTACGAGGTTGCGAAGGAATTCTAGGGAAAGCATACCGCTCAGGTTTCTTGTGATCATTTTCTCCTTTAAGGAGCAGAGCTGGTTTTTCCATGCTGGTATCTATTCCTAATTTAGCTACAACTGGATCTAGAGTAGCCGTGCCCCTAGGTCGAATCTGTGGTACATATTTGCCCTCTTCAGCTAATCTGAGCTGACCTAAAATCAAAAAGATTAACTCTTTAAAATCAATACAATATATGTCATTTTTTTAATACTAAATAGTACATTTTTATGCTTATTCTGAAACACAATAAAGCAAGAAAAAAAATCTTTTTTCTTAATTATTATAATAAATTTAATATAACAAGATGTACTTATAGCCTTTCCTCACAAATGATCCTCCCCCCCTTATAATTAAGCAGAAACCAGTTGATGAGGGATGGATATATTTCATAGCTTACAAGAAGCTTGATACCAATTTAAAGAATTTAATTTCTACTTGTTCCCCATCACAGATGAATTAAGCAGATTTGACTGAATACTTACATTCTTGTTTGATGGCTGCTATATTGATAGGAATGAACGGAGATCTTGCTGCCCTACGTGGATTAAGTATATCATTACACAACCTTCTGGAGATTCTAGTTAACGAAGTCGTTACAAGACAGAATGCAGCTCGTGTTTTCATCACTGGTCGAGGACTACCGGATCGGACCATTAAACCATGAGCTGTAGCAAGATGTCTGGCAAGGTGTGCCTTTAACCGAAATTCCTAGGAAAAATAAAAACATTGTCAAATAGCAATTTTGTAGGTATGTTAATAATATGCCATTTCAGCAGTTCTGAGCTAATGAACTTACATTTCAAAAGGCAGTTCCTATAAAACATGCATCAAGCAATGGAAAGCTTTAAATATATTTCCCCTTTCATAGAGAACTTTACCATCAAAATAATCCAATTTTGTTCTGCAGTAGCTTAAAGCATCCAACCTACATGGGATATGATTTTTTAAATACAAAAATGAAAATGACTGTGCCAGAAGGCAATTTACTATGTAAAATAGAGAAATTGTAATTGACGTATCCAGATTAGCAATGACAGAAATAGGCTAAAAAGTGAGCTAACTTATTCTTTGGCCAAATAAAAATATATGTGTGGTTCCAGTTACATACTTTTAAAAAAATAGGTTCGGTAGGTCGGCAAATTTTATTTTATTTATTTTCACATTTTTATTTTGGATTGTCAAAATCCGGAAAAAAATCGTAACTACCAAAATTGTTTCCGGTAATATACACGTCAATACCGGAAGTCGGCCATTTTAAAAGTGTTTGGTTGCAAAATAAAGACAGTCATTTACCTTTTTAGTTAATTTTGTTGCATTTTGACAACAAATTGTTATGAATTCTTGCATTTTAACAATAACAGATACTTCTGATGGAAATTCAGATGACAGAAATCTACGAATTTTATTATTTTAATTCACAATCATATTTGATCGTTTGAAAATTTATTTTTCCGAAATGAAAAAAAAGTTCTAGGGTCGGGGGGTTTAAACTAGGGTCGGTCGGGTTACTGGAACCACACATATATTTTTATTTGGCCTTTGCTTAGTTGCATTTAATTTTTGACCACCATTGTTGTGTTATAATCTGTTTAATCCATTGTCTTCTTTAAGTTACATTAGTTTGTTTGGTATTTTAATCAGGATTACAAATAAGAAAAAGTTTATATCAATCATACAGTTAACAAAGTGCAATTTTTTTATAAGCTTTGCATGCAGACTTTGATAAAAAGCAAGAAATCCAATATCCATCAAAAAAATAAAATTCCCCCCAATCAAAGAAAATTGGTACACACAAATATTAATGAATCTGCAATAGTTCATATCATCTACTTTCATTTTATACCCAAGTAAAATATTAACATCATATGAACAAGCATCATAGAACTACAAGATCAAGAATGCTGGAAAAATAATAAAGCAAAAGCAATTAACAAAATCACTTACCTTCCCACATCCCGCTATTGTACACTTCTGCATTCTCATTGAATTAAACTGTGCTATTCGTTCTGAAAACAAAGTTGTAACTTATTTCTTATTTAAAAATACTTCTCCAGTTTTTAGTTTTCTCTAAAACATGCGTTTGGTATTTTTTACATTCACGGAATGGATATTCGCAACAAAACCATTTCTGTTGGTCCATAAGAAAATAGACAAATGCAAAGCATGCAGCAGTTTGGCAATAAGGGCAAAGACAGGAAGGCTTAAGAGTCAAGAGTAGGGAGATACGTAATCCTGTAGACTGTTACCTTGTTGGCTACAAGTTAAAAATCCCAATTGGTTTGTCTGTCTAGTACAAAGTAGTGTTTATCATCAAGTCTGATAATTTCGTTTGCCCTACAAGTTCAGTCATCTCATTAACCTTAAATGAACACACTTAAGGGACAAACGAAATTACTAACTAGTATTGTATTAACATGTTATTGTCCTGAATATAAAAACTATCCAAGATATTGCTCTTTGAAGTTGTCTGTTAGATTCTATTGTTTTTGCAACCAAAATTTTTTTAATGTGTAATTTTCCAATTGTTTAAATATGAACCCCATGATTATTTCTAAATAATTTGTAAGACATAGACATAGCAAGAATATAGAAAATTTGCTTGTATCGTTCAACAGTATCATAGCGGATAACCTTTTTCAACAAGTTTCTCAGTAAATGGTCTTTATAAATAAATAAAAGTGAAGTGAAACACTTCACGTAATAATACCTTGTCTTTGAGCGACAATACCTTGTCTTTGGGTTGGTGCTGGCCTCTCTCCATCTAAAACAAAACAATTCCATAGAAAAAAATTAGGAAATTACTGACAGCTAAAAATGTCAGTAGTCATAAAATTACTTTTAAATAGATGGAAGAAAAATATCAGCAATTTTATTACTTTATTAACTTGTATAAGGACCCATTCCCCTTACACATGCAAGTCTTGGGGGAGGTTTTTTTTGCATTAATTTACTGCTTTCGTTTTATTGAAATTACCAAACAAGTCCCAAATGTTACTAATTTCACACTACTTTATGCTTTTTTCCCCAACTTACCTAATCTAGTAGGCATTTTGAGACCACCATATTTTTTCCAGTAAATCCAACATGAAGAACACAATCTGCATTGCATGTGAGTTGGACCCCATGAGTACCATTGACTTGAATGGGCAGCTGAAATAAAACAATACAAATTTACTTATTATCTCTAGGAGAACAATCCTAAAAGACATGAAAGATATTGCTATTATTAAATAACTGTTCAAAGAAATCTTTCATAAAATGTGTATATCAATAGAACCTGAACTTTAGCATTTTCTCACTCCTATGTAAAACAGTTAATGTCTATTAAAATAGGTTGAAATCTCACTGACAAACTAACAGTTTTCACACCCTTTTGTTTCATTGCTGTTATAAATTTGAACATCTTCATTTTAAATTTGCTGCCCAAAATGGACATGTTATTTGAATAGACTAATTACAACATACAAGTTTAGTTTTGTTTTATCAACAGCATGAATTGATCAATATTTGTATTTTTGTGTAGAAATTCTAGTTGGAACCTCATGCATTATATTATTCATAATTCTTGAAATGTTAAATGATGATTTACCGTAACAACTTTCACATGCTCTGCCTGATACTTGGCCATCCAAACCATTAGTTTTACCATCAATAGCTGCTGGGTTAGGTTTGTTACTGAAAGTAAATAAAATGTACACATTACATTCAAAGACCAGGTTATCCTGAAACTAGAAAAATGCTTGTTTTGGGCCCCTAATTCCTAATCGGTTGGGACCATCATCCCCTAAATCAATCCCAACCTTTCTTTTGTGGTATTGAACCTTCTGAAAAAATTTCATGAAGATCTATTTACTTAAACTAAAGTTATTATCTGGAAACCAATGTGTCTTCGGACGACGACGACGCAGACATCATACCACTATACGATCCCAATTTTTTTTAGGGGTCGTATAAAAATGCATGTATTCAGTCAAACAGGCAGTAGATACCTAACATATCTCAACATGTGTCACATAGTATAGCTCACATCAATATCTTAAACAATACAACACAAATTCATTGGCCTTCTTTTACTTTAGGGGTCCCAACTCATATAGATCTATACTTAATTATCCCTAAACCCCAAACCCATCCCTAACCCATACCGAAATCACACACTAACCCTAACATAAAACATCCCCAAATCTAACCATAACCATGAATGAACTCTAACTCTAAGTATAGTATATAAGAAGACCAAATCATTTGAAGAAGCTAGAAATAAATCTATTTATCTGAATCAGTAAGGAAATAAAAATGCTTGGTTTTTTAAAGGATTACTTACTAACAAACATAATAGTCTTTCGATTGCATATTGAGACAGCAAAACTAAATATTGACATAACATAATTAAAGGGGAAATTAGTAGAATTTCTATATTGTTTATTCCTCAATATAGTGAACCTCCTACTTACTAGTTTGGAATGTAGACCTGCTTTAATTTACTTTCTGCTTCTGCTGCTTTGATTCTTTTCTGAAATAAAAACATATGAAATAGTATTGTGTCTTATTACACTGGAAAATTTAAGATGCATTAATTTTATTGCTATATGCAGCAAAACAGGAGAGGCATTTCTCGATGTACTTTTGTCTAGTTATAGACATTTTACATCAATACACTTTTTTTTATTTGAATTACAAGAGGGAGGTCAAGACTTTGATCTCAGACCAGGTCCAACCATACTTCAAATTGATGAGCATTGAGGCCAAGTTGACAGCATTTACAAATAAGTACAAAATAGGTAAGTTTTGAATCAGAAAAATGTGTCTGGGTAAAGTGGATGTTTTGTATCATTCCTTACAATAAAGTTAAACATACCTGTTGAACATATCTGTCTGTAGTTTTCCACATGTAATAATACTCTATTATACACTTTAAAGATTTCCATGGTAACTGTAATAAGGTTAATGTACAAATATAACAAACATGTATAAAATAATTATATAAAAGTTCCATTTGTAAATATATACAAACAATTCATACTTGACCTATAATGGTTTACTTTTATAAATTGTTATTTGGATGGAGAGTTGTCTAATTGGCACTCACACCACATCTTCCTATATCTATTGTATTAAAAAAATACCAATCAGCTTATAAATAAAGGTGTTTGGTGTATGTGGTTTTTATTTTGAACTGCATGTTAATGTTCTAAGAGATCAGCTTATCAAATGATGGTTTATCATATTTCCAATGGATACTGAATACATTTGATTTCATGCGATGTCTCATAATTGGAGAATAAGAAAGGGAACACTCACAATAAATTGACACTAAATCAATATAAACATGTGTTAGTTAAATAAAGATAACATGAAACTTTAACCACAAGCTTCTCTAAAAACTTACAAAGTCTTGTCTTATATCATTAAAATCTTTGCCATATTTTTGTAAAGCTTCTTCAAAAAGATTTGCTTCTGATGCAGACCATTCTTCCATTTCATCTCTGCAGAGGACTGGACCACCAGTGGGTACTAAACTGTTAGCACCTTTTGATGTGTCGTAAGTGGCCTTGTGTAGAGTATCCATAGCATGGAACTGAAATCAAAAATACAATGATGATTAAGAAAAAAAATAAGCATATTTTTTATTTCTATGGATGTATAAGGAAAATATGATTTCATTTCCTGCCATAGAAATATATATAGGGTTTGTATGTTGTTAAGATATTTTCTATAATCTGTCAATGTACAAAAGATCAATTATGCTCGGTATTTTGGAAAAGTATAAAGTTGGCAGTTGCAACGTCTGTTGTGTTAATGAAATGTTTATATAGCTTTTTTTGTTCAATAATCAGCCTGTTAGTTTTCTCAATTGAATTGTTTTAAATAAGGGCCTTTTATTGCTGACTGTGCAGTATGGGCTTTGCTAATTGTTGAAGGTGGTACAGTGACCTATAGCTGTCTATTTCTGTGTCATTTTGTCTCTTGAGAAGAGCCGTCTCCTTGGCAATCATACCACATACCCCCAATGCAGTTTCTCTTTTAAAGTCCTATTTATCTAATCGAAAACAGCAAATTAAAGTCAACAATGTTCTGAGTGGTTGGGCTGACATCCATAAAGGCGTACCACAGGGTTCGATACTAGGGCCATTGTTGTTTAACATATTTATAAATGATATTTTTCTTTTTGTTAAAAATGGTAGTTTTATATAACTATGCAGATGACAATACTTTGTCTTTCTGTACTATAGATTTCGATTTATTAATTTCAACTTTGGAATCTGATTCAAAAATACTTATTAAGTGGTTCAGGGTGAATAAAATGCAATCAAATCCTGACAAATTTCAAGTTTTGGCTGTTGGTAAAAAGACTTTTGAAAAGAACCTTTCTATACATATTCAAAATTCGAACCTTACATGTGAAAAAACAGTAAAATTATTAGGCATAGAAATAGACTACCAGCTAAATTTTGATGTTCATATCAGCTCAATCTGTAGGAAGGCATCACAATAATTAAATGTTTTATAAC
This sequence comes from Mytilus edulis, assembly GCF_963676685.1. NCBI lineage: Eukaryota > Metazoa > Mollusca > Bivalvia > Mytilida > Mytilidae > Mytilus > Mytilus edulis. The sequence continues at coordinate 39,285,814 of NC_092346.1, read as the reverse complement.
ATTTAGGCTCAGTTTTGGATAGACTTAGTAAACTTACTATATTTCATACTTTTATTCTTAGTAATTTCAATTTTAATAAAGGTATGTAAATATTCTTGAAGTTCCACAGGTAAAGTCAACCAGTTACGGTAAAAAATCGTTCAAATTTGCTGCTGCTACTTTATGGAACAGCCTTCCAAACCATTTCAGGACTGAAAACAGTTTTTCACATTTTAAAAGTCTTGTTCAGTCCTGGAACTGTTTGGAATGTCGCTGTTCTGCTTGCAGATAATTCTTGAGCTGTTTATTATTTATGCTGCTTTTGGTTGCTCTGGTCTAGCATGTTTTTACTTCAATCGAAAATTTGTTGCTTATTTTTATTGCATGCTATGTATGTGAGATTTCAACTTTGTATTACAGGTTTTTTTATATGTCTAAATGCACTGTTTTTATGTTATTATGCCCCACCTACGATAGTAGAGGGGCATTATGTTTTCTGGTCTGTGCATCCGTTCGTCCGTCCGGTTGTTCGTTCGTCTGTCTGTCCCGCTTCAGGTTAAAGTTTTTGGTCAAGGTAGTTTTTGATGAAGTTGAAGTCCAATCAACTTCAAACTTGGTACACATGTTCCCTATGATATGATCTTTCTAATTTTAATGCCAAATTAGAGATTTAACCCCAATTTCACGGTCCACTGAACATAGAAAATGATAGTGCGAGTGGGGCATTCGTGTACTGAGGACACATTCTTGTTTATATATGTTTTTATATTCGGTCAAAAGCTCCTTAGAGCTTGTGTTGCTTATTTGTACTTATGACGTATCAAAATAAAGTTTTCTTATCTTATCACATCTTCTTTTTTATATGCGTGAATAAATTCCCATTAAAAGTTATTGAAAGTTATTGCCAAAAATATTTTTAACCTTACCAGTGTAATATCTCTTGAAGCAGCAGCTGCACTCATGTGTAGACTTGGTTGTCTGACAGTACTTGTACAATCTAATGCTCTAGCAAAGGTTCCAACAGATCTGTCAAAAACATTACACTATTAACAATATTCACAATACACTATAATAAGGGCTGTTCCAGAAAATACTATGTCCCCCCCAGGGAAGGCAATTTTTTTAAATATTATGTGGGTGGTTGTATTTGAAATACCAAAATGCAAAGGGAGTGCTGTTCTAATTAAATTTTTTTCTGTGGGTGGTGGGGGTTAAAAAAAAGTGCCGTCCCTGGGTGGGACATAGTATTTTTTGGAACAGCCCTAACTGTTCTTATATTTAAACACCCACAAACTGTCTAATTCAAATGACTTTTATGTTTATTAAGTAAAATAATAGATCTGAACTTATCCAGCTTAAGAGAAGTGAAATATGTTTTATCAGGGGTTAGAATACTGCTAAATTCTCATATAATGTTGGAAAAGAAAATAAGTTCAAAGATAATATTACAATAATTACCTGGCTATAATGAGGAACTGGTCAACTTGTCTATCAGACAGGCCATGCTCTGGTGTCCATATAAGTTCTTCCAATTCTTCCATTTTTCGGCAATCATCTTCACCTTCTATAATACATATGATGATTGATTAGTAAAACAATTTTTAAGTTTCATGTATTGAATTCAAATTTTATCTTTTCATATTAAAGTCCACCCCATTTTAAAGCAGGAAATAAAAGGTTATTTAGAGCCTACCTGACAATTGACTTTTTTACCTTTAAAATGACACTATAAGAAAGTATGCATGTAAAAATTTAAGACAAGTTTTATAATATTTGTATTAACTTTTTAAATTGCTTACTCAGAATTGACTCTTTTTTACAGATTTCATTTGTAAATGAATTAACACTATAATCCATATAATATCTGTATATCTTTAAATATAAAATAGACAGACCAATAAAACTTCCTACTAAACAGATCTTAAATCGTCTAAACTTACCTGGCAGTACATATGGTAAACTTTCAGCCTGAAATCTAGATCCTACTCTTATCTCCCCTTTATCTGCTAATAAAGTCCTTTGTGAAGGGTCATAGACCAGTGAATAAAAAAATGTGTCCTGAAATCATACATATATATAAATTTTAAGTCACTATCTTCATTCATAAATCATAATTTGTATAATGTACAATACTGCTTTGAAAATGTGAAAGACAAAATAAAAAATATTTAAATAATTGCAACATTTTCAATTTCTTGATCAATTTTTTTTTACAATTGTCATTAAATTTAGTTAGGCCTAAAAAAAAAAGATATGTGTTTCCGGTAACATCATTTTGAAAAATAGGGTCGGTAGGTCGGAATTCTTTTTTTTTTTTTTTTTTTTTTTTTTGACATCGTAAATGAAATCCGGAAAATTATCATGTTTTTTCCAAGTCCGGATCCGTAATTAGTTTCAAAAACCGGAAGTGTGCCATTTGCAATGTTTTTGAAGCACCTGCTGTGCAAATTTCTTGGATTTTAACCTATTTGGAATACCTTTCGACATTAATAAAATGTTTTACTGGCTTTCTATGCAAGAGGAAGCAAGAGAGAAAAAATATTATGTCATCTATCAGAAGCCTGTGTCAAAAACAGGGTCGGTTGATAATTTTTTTTTTTTTTTTTTTTTGGAAGATCCAATAAAAAAGTTAGGGTCGGGGCTAAAAAACGTCGGGTTACTGGAAACACGGATCTTTTTTTTCTCGGCCTTACTAGTTACTGGCAATTTAATGAATATTCTTTTAGGTCAACATTTAATCATTAATATAGATAGGTAGTTTTGCTTACATCTTTGTTTAAATATGTCAACAGTGATTCTGTTTCATTTAAGAGGGTGACAACACATTTCCCTCTAATATGTGTTGCTGGCAAAGTTTCTACTTGTCTTGATAAGAACAATTCTCTGTGTTTTAATTGGTGCTTTTGTTTTTCGGATACATCTTCTACCCTGGCTTCAATCTCACTATCTTCAAGCATATCTGAAATAAAATAATTAAATACATGTACAACTGAATAAACTTGCATTCATTATTCACCAACAAAAACAACATGTATTTTCTAGGGAAAAAATATGCATTTTTTTCTAGAAAATATCAATTAAAACCTCTGCTACCATGATTACAAAATGTTCTGCGGTTTCTTGCATGGTACAAATGTACAAGCCAAAAATAACATTGGGCAGACATTTTTTCACTTTCAATTATCTCCCTTTAATTTTTTTCCTCCATTTTCTCCATGCAATTCAAAATATCTGTCTCCACTTTAATCTGTACACTGTAACCTGTCAATAAACACGATCAATAGAGGCTAAGAAGCCAATAATGTCAACTACATTTGTATTTGCTTTACACAAGCAATCTGAGAGTATTTCACGGCAATACAATTTGAACATAGTTCCCTACCGGTTCCAAAATTCATTGTAGAATTTGTACTGGAAGAAAAGGATAACTTATCTAAATTGTCATGGTGTCAACTATAAAACAAATGTCAAGCTAATATCTTCAAAAAGGACCATCACTCTTAACAAAATCAACAGACCAAAACAAATTTGAACTGTTAATTTCTGTGTCCTTTGGTCTCTTGTGGAGTTGTCTCATTGGCAATTACAGTAATGGGGCTTCGTACTGGTACAAAGTTGACATCCCCATCTCCCCACAAAATTTTTTGATAAAAAACTTTTTTGTAACTGTTGGAAAAGGTCTAATGAAACTCCTGTAATATCAAATCGTATGTGGGCGTATGCAATATTTTCTTGGAAAAAACTATTTTCCATCATCAAATAGAAGCTGAAACTGCTTGTAAATCATTCTCAAACCCTTCACAGTTGTTAAAATAAGTTTATATCCCACAAAAAACAATTAAGAAACTTGTTTATGTTTAAAGTTTAGAACGGAAGTTTGACAAGCACAGAGAAAAATACGGCGAGAGTCAAAATCTGTACATACAATTGACTAGATATCAATATAATACAACTTTGAAAGTAAAATAGTTCCATCCTGATGTAAATAAGTGTTAAATATATCTATCACATTAGTGTTTGAAGGGTTTTAAGCTAATAAATAACATATTAGTCTGCATGAAACATGAATAAGAAACGTATAATAACTGATTACGTTTTCTAATTTACACACTGTAAGCTGGTTTATGATTGTCTTTCTTACTTTTTTGGTACAGCTTCATTCAAGCAGATACCAGTTTATTTTATAAGCAATGCAATGAAAAGAAATTAGAAATTTGTTATGAAGCATTTAATTTCTAAATTTATATTATTATTCAATATTAATTTGATATTGAATAATAACTTATTAATATGGATTAGATAAAATTATTAGTTCGAAAAATTATAAAGAGTGCGAAATTTGAATTTTTCTCTTATTTCTTGCTTATTGTACTCTTTAGTCCGCACCCCAGCTGGTAGGTTCAATTTTGGAGAATAAACCGCAGACTATACAAGCCTTTTATCGGTAAACCACATCTTCTTTTTTATATTGATCTATAACTTGTTAAGATAAAATAATATCTCAAATATCAAATCAATATCTTCAAAATTGATTTGCTGGACTGATGGAAAGGGACAGAAAAACCAACATGTACAAATGTACAATGTATGTCTAATTTTTTTCAACATTCATTCAATAAATTTTAAAATAAAAAAATGTTGTGTTGTTAGACAAGGAAAAGTTTCAATCCACGGATTTATGCCATGAGACAGGAAACAAGATTTTATATATTTAAGGCCAAGCAAAGTTTTAAATAACAGGACAAATTTAAATTAAAAATAATTGTACTGATACATAATTTAGAGGCTTTCTGAAATTCCACACAAAAACATTGTTATTAAAACCCTGCATCACTTTTGCCATTTTTAGATTTATACGCACTTTTGGTGTTACTTTGTATTTCATTTCTTGATCTTGAAATAAGCTTCTTTTCAAGTTTCATAAAAAATCATCAAAATGATAGTCTTTTTAATCTTATCATTTTAAAATGAAAATTCATGAAAAAAAATCAAGACCAGACTGTCTTTAAATGTCAACTGCAAAATATAAAGTCTAAGACATTCTATGACCATCTTTCAGTAAAATATTGAAAAGTCAAAAAAACAAATTTTTTATCAACAACGAAATTTGAAATTCAAGGTATGAAAAGTTTTGCTATGTATTTTTTACTGTGCTTGTAAAGTTATCTAGGTAAGAAATGGCTTGGCGAAGCAAAAATTAAACCTTGTATGAAACTAACAATTCTTAAAATACAACACATCTTGCTGTTATTAGATATTTAATAATAGGATACAATTACTAACTTTCCCAAATTTTGTTTGTCCTTGTTAGTTGTTTAAAATGTATCGTTATTCTATTTATACAATTAAAGCAATTTAAACAAATCAAGAACAATTACATTTGTGTAGGTCTAATGTCCTACAATGTATGGGTCAGTTTTAAAGCTGACAACAAATACATGTAGTCAACAACACAAGATAAAACTAATTCAAAATAAAATATATTTTCCTCTAATCAATGTAAGAGAAGACTCGCATATATATTTTTATTTGCGAGTAATATGGACCAAAAGTTGATATTATGCCCTGGGAATGGGTGTTGTTTACATTTTGAAAAGGTACAGCCCCATCTCATCAATGAACTAAAGTTAACCAATCACAACTCTCTCATTGCCGGACTATTTTCGTTTGTAGTACAAAATCCACGTGCTAATGTTGTTTTCCTGATGTAAATACTCCCAATTTACACATATGAAACTCTTGAAGTTCTGAAAATATAATGTTATGATGCTGTGTTTCCACAGCAAGCACTGTCAACACACAGAACTTATGTGCAGTCAATTTTCAAAAGTAGAATCAGACTTACTTTGGTGTTTATCGGCAAGCAGGGTAAGTGAACTGGAGATGTCCCTTCTTCGGTAGAAACACATAACTTTTGCTTCGACGTTGCCATTTGGAGTCTGAAAAAATGAAAATAGACATCTGATATCGAAGCCATTTCGATCACCTGAACACGTGACCACCCAGTGTGATAAATTAACACCCCATAGGTACCTCTTTGCCCTTTACCGGCCTCAATTTACATTCTTTTTTATTAAACAGCTAATTTTACGACATAAAAAAGAAAATAAATAAAATGCTGTACCTTGTTTAGTTCCTCTATACGTCGAATTTGGTATGGAGTTGTTGAACTTGTCTCAAAATAGACGTAATCTGTAATAAGAAAATAAAAATTCTTTGTTTAAAATTAATTTGTAGTATAATCCTTCCGCCAAAACATAGTCCATTTTAAAAAGCTTCCTTGAACTTAAGTACCAGTTGAATTCAAATTTAAAGTATTTTTCTAATATAAATAATTGTAATACAAACTGAATATACGAATCTTTCCATTGATTTGTTAGATAAACATTCGTAAATCCATGTTTTAGAAAAGGAGAAAAACTTCTTCCTTCTGTCATTCCGACCGCTTTACTTCCCCCTTGAGATCCCCAAACTGAACTTCCTTTCCACATTACACTTCAAAACATTCACAAAAATGATTGAATATCCATTTTCACTAGTAAACAAACAAATTTCCTAAAAAATGCGGTTTATTTCTCTTTAAATGCATGATTATGGTGACACAATATTCCAACGCGTTGGAAGAGTGGGGACCGTCCATGCTGTTTCCCAATAATTCTTCCGTACCTCCTACTCTGTACATGTTTGCAGCCATGACTGGTAATTATTGTGTTGTTCTCTCAGTTGTGTTCCAAAAGTCCAACAAGCCGACAAAAATACATCAATAAAATATGGGTAGTGTCCGGTCAGTATCACCCCCAGACGACATTTCATGGAGTCGCCATTTCTCGGCTTTTCTGTCTTCCTCCTCTTTTCACACGTGACGTCATTCGTCCTTCGGCGGCTTTGGTTTTCACTCCGAACTATTTTGATGTCTTTCATAGAGATTACATACATATATCTTGTAGGGTATCAAAGTTCATAATTTTTTTCGATGAAAATAATTGGAATATTTGAAATTTACTTTAATTATTGTTATTATCTAAATCCTATTAATTAATTGTTTATCTAAACTTAACTTTTTTTAAATCCTGTATTTTGAATACAATGAAAATCAATCATTAGGCCAAATAAAAAATGATTTGTTATAGCTTGTTTAGTCACGCACAATGATTTACATATGTTTTGTACCACGTAAGCAGGCCAAGTATACGACTGAATCGTATTCATAATTAAAAGGATAGTATAATCATAAACTTCAGTCAGCGTTCAGATCTTACTGTATATTATCCACATTCTTAATACGTCATTAAAATGTCTGTTTGTTTGTTATTTGGTATAAGAGAAAAAAGGGGGATAGACTTTTCACTATTTGCAATTTTATATAATGTGTATTAGGAATGCGGGAACTACAATAATTGTCTTTTTATCATGTGCAATACCTGATTTCTAATTAGATATATCTGAAAGACTATACAGAAAAATAGATAAATTATATAGATAGTTGACAGTCGTACAACGATGTGGTGGGCAGTAGTTACTATTATTTCAGGCTTAATTTGGTAAGATTAAAAAAAAAGATACATGCACATTTGGATATTTGCTAGCATAGTGAAAAAGTAGCCATGACGCTAGTAGTGGGACTTTTTGTTTATATAATGCACCTTTTGATACTCTACATCAGAGACATGTCTCTGTCTACATATATATAAATTGCCATGTCATTTTGAACCGTGCCGATGATTGAAAAAAAACTAGCTTAGAATTTTTAGTCATTGCAAACATTCAATGATTATACATTGTTTTGTATAGATTTTATATATATATATAAAGATGTGGTATGATTGCCAATGAGACAACAGTTTCTGTCCACAACAGACCAAAATGACACAGAAATTAACAACTATAGGTCACCGTACGGCCTTCAACAATGAGCAAAGCCATACTAGAACGCATAGTCAGCTATAAAAGGCCCCGAAATGACAATGTAATACAATTCAAACGAGAAAACTAACGGCCTTGTTTATATATAAAAAAAAAAAAAAATGAACGAAAAACAAATATGTAACACATTAACAAACGACAACCACTGAATTATAGGCTCCTGACTTGGGACAGGCACATACATAAATAGTTTTGGTCGTTTTTTTAAGTTTTTTAAAATAAGTCTTTTTTTTAATCATAATGTTTGGGGTTGTTTTTTTTTCGTTTTTAATGTTTATGTTTGTTTTTGCTTTTGTTTTGTTTTTTATTGTTGTTGTTGTTGGGGTTTTTTTGTAGGGGGTGTATTTTTATCGCAAATGATTGCTTCACTTCTATTGGGAATTCGATACAAATGGCACTGAATATTCAAAACTTACCTATACTATAGAATAGAACAGAATATAGAATAAAAAAAAATGATTTCCCAAATTACAGGGCCGATAATGGGCATTAAATCAGATGCAATTAATTGACATAAAAGGATTACCGAGATTGCCATACATACGAAACGTATATATGAATACGAGTATGACATGCCATGAATCAACCACTTGGACGTCAATGGTGATCTTTTTCAAAGTCTAAAGTAAAACTAGTTACTTGCATGTGTACAAGGCCGTAACTACCCTTGAGGCAAGTGAGGCAATTGCCTCACTAAAATTTCGACACTGATTATTTTTTTTTATACATATATACAAATAAAATAGTCTTTTGTTGTTCTGTCTCAACCTTAATTTCTATAACTTGTCATCATTCCTTTAAACTATTCTTCCTGGATATAACTCAGCATCTCAACGGGTGATGTTTCTCAATTACATTAACCTAGTAACGATAATCATCATGGATCTCTGGTTAAAAACAGGCTCTTGCAGAAAAAGGAAAAGCGACACTGAAGGTAAAGAAGGAATAATTCTAGTAAACTAATTTGTTTGTGAACGTAGTCTGCGTATTGCATATAACTTCATTAGAACAATCCAAAAACGATAAGTAGACTGACAAATCAAGTAGTGGGCATCGCAAGGGGGCAGTCCTGTCTGTGTATTCATTTCTCAGTTTCATCAACTTTAATCTTTCTCTTTACAGATAAATAAAATATAAATAATATGAAACATGCATGGATTAGTTTTTCATGATCCATGTTTCTTTATCCTTAAAAATTGAAAGAACATCCCATATTCCAATTTGACATTATTGAGGAATGGTATAGAACCTTTATCACAGGATTTTGTCTTTACTTATTCGGGACTACGGAATTTCATTTCTTTATATTCGGGGTTTCGGAATCAGACACCCCCAACCCATAACCCCTTAATTTATAGATTCTGGAACTAAAATACCACCGACTATTTCCAGAAATAATTTGAAATTACGGACCTACATGTAAACGTCAAACTCCATTTTAATTCCCCTGTACCCATATCATATATACTTAATACTCTATAGATAGATCATATACATGTATCTTATCTCATTCTATCCCTAGTTTGTTTACTCTTTGTCAGCATACAAGCGAGTTTAATATTTTGTAACTGAGACTGTATGATGATGCTAGCCTTTATAGGAAAGCTTAATTCCCTTTTGCAAACAAAACTGTTACTACCGATGCTGCTACCGAATTGCTGATGGAGAAGGAATTGGAAGAAGACATTGATCATTGTGTTGATGATAATGTGCTACCTTTAGAAACACAGACTGACCTGAAACGACTGAAATCTAGGAAAAGAGCATACATGAGTGGCGAGAGGTTGTGCGGTCTTGCCATGCTCCATGTTCATCGCGATAAGGATATCAGCAGACCAAAGTTATGATTCTAAAACAATTTAATTGACTGAACCCACCATAGAAATAATTGACAAACTCTACTGAATCGATGTTTGTTCTATGTTCTGGCGGCAGATTTAAATTGATATTTGGATGATTATCTTACATACAAATTCAAATAAAGTTGTTAAAAATTTGGTATTAGTAAAAGTCTTTAAATATGAACAATTTATATAAAAACTGTCCAAATTCAAAATATTATCAAACTCTCTAAAAATGCCTAGAACGCAGGATTTTGCACCATTCATTTCATACCCTCCAAAAAAATTTAACGCCTCGCTTCGCTCGGCTCAATTATTTTGCCTCACTAAAATAAGATGCCTAGTTACGGCCTTGGTGTACCTTATTACTAATTCATAAATTTTTTTCGAACATTTATTTTTGCGATTTTGTCATTTAAGACTAAAATGTGACATTCTTCGGAATATTAAAAATCCTGTTTAATTCATATAAAAAAAATCAAAATGCGAGTTAAAATAACAACATAATCTTGTTGATATAAATAAACAGTCTTTACAATAATACAATAGATAAGAAATCTTTCTTCGACTATACCAACATAAAAAAAGGATTGACCGTCCATCCCAATATGGAAGCCCATTGTGAATTAAAAAAAATGAATAGATGTCAGGTATACGTGAATTCTCAAGACAGCAACTATACGATGTCGACTTTGCTCATTGTTAAAGGCAGTACGGTGACCTATAGATATATAGTCGTTAATTTCTGTGTCATTTAGTCTCTTGTGGAGTATTGTCTCGTAGAAAACCATACCGTCCACATCATCTTATTTTTATATTTAACAATATATATGCAGGTGTGTATACAGTTCATCAAAATCTTAATCGCACAGAAACTATAAAAGTTGTCAAAAATTAAACAGCTGTGCCATCAACACCCAATTTTCAATATAACGTAAAACTTAAACCAAGATACAATTGCTGACGAGGTTCCTGACATGATGATGGGTCATGCAGATGTTTATATTGCCAGTTCCTGGATCACTTAATTATTACAGCAAATGGTAGTTTCCAGAGGCGGATTTTGGGAGGGGGCAGAGAGTCTGATCCCCTTTTGTGGGAAACATTTTGTTGATTTATATATAGGGAATCACTGAAGCATGTCTGGAGTGGATCCCCTCTAAGGCAGTCCACGATCAGGCACAATTTTTTTTAATAAGCAGCTAATTCAAAATTGTCCTAGTTCAAGGATTTTAATTCGTAAAAAAATGTAGGGTGGGACTAAGTGAGTGGCTATACATCTTGGCAATCATGTTTTAGTACAGATAAATTAGGGGAACTAAGCTTAATTTTTACGGAATGAGTCACTTTTTCACACTGGTTAAAGAAAGTCGGTGACAATTGCCTCCTCCTTTATATACTACATACATTGTATAGCAACACGGTAAGTAGTCCAATTTATCTCCCCTAAAAATTAGTTGAAATTTTGGTAAAGCAGTACGTTTTTGTTCGAAAACTCTTTGAACCAGAAAATGTATTACAATACGATAATATCTTTTTGCATTCCTTGTTTATAGAAATATATTAAAGAAAGAATGACAGTATTTAGACGTTCAAGTTTGCTTATTGTAGTGAAAATTTGGACCGATCATGTAATGTATGCAGGTGTGTATAAAGTTCATCAAAATCTTAATCGCACATGTTATTAATCTTCTTCTTCTTTTGTTACAGAAAACCATCAAACGGTACTGATGATTACTTTCCGGCGCATGCCTGGTAAATGTTTTTAATAAATTTATGTTGATAATTTTTGTCAAAATATAAATTAACAAAGTATTTCTTATTCAAAGTTGTTTTTGGTCATATATTTTCGTATTTTCAATTTTTACAACTTTTCTTTGTTTTTAGCTCACCTGTCCCGAAGGGACAAGTGAGCTTATGCCATCACTTGGCGTCCGTCGTCGTCCGTCGTCTGTCTGTCGTCGTCTGTCGTCGTAAACTATTTCAAGAATCTTCTCCTCTGAAACTACATGGCCAAATACTTTCAAACTTTAACTGAATGTTTCTTAGGGTATCTAATTTATGAATTGTATCCGAAGTTTTGATCTATCAACAAACATGGTCGCCATTGCTAAAAATAGAACATAGGGGTCAAATGCAGTTTTTGGCTTATAACTCAAAAACCAAAGCATTTAGAGCAAATCTGACATGGGGTAATATTGTTTATCAGGTCAAGATCTATCTGCCCTGAAATTTTCAGATGAATCAGACAACCCGTTGTTGGGTTGCTGCCCCTGAATTGGTAATTTTAAGGAAATTTTGCTGTTTTTGGTTATTATCTTGAGTATTATTATAGATAGAGATAAACTGTAAATAGGAATAATGTTCAGCAAAGTAAGATTTACAAATAAGTCAACATGACGGAAATGGTCAGTTGACCCCTTTAGGAGTTATTGCCCTTTATAGTCAATTTTTAACCATTTTTCGTAAATCTTAGTAATCTTTTACAAAAATCTTCTCCTCTGAAACTACTGGGCCAAATACTTCCAAACTTTAACTGAATGTTCCTTAGGGTATCTAGTTTGTAAATTGTATCCGAAGTTATGATCTATCAACAAACATGGTCGCCATTGCTAAAAATAGAACATAAGGGTCAAATGCAGTTTGTGGCTTATAACTCAAAAACCAAAGCATTTAGAGCAAATCTGACATGGGGTAATATTGTTAACAGGTCAAGATCTATCTGCCCTGAAATTTTCAGATGAATCAGACAACCTGTTGTTGGGTTGCTGCCCCTGAATTGGTAATTTTAAGGAAATTTTGCTGTTTTTATGCCCCACCTACGATAGTAGAGGGGCATTGTGTTTTCTGGTCTGTGCGTCCGTCCGTCCGTCTGTCCGTTCGTTCGTCCGTCCGTCCGTCTGTCCCGCTTCAGGTTAAAGTTTTTGGTCAAGGTAGTTTTTGATGAAGTTTAAGTCCAATCGACTTCAAACTTAGTACACATGTCCCCTATGATATGATCTTTCTAATTTTAATGCCAAATTAGAGTTTTTACCCCAATTTTACGGTCCACTGAACATGGAAAATGATAGTGCGAGTGGGGCATTCGTGTACTGAGGACACATTCTTGTTGGTAATTATCTTGAATATTATTATAGATAGAGATAAACTGTAAACAGGAATAATGTTCAGCAAAGTAAGATTTACAAATAAGTCAACATGACGGAAATGGTCAGTTGACCCCTTTAGGAGTTATTGCCCTTTATAGTCAATTTTTAACCATTTTTCGTAAATCTTAGTAATCTTTTACAAAAATCTTCTCCTCTGAAACTACTGGGCCAAATACTTCCAAACTTTAACTGAATGTTCCTTAGGGTATCTAGTTTGTAAATTGTATCCGAAGTTATGATCTATCAACAAACATGGTCGTCATTGCTAAAAATAGAACATAGGGGTCAAATGCAGTTTTTGGCTTATAACTCAAAAACCAAAGCATTTAGAGAAAATCTGACGTTGTGTAATATTGTTTATCAGGTCAATTTCTATCTGCCCTGAAATTTTCAGATGAATCAGACAACCTGTTGTTGGGTTGCTGCCCCTGAATTGATAATTTTAAGGAAATTTTGCTGTTTTTGTTTATTATCTTGAATATAATTATAGATAGAAATAAACTGTAAACAGCAATAATGTTCAGCAAAGTAAGATCTTCAATTAAGTCAATTTGACCAAAATTGTCAATTGACCCCTTAAGGAGTTATTGCCCTTTAAAGACTTTTTTCACAATTTGTTCATCATGTTGACTTACTTTAAAAAATCTTCTCCTTTGAAACTGCTGTATCAATTTCAGCCAAACTTAGGCTAAATGAGTTTCAGAGTATCTAGTATAAATTTTATATTTTATTTCCTTGTATGTCAAGAAACATAGCTCCTATGGCTAAAATAGAACATAGGAGAAAATGATTATTTTTTTTGGCTTTTGAAGAAAATAGGACGATCCAAAAAACATTTAAATAAATTGAAAAGCCAAAATAATCATTGATGAGAGATTTAACCAAAAGAATTAAGGTGAGCGATTCAGGCTCTTGAGAGCCTCTTGTTAATTTATACAATTTTTTTATTTAGTTTTTAAATATTACATTTTTTTTTTTTTTTTTTTTGGTATAAGATAAAAACAAGAGTATCTGTTTATTTCAGATGAGGGTAAGTACCAAGGAGCACGTCGTGTGTGAGTGCATCCTTGAAGTTTTCTGTAGTACTGTTTTGGGTAATTTCAGGGGTTAGTTTGTTCCAGTCTTTGATGGTTTGACAGAAAAAAGAAAATTTATAGCTGTCTTTATTGCAATGAATTTGTCTGTAGGATTCTTTATTGGTGGATCTTGTAGTAGACTGACATTTTGCGATGGAATGGCTATATTTTCATTTACAATTTTGTGGAACATTATAAATGGTCCAAGATGACGGAATACTCCTTTTTAAGTTATATAGATGAAAATATTAAAGAATTATGATGTTATAGTCGAATCTGGTTTTACCAACCGGAAGAATAAACAATCAATGATTGCATACTCTATAATTTTTGTCGACACTTGAAAAATGTGTGTATAAATCGAGATAGATTTGCCTGAGTGAGATAGAAGATGTTTTAATCCGTTCACACTATAAAATAAACATGACGAGATAATACTTTTTTGGACACTTCTCGTATCATGACTTAGTCAAGAAAATATGTGTTCATACAATTGTCATGCAGTGTGACTATATAATTTTTCTTCGTTTAAAAAAGGGGGGTCTATATATAAAGAAGCTGTAAAACTTCTTTAATACGGTATTGCTATTATTTGTACGTTTGTTCTTGTGTATAATACCGTTTGTTCATGTGTATCATACTGTTTGTTCTTGTGAATCATACCGTTTGTTCTTGTGTGTTATACCGTTGTAGAGTTATGTTCCTGTACATGTAGAATTGCATGCATTGCGTATATCGAGCTCACTGGTAAATGAAAGAGAGTTAACATCTCAACAAGTTTAACAACACATCATGTTTATGTATCTTTTTTAAGTGAAGAACCTTGTTAATGATTCTCATGTCTTAACGTAGAAAGTAAAATAAAAAAATAGTGAACTCCGAGGAAAATTCAAAACGGAGAGTCCCTAATTTTAAAATGGCAAAATCAAATGATAAAACATATCAAACGAATGCACGGACAACAACTGCATGACATATTCCAGAAGTTGGTACAGGCATTCTCAAATGGTTTTATAGCGCTCAACCTATCACTTGTACGACAGTCTCATCAAATTCCATTATATTGACAACGATGCGTGAACAAAATGGCACAAATAGGGGTACAACAACAACACGAACCCCATCAAGAACTGGGGGTGATTTCAGGTGCTCCGGAAGGGTACCGGTAAGCAGCCAGATACTGCTCCACATGTAGCACCTGTCGTGTTGATATGTAATTAAACAGTTGGTAAATAGTCTTATGCTGTAGGTCACATTCGTGAAAAGGGAACGGGATTGTAGTTACGACATAAAGAACATATCTGATATCATATGTACAACGAAAATTCCATAACAGTCAACCAACTCATGATCATGATGGCGTCCGTAAAATTTACGACGTGAGGATTTCAACTTCACCATTTTGAACTCTTGGTTTAAAAATGAAAAGGTCACAATTTGGAAGCTGAAATGATCTCTTTCGTCATAAAGTTTTGTTTTTTAACCGAACCTCATAGTTAATTTCTAGATGTAGGTCCTAATCAATATTATCAAAATCAAAAGCTCAAACACATCAAACGAATGGATAACAACTGCTATATTCCTGACTTGGTACAGGCATTTTCTTATGTAGAAAGTAGAAGCGTTACGAGTGATTTGAATTTTAATCACTATAATATGCAATAACAAACAACCCAGTGCATACACATGCATGACGAATTCATCCAAATTTCAATCCGTTCAGGAAGCGTAATACCCACCATTTTGGGCTAAGAACAAATACTAATCGTCTCAGTAAAAAATATTTTGCCTGATACGAAACCAGATCAGACCCTGCATATAGCTATTATCTTCTCCACCAAGAACTCGACATTCATATGTAAGAGCAAAGCATTTTAAGTTCAGTCATCATATACATATTATCTTCTCCACCAAGAACTCGACATTCATATGTAAGAGCAAAGCATTTTAAGTTCAGTCATCATATACATATTATCTTCTCCACCAAGAACTCGACATTCATATGTAAGAGCAAAGCATTTTAAGTTCAGTCATCATATACATATTATCTTCTCCACCAAGAACTCGACATTCATATGTAAGAGCAAAGCATTTTAAGTTCAGTCATCATATACATATTATCTTCTCCACCAAGAACTCGACATTCATATGTAAGAGCAAAGCATTTTAAGTTCAGTCATCATATACATATTATCTTCTCCACCAAGAACTCGACATTCATATGTAAGAGCAAAGCATTTTAAGTTTAGTCATAATGTACCTGATACGAAGCCGGTTCCGAGCCCGTACCAGAATCTATAAACATCTGCTCGAACATCCTTACATCACTCTGTATTAAGGAGTTCTTGACTCTGAATCACAACTTTGTGTCCGCGTAGGTCGACTGTGTAAACCTCTATAGAAATTTCGTATTTAAAATCCAACTCCGCATCAAAGGGTCGAATTTTAAATGTGCTGCGGGTTTGTCGAGTATAAATCAGCATGCAATTAATTTTGTGATATACATATGTCTATATGTTGTCCTGAATGTGTTAATAATATTTGTTGATGGACATTTAACACAAATCAGTCAATTAATTATAATGTAGCCCAGCAGGGCATTGTTGACGGGTCTTCTGATGGTACCTAGTAATAGAGAGAAGGAAAAAGAGCGTGTATATAGATAGTTCCAAACATTTGACTTATCTGTCCTTAACTCGCATATTCTTCGTTACAAGACATGCACTTATTTCAAATGTGAAGCCACCGATTGTGTACTTGTATGAGCATCACAACGGGTGCCACATGTGAGGCAGGATCCGGTTCATCTTCCGGAGCACCTTCATTCACCCTAGGTATTTTGTGGGGTTTGTGTTGACCGCTATTGTATAGGTTTTCTATGCTGTATTTTGTTGAAGGCTATACTGTTGCCTATAATTGCTTACATCCAGTTTATTTTAACTTTGTCAGATAGTTCTCTCATTTGCAATCATTACCACATCTCCTTATTTTTATATCCATGTTGTTGGTATTTTCTTTTTTGCCGTGGCATTGTCAGTTAGTCTTCAGATTATGGGTTTGAACATCCTTATAATATTTCCCACCTCTGTTATTAAAAAAGTGAACAAATTGGTTAAATATATATATAAAAAAAAGGAGATGTGGTATGATTGCCAATAAGACAAGTCTCAACAAGAGACCATATGACTTGGGACAGGCACATATACATACAGAATGTGGCGGGGTTAAACATGTTAGCGGGATCCCAACCATCCCCATACCTGGGATATTGGTGTAACAATACAAACATAAGAACGAACTATATAAATCAGTTTTAAAAAGCTTAACTCATCAGATGGATACGAATACAAATACTACATAGAGTGGACGTGGCCTGGTACTTGTATATCTCAACAATAAAAAGACACTAAGTACAGATCTGAGATTAAACTTTATTTCATAAACATGATTGAAAACGTTGGGAGAAAACAAAACTTTTTCTGATACCTTATTTTCTTTAATAACATGAATAGTGCCTTTGTATTATAGATATCAAAACTATCTTATTGGTACGCGCTTTCTGCTTGTATTCTTGTTCATTTATTTTTATGATAATAACAAAAAAGCTAATCCTTTACCACCCTTCATAAATCGTGGAGGCGAACTAAAATAAAGATTATGTTTCCTGAGAATCTTTGAAACTTATCGTCATTTTCTTTTCAGTAACACCGCTTGCTCTTCCCCAGTTAAGAAGGTAAACGGCAATTCCGATAGGTTTTATTATTTTTTATCATCAGTTCCCCCAAAATAAATTAATATTGGACAATCCAAACCAAACTAAATATATACCTTTGAGATGCAAACCAATTCATTGGTTTTCTCGGAAGTTCCTGATGTCGGTCAATACCAATTTCAGCAATCACTCTCTTCTACATGCAGGATTTGTAAAAATGTACCAAAATTGTCCTTATAACAACTGATTGTAACGGTTAACGATTTTGTTCACAGTTTCATTCGTACAAGAGCCACGCGCAGTAGAAATGAGTTATCGTTCTTTTTCCGACGAAAAATTAAGTTTTTCAAAATTGCTAGTTAGTCAGTTCTCGTATTTGATGTATGCACTAGAAAGCTCTAACAATGAACAATACATCTGTGGTGTGGGCCAAAATCTTCTTAGTATCACACAGATGTTCCAACAGAATTTATATATTCTAAAATTGAGAGTGGAAATGGGGAATGTGTCAAAGAGACAACAACCCGACCATAGGACAGACAACACCAGAAGGTCACCAATAGGTCTTCAATGCAGCGAGAAATTCCCACACCCGGAGGCATCCTTCAGCTGGCCCCTAAACAAATATATATACTAGTTCAGTGATAATGATCGCCATACTAAACTCCAAATTATACACAAGAAACTAAAACTAAAAATAATACAAAGACTAACAAAGGTCCGAGGCTCCTGACTTGGGACAGGCGCAAAAATGCGGCTGGGTTAAACATGTTTATGAGATCTCAACCCTCCACCTATACCCCCAGCCAATGTAGTAAAGTAAACGCATAACAATACGCATGTGTGTCCCTCGTTTCTACATTCTCTAATAGACCATTTTCTATACATATTCTTTATACTTTAGTCCATTATTCCCTTTTCTTTTTTTTCTAATTTTTGCACTACATTATTCTCTTTTCTTTATTTTCTTTTCAAGTTTTCTCTATTCTCTATATTTTTTGTCAATTATCCTCTATTCTGTAAAACCCCATTCACGACTGTAACGTTTTTATAAAAATAATGAGATGTGGTATGATAGCAAATGAGACAACTATCCAACAGTGTTCGATTTTAATTAAGCAATTATATGCAACCATACGGCCTTTGACAGTGAACAAACCCATCCATACCGTATAATTAAAGTATATACGAAAAGGCAAAATAAATAAGGATACCAACTCAGCCATAAATCGAGAAAAGCAACGTCATGGCAACAAAACGAAAGGCAAAAAAAACTTACAAGTCAATGAAATACTACATAAAAAAAAAATAAAAAAAAGATTGAGCAACAAGAACCCCATGAACGATATGCACCAAAAACCGATAGGATAAACGTTTATCAAGCTCTGGGTTGCATGTAATTGAAGCTTCTTTATCCGTGTCCCGTTGGATCCTGCCTGATATTTCTTTCCTTGCATGGTTACTCCCATTTTGAAACTTTGCCACGTGTTTTGCTGTGGACACTTCCTAACGCAATTTGATATTACAACTCTATATACCTTTTACCCACTTTGGATGTCGCACCATGAAGATAATGGTACACATGCAGGGGAAATTTCGCATGTTTTAAGTAAACTAATGGCTACCTTTTTTCAATGGCAGTCAAAATATAAGTTCCAATTTGTATTGTGTCCCTTCCTCGACATTTTAATTTATAATGTTAAACGTGTTCAATTCTATGAACCTTTTGCATACAGTTGGACGTTTAATCGACAGTAAGGCTCACGTAGTTATATTCCAAGTGACCGATAAGCATTTTTCTCGCCATAAAGTACTATAGTAATAACAGTTTTGAAAGTTTCTTGATTGTAGATTTACTCCCACGAACTTCTTGTTCTATTGATTCTAGGCAGACAATTCTTGTTCTATTGATTCCAGGCAGACAAATATATAGATGCGGCAGGGGACACATACAAACCGCCCTTACAGGACAGAGTAACGAAATTTAAATATATATTTCCCCAAAAAAGGTCAACAAAGATGAACAGATTCTTGTGAAATCAGTTCCAAATTATTTGTAAATGTGGTAAGATTAGGGTTCACTTTTTGTTGAAGAATTTAGTTGCCTTCGATTGAAACATCAGAATTTAAATGTTCACTTTATGTTGCCTAATCCCCGTAGCATAGACTCCATTGTACTTCAAAGTTCATGTTTTTGGGACGGATGCAGAGCGTTGAATTTCCCATTCCTATATACTCAACACTCCTATATTTAAGCATCGCCACTTAAATCAAGTTTGTTTTCCGTGTTGAAGATCGTCCTGACTTGGCTTGTTCAATCGTACTGTATATATAAAAGAAATGAAGAGCAGATATGCTAATTCAACAGAACAATTTCAGCACAATTTAAACTATACATCTTTCAGTACAAGACAGACGTTGTTCTTGGAATATTCGAAAAAAAATCGTTTCTTGCCATGATATCCTTGGACTATATTGATCTCAACTGTAAAACAATCCTTCACGGTACATAAAACTTTTTGAGCTATAGGACCTGAACGCTACTATAACATCTGTGTTATAGAAGTCTCCGATAGGACAGAAAGTTATACCAGAATATATGTCACTGGTTTTATATGATTATAAAATATTGGACTCTTATATCATACTACTAGTACACGGCCGGCACTCGGTTAACCCGCGAGAGATTGGCCGGTTAATCTATATTGAGTATGTGGCTATATGGGCAATTGGTCTGTTAATCGGGTTGGTTATACGTCTGTTAATAGTAAAACGCACAATTTAATGTTAAACTCTATTTAATATACAGATTTTTGACATATTATAAGAACCAAATCAAAAAAAAAGAGAAGTGTCTGACAAAATGATATCTATCATAGAACATTTTCCACCTGTAAAACATTTCATAGTCTGCGCAGTTTTCAGCAAAACTAAAAGGCGTCGCGCAAGTATGTTTTATGTATGCTTATACGCATAGCAATTATTTTTAATAAAAGGCGAAACAAACAATTTTAGATATCATTTAAAGGACACAAAATAGTACTTTGGTTCTAAAAAATAAATTGACATTAGTAAATATTTCATAATTGTAATATAACATGAATTATACCACGTTTTAGTGAAAATTATGGGAATAAAGTCTGTTAATGGGTTGGACAATTGATGAAATTGTGTCAGTTAAGAGTTATTTAGCCACGACAATAGTTTTGCTACCATTATATTTTCCCATTGAAAAAGTTAAGAATGAGATGTTCTTGAGTAAAAAAAATTGACACTGAATACGGTGCAACAGTATCCTTCTATAGTAAGAGCATTTTTATTTTGACTTTCTTTGCATTTTATTGAAGGATGTGTCTATGGATTGGCCGCTGTAATATGCATGCATTTATTATTAACGTTTTCAATCAGCCTTTTTTGTGCGTGTCTGTTCAGAGTAGCACGTTCTCAGGCAAATCCGACTGAAAGTGTCTTTCTAATACAGCACAGGGTACATATAATGTGTTGTCTTCTCATATGCACATGATATTTCACTGGACGTTAAATCCTAATTCGTCAGAATCATCCAATTGATTCTTTTCTTCTATTACTTAATCATATGTTGTTTACAAATCATTCTAAAGAAGTAAATGGAAAGGAGCGAATGTAGCTACATATGGTTATCTTAAGTTTTAACTCATTCCATTCCATTTAGTTCCTTTCTATAGAAGTGCAGAGGAGAACTACACATGTAAACTTCTAGCATTTGTCACCAATATGAGTACATCGCAATCCGTTACTGTTTCAACACTCAGTGGTTTCGTGTCTGTATTCTTAAACAATTATTATTTGTTCTCTCTTTTTTTAGCAATGCATCAGTCTCTACTGTTCTTATCTATTATTCTATATTCTGCGTCTCCATCCACATTCTCGTGTATACCACGAGGGTCCGGATCGGGGTGTTGTTTATTTCTGTGCTATTTAAATTTTTATGTCACTTTTCTTTCCATTTTATTTATCTTACTCATTATTCTTTCTCTATTCTTCATATTTTAGCATCCCAATATATTTTACTTACTGATGTTGAGTTACATTACGACGTTTATCTCTGATTTATATACTGGTTACCAATGTAGATGACAAATTGGTGGCATTCATGACAATTAAACAGAATCCACATGATATATATGCGACCATTCTTGGATGAAATTATTATTACTACAATATTACACTTTTTGAAACCATTTTTATCAATTTTCAATTTCCATTGTCTAAATTGTTCATTGTTCATGTGTTGTTTCCGTATATTTTATGTTTCATTGCCCATGTACTGTTTCCGTATATTTGAGCCGCTCGTCTTGAGCCTACCCATTTGATCCGATCACACCCAATATAGCAATAAAATTATACTTTATTGCCATTCATAACTCTTAACAGACCGGGTTTTATACATCCGATCCATTAACAGACCAGATTTTAAATGAAGATTGATTTATGTTACCAAAAATACAGATTTTCGTGTAGATTTTTCACACAATGATATCAATATGGTTAACAAACATAATGCCTGTCTTTTTTCGATGTTCAAATTATTGCATGCAAGTAAATTCAACCAACGTGTCATTTTGTGTACTTATGTGTGTGTAAAATGTGTTTAAATTTATTGATGAGTTACCCGCCTTTTCATTGATCGTACATCGAAGCTAAAAAAATAATAATCACACCACTGTATTCAGTACATTGAACTGTTTTGTTAGACATGAATTTTTATGATAACAATATATTTTAAAAGTTATACAATGAAACATGCTGAACTTTCAATGATTTTCTCGATAACACCTGATTAACAGACTTAAGCCAACCCGATTAACACCAACCGCCGATATAGCCGCATATTCAATATAGATTAATCGACCAATCTCTCGGTTAGCCGAGTTTTGGCCGTGTGATAACACATATCCCGTTTAATTTTCGCGCACCTGCTACTTGTTAATAAACACACGTCATGTGACATCTGAATCGGAAAATGGAATGAACCATTAGTTGAATGATACTAATTAGATCGTTAGACTAAACAATTCGATGTTATGTCACATTTTGGAGAATAAATATTGGACTATCTTATTTGTCGTTACTTCTTAATCTGTTGGAGGCTAATTTTAATTGAACGTAAACAGGAACTACCTATTTTACCCTGACCGAGAAAATAAGCGTGTCATGTGTAGGAAATAAATGGACAGAAGGATTTTGTAAACAAGAGAGATGGCGGGAGCCAAACCAGGTGTCCATGTAGTTCAGCTGAGACCAATTATCGTCCCAGAATGTTTGATTAAGGGCAACAAATTTATAAAATGGGATGAGGTAAGTCTGTTATCCGACAAGTGACTGTTATCAGTGATGAAGATGCTAAGTGCTCGGTATCCACGCCTCCGACTGATAATGTTTAGGTGGGGATTGCCACTGTTTGTTAAATTATTGGAAATATAACATATCTATCATTTAAAGAAGTGAAATGACATCAAATAAATAGAAATAAGATTTAAGGGTCATCAAAGTGGAGAAATTATCATAGGGTCTGTCTGACTACCAACTGGTACTACCAGTTCAGTGATTTTTTTGCCCTGAGGATTTACTAATTACATACACTGACATTGACATTAAATGTTTGTCATCAGAAATGATGATTACAGATTAAAAGGTTAATTGAAACCTTAAAATGTGTCTGTTTGATTTAGTTTTCAGTATTTTTGTCTATACATCAATGTAGAGTTTACAAAGGGTGAACATTGTTTGTACTTTAACTTACATGAATTGATAACTTGGTTATCACTAGCCCCTACAACCCACCCCCTCGCTCATCAGTTGTCTTATTGTAGTCAAATTATACATGTAGGTGTCATTTGGTTGCTGTCTCATGGACTATGTACATTTTTCATTTATTGATATTCTGAAGTGCTTAAATTGACAAACTATTACATTTTTGAGGTATTCTTTGCATCCATCATAGTATTTAAACAAATGTTTAATTCTTCTAGCAAAAATCAGTTAACAAGCATTTATCTGATACATGTATAAGTAATTTCCAAATATGGTCATCAGCTAAAAGGATACATTTCTATTTGCTATTGCTAATTATTTGATTTAAAGACAACATACATGCATGTATATATGTGATAAATAGGATAAAATTGTTTACAATCTATCTTTTACCTTTCTTTATGAAAACATCTGCCTAGTACATGTAGTATTAGTATTTTTCTTCAATTGGTTTTGCTTTTTATTTATATAAAATTAATAAGGTAGTGCTAACTGATGTACATCTCTAGTTTGAGAGCTTTCTTTTTTTCTTCTTTTCTATATATGTTTATTAGAGATGACACTTCTTTTTGAGGACTTGCCGACTTATTCCTTTATTCTTATCAGACTGACTTCATACAAGAATTTCGTTGGAAAAATGAATAGTAAAAATAAACAGTATGGATCCCTCAACTTTACTTTCTGCTATATAGATGTTCACTCTGACTTGTTAAATAATTCAATAGTTGTTGACTACTTTTTTGTATTTTGAACGCATCTATCCCAACTAGCTTGAGATAAAGGATACAACAGATGCGGTAAAGTCTGCCTCATCTCTAGACTTAACTCTAGAAATTGACAATGAGGGTCTCTTGAAAACAAACTGTTTTAAGACAAAAAAGATGATTTTAAGCTTCCAAATTGTGAACTTTCCATTTCTATGTGTCTATGTAGCAACATTCCAGCAGCCCATTAACATGGTGTATATATCGCCCTGTTGATGGGATATTACAAGGCTTGTATTTCCTATGATGATATCCTTGATAGAGGGTTGCCGCTCGTAAGGAAGCTATTAAACCATGAGTTCAAAGCGGTGAAGTTGAAATTATCCCTTTGTTAATTTTCCTGACGCCATCAAGAGTTGTTATACTTCATTCTTACCATGGAGCCATAATATAATAGCCAGCCTCCAACAAAATCTTTTTTTTCAATGAAGGAAAGACAATCACATGTACAAGAAATGCATTTTAAAACCAAGAAAAGTAATCAATAGAAAGTAAAAAATAAAAAAAAAATTGATATATTAAATTTACCAACTTCAAGAAGGATTTCTTGATAGTTATTCGTGAGAAACCTAATATGAATTCTTTAATTGTAATTCATTGATCATAATTGCTTTTTGATATACAGTGTAATGATAAATCGTTGTTGAATAATTACCAATGAGAAAACAATCCACCAGCGACCAAATGACATAATCATGATAATTCAAGCAACTATTTGTTCAAATCCATGTTCAAGAGATCAGGTCACAAGATTATTTTTATGAACCACAAGAAAAAGCAATTTGTGAAAAATATAAATCAAATAATAACCTGGCCCATTATTAAATCATTTGAAGTTAATTATACCCCACGCAACGAAGTTGCGGAGGGTATAATGTTTTTGACCCGTCCGTCCGTCAGTCCTGTTTCTTGTCATCGCAACTCCTCTCAAACCACACAACAGAATTTCACGAAACCTTTTCAGATAATAAGGACATACTATGTAGTTGTGCATATCGATGGGAAATTGCGATTCAATTTTTTTTCTAGGAGTTACGCCCCTTTGAAACTTATTTACTTAATGTACTACTGCAACAGTTTGTCATCGCAACTCCTCTCAAACCACACAACAGAATTTCACGAAATCTTTTTATATTAAAAGGACATATTATGTAGTTGTGCATATCGACGGGAAATTACGATTCAATTTTATTACTAGGAGTTACGCCATTTGAACTTATTTGCTTCAATGTACTACTGCAACTCCTCTGAAACTACACAACAGAATTTCATGAAACCTTTTCAGATAATAAGGACATACTATGTAGTTGTGCATATCGACGGGAAATTACGATTCAATTTTATTTCTAGGAGTTACGCCCCTTTGAACTTATTTGCTTCAATGTACTTCTGCAAGTTTGTCATCTCAACTCCTCTGAAAACACACAACAGAATTTCATGAAATTTTGTAGATAATAAGGACATACTATTTAGATGTGTATATTGACAGGAAATTATTATTCAATATTTTTTCTTATACAATTTTTTTTTCTTATACTTATTTAATTTCTCCAATGACAATGTGGGGACGTGGGGTATGTGAGCGTGCTCACTAAGGTTCTTTAATTGGGACAATATAATTGTTTTTGATTCAAAGATACATATACATGCAATTGCAATATTAATAAGGTTACTGTAGATTCATTTTCCTTGAACAAATTTTATAAAGCATCCTGGTAAACAAGAATTTTGAAATACTATCTTTTTCCCTAGAAATGAACACATTACATTCATAACACAATCTTTAAGAAAATCGGATGGCATCACATTAAGCAATACAGCATCATATAACTGTGCATCTATTATGCCCAGGGGAGATAACTGCTTGGTGTTTTTAATTAAAAAAAAGAACACTACTTGTAGATGATATTAACATTGTCAAATCTTATTGTATAAGGTGCTAATTCATTGGCGACTTCGAATATTCATACATAAAAAAAATCAGTTACAGGTCAAATTAATCATGAAAGAAAAATCCAGATTTTAACAATCTGTGTTGTACATGTACAAAAGCTTGATGTCAATGGAAATTATAAGGCTGATTTTAGTGACAAACACCCTTTTTACATTTGAAAGGAACTGAATTTTAGAACAATCAATGTTCACAACATCCATTATGTCAGAATAAATAATTATTTATAAACAAGAAGATGTGGTGTGATTGGCAATGCCACAACTCTTCACAAGAGACCAAATGACACAGAAATTGACAACAATAGGTCACTGAATGGCCTTCAACAATGAACAAAGTTTATTACAATAAGTTTGTTTTGATCCAATATCCATGGACCCCAGTCTTACAGGAAGATTTGCAACAAATGTAATAGGACCAGCAAATTCAAAAGCATTATACATACATGCATGTCATCATTTTTTTAAAAAGATCAGGAAGATCTCCCAACAACACCAGGAAAATATAATGGCCTGATGAATCAGTTGTAGAAAGAAACAAAAATATTTTAATAAAGGACAAAAGGACTACTACAACAGAAAATCTGAAACACAAAACCCTTTTAATAAATGAAAAGAATCAGTTGATACATATCATCATAGAAGGTTTCCTGACAATAGAATGAGAACATGAAAATATGATATACATTTGTATGTATAATTCATTATTGTTGTAATTGTAAAAGAGTTATGATTTCTCTTATATATATATTTCCAGGAAATTTTGTTTACACCTGTAAAGTTTGAGAAATACAGGTTGCTCAAATTGAAAACCACATGTTATTTAAAGAAAAATGCTATTTGAATCACAACTGACCCTCTCAGCCCCCACAATTACAAATTATCCATCTGGAAAGGGTCATACATTTATAGCTTTTTTCATCATTATTACAATGAATGGTTGTTCATTGTTGAAGGGCAATACATTCATCTATTCCTGAAAACTTCCTCTTCGTTTGGTATCTGGTGGATAGTTGTCTCGTTGGCAATCATATCACATCTACAATGATGATCTTTCTATCAATATATCTAAATGTAATGATCAATAAATCACAATTAAAGAATTCAAATTAGCATTAGCCAGAGCCACTTTCAAGAATTATTGGCTTGGAGTTGGTAAATACAAAATGTATGAATGAAAACAACCAAGCAAACATATAATACATCTATATATATATATATATAAGTCTGAAAATTACTCCAAACAGTGTTAGAGTTAGATTTTCTACTGACAATTTTTTGTTCGTCCCTCAGCGGGATTCGAACTCACACCTTTGATACACTACAGCACCAATCGCTTAGCCTCATGTCCAGCGCTCTAGACCACTCGACCACATCCGCTATATTTAAAATATAACTTCAATAGTCGTAGTGTTACCTTGTCACGGAAGGCTAATCTAGAGATAGACATGAGACACATGTTTTTTTAAGCGTGTGTAGATGTATGTAAATCTAACTCTAACACTGTTTGGAGTAATTTTCAGACTTATATAAATATTTGTATTAACCATGTATCTCTATCACTCTGAGATCCAGTGGGCATATATATTGTATGGTTTGTCACTTGTTTAGACTTGTTTGTATATATATATATATATATATATATATATATATATATTTGCATGACAAATGCACAGTCGCAGGTAACAGTTGGGAGAGGTTGTGCTACCACCAGCATATATGTGTACCCTGCCACATTCTGTATGTGCCTGTCCCAAGTCGAGAGCATGTAATTCAGTGATTGTCTTTTGTTGATGTATGCCATAATTTTTTTTATTGTTTCATACTTAAATTAGGCTGTTAATTTTCTTTGAATTGTTTTACATTTGGTATTTTTTAAAGCTTACTATGTGGTATATATGGGTTATAGACAACTTCAAATTAACCTATAGTTTGGAGAAACATTAGTAAATTAATTTCAATGATAGCATCAGCATCAAGTTACCACAAATACCAAACTCATGTTAACCAATATTTTGGTATTTCATTGTTTTATTAAAAGTTTAAAAAAATTGTCACCTGCTGTATCAAAAAGTTCATGGGTGGTTACTTTGGTAAATCTGAAAAAATATTGAGAGGACTCTCAAAGTGAAGCAAGACATCTCGAAGTATGTGTAGTAAATTTATTTTGTTACTTAAACAGTTGTTAGGTTTACTCATAGATCAAATTTTGATATTGAACTATAACAAACAGAATTATGTATGGTTAACCTTGGCAGTGATGATTTGACATTTGAAAGACAATACTTTTCTATTTTTTCTCAGTTTATATGATTTTTATGCTCACAAATAGAAAAAAAATCAATAGCAATTTTAATTGAGACCAAAGCCAGTATTAATTCAACCATTTGGGGATTATTTTTTTTTCGATGTTTATGATTGTCTATCTAGGAAGATGAATGGTATTTCTTTGTCTTTGAACAGCTAGTAGTTTGACTGTTGCTCTAACTGTACTACCTGTTTTATCAGTGTAAATAAAGCAAAATGCAAATAGCACATGAGCTAATTATTGAAGACACAATTTAAAATATTCAAGTGCAGTTTATGGGTTAGTTTTAAAAATCTGATAAATTCGCCTTTTCAGAAACTAGAGGACTATGGGTAATCTCATTGTTCGTACACCAAAATGAAAATAACGTCACGTCATTGGTTAAATTTCCATTGTTTATGACATTTTTAACCAATCAGGACTTTTTGGTGTACACTTTTGAAAATATTACCCAGGATGCATTAGATTCTGAAACGGCGAATTCACGGACTGCTGTATGATTTGCAGCTTGCGGATAAATTAGTCTTTTCAACATCTTGATTTTCTGAGTTATGTCCCTTTGCTGTATTTCTCATTACAATTGGGCACTACATTTACAGCTACATTCATGTTAAATTCCATGTAGAATATATTGTGTAGTAAAACACAGTTCTAAAACTTGTTCATCCATTTCAATGTTCTCTTTATTATTGCATTGACTCCATTGGTGAATGGAAGTAGAAAATAATAGTTATCTTGTCTTTTTCCGTCAACCCAACTGAGTGAGCTAAGTGTTATTAAGGGCCATTAAATCTGAGGCCTTGTTGTATGCTGTCTTCATTTAAGTCAACCCATTTCAGTGGCGGATCCAGCCAATTTGAAAAGGGCACAGGACAAAGGGAGGGTTCCAACTATATGTCCCCATTCAAATGCATTGATCGGCCAAAAAAAGGGGGGGTTCCAACCCCCGGAACACACACCCCCCCTGGATCCGCCAATGCATTTTGTAGAACCTACTCTTTACATGCATGTTTTTTTATTCATTTACATCCTGACTGCATGAATAAATCAACAAATGGCAGTTTTTAACGACCTTGACTGGCTTATAATACATGAACAATTTGTAGTGTTTCTGCCTTTTGAATAAACTACAGTGATGAATTGGTAACAGTTACAAATTTGATCTAACTGCATTACACCAGGTAATTCTATTTTGATTGCCTCACATTTGGTTATCCAAGGGCCTTTTGACATGTATAAACTAAATATATAGAGTATTATGTATCTCATTGTTGGAGGCCGTATATATACAGCGACCTATGGTTGTTTACATCCTTTTTCCTTTGGTCTTTGGTGTATAGCTATATCATTGGCAATCACACCATTTTTTTGTTATGTGCCATTACAAGCCATTAAATTGAAATAACTGATATAAACATGATCTTCAACTTAATTCATTAGATCATTAATAAAAATCAGTGCAGAAGACTAATTGTGGATTAAATGAAAAAAATTGAATAAAAGCTTAACAGAGAGAAAATTGATTTGTTTGATGATGTAAATATAACATAGATATTGCCTGCGGTCTTTGTTCAGTCTTTTTGCTGACTGCTTTATGCACCTGTTGTTTAATGTTGTTTGTGCTGCATCAAAATTATAGGAGGTTCAGAGAGGTACTATCAAAAGTGTTAACGGAATCCATAAAATATTTTTTGTAGAAGAAAATGAGTTATTTGTTCTAAACTTTATATTATTTGTTTTCTCACAAATCAGAAAATTCCTCCCGACACCAGACATTTGAAATAAACAGTTAATTCTTAAAATGATTATTTACATATTTGAAGATGAATATTTACTAATACAGGTTCTACTTGAGTGATTGTTATAATTAGCTTGCGGCACATGGAAAGCTTATTTACCCGTTGGCTTGCTTTTAAATTTTAAAGTCTACATGTGATCTTAGTAAGATTACAAATTATGCTATTAAGTTTTTCATTGAAAGATAAAACATTGACTCTTTGTAGAAAGTTTGTCAAAAACTTGTTTAAAGAAAACATTTTGATAATTTAAACATGAGTCTCCCCCAGGAAGGTTTTATTTATTAAATCCAGACCATACAATAACACGGTTTTTATCCGTGTTAT
This sequence comes from Mytilus edulis, assembly GCF_963676685.1. Lineage (NCBI taxonomy): Eukaryota > Metazoa > Mollusca > Bivalvia > Mytilida > Mytilidae > Mytilus > Mytilus edulis. Next base: position 39,255,196 of record NC_092346.1, on the reverse strand, counting down.
TCTTTTGTTCTTGTATACAAAAATGTAAGAGTAAAGGAAAGATCAGTTTAAAATAACAGTGTCTGAACTTTGAATGACTTAGTTGAATAGCTGACTTTTTTTTACATGTACTCCTAAACTGGTCTACCTGTCTTTGTATTATCTTTTTGCCTTTACAAATTTAATTCCACTTAATCAATAGCTGTCTGCATTTTTTCGTAATTGTGTAAAAAATAAAGAAAAATGCATGACTTCATGCATGTTATGTAATTTAGTTCAAAACAAATGAAATTACCCAAGTGTAAAAATTTCTACATAACAGTATACACGGTTACCCATGCATATTTTAAGGATCACCAATAATACATTGTCCAGTAGTTATATTATCTTGTAGTTTTGTTTAAATTATTTGAACTCACAGTGAGTGAGCCAGTTTTTAAACCACATTTATCAAAAAGTTTTTTGCACATAGATTTTTGGGCGAGTTATATTTTACATTATCTCTTATATGCAGAAATTTTTCTTTATCCAAATGTAGATTTATGCCCCATCTTATCAACAGGTCATACATAAAAAAAAAAAGATATGAAACAAAAAGAACTTCAACATGTATCAGTACACAAGCTTGTACAGGTGACCTATATTTGTTAATTTCTGTGTCATTTTGGTCTCTTGTGGACAGTTGGGTCATTGGCAATCATACCACATCTTCTTTTTTTATATCAATACACGAAATTGTACAGGTTTTCTTTTGCTTTGCGATTTTAAGTGTAATTTCCAAAGCAAAAGAGCATAAGACTTGTAGAAAAATATGTTTAGCTGTCTAACTAGCATCATTCAAGAAAGATATGAAACAAAACTAATTACAACAAAACATGTATCAGTTCACGAGCTTGTACAGGTTTTTTTTGCTTTTGTAGAAACATATGCTAAGCTGTCTAATTCGCTTCTAATTTAAAAAGATATGAAACAAAAATAATTACAACAAAACATGTATCAGTAACATTACAAAAAAAAATCCTCTACAATGACATTGAAGACCTGTTGGTGAACTTCTGCTGTTGTCTGTTCTATGGTCGGGTTGTTGTCTCTTTGACACATTCCCTATTTCCATTCTAAATTTTATAATAAAAAAAAAGGATATATGGGGTACAAAAAACACAAAACCATACTTGCACATGAACAGCAGAAAAAAAACCCACACACAGACAATAAGCAAATGAACATGTACAGATACGAATATATACAAAATGTATGACTTTTTTTCACCAATATATATGTGCAGATCATATGACAGTTTTCATACAAAATATTTATTGTGATTTTTTTCCCCGAGACTTTTTTTCTTGTGACTTTTTTTCCGTGACTTTTTTCTGTGACTTTTTTTCCTACATTCCTTCAATAGCAAGGGGTTATGTTTTCCTGTATGCATCCATCCTTTCATCCTTTTGTTTTTCTGAGCCTTAGTCCTTCACATATTGGGTAAAAGTTTTGGTTGAAGGTAGAATAAAGTGGTCACATCAACTTGAAACTTGGTACACATGTTCATTATATTTTTGAAATTCATGTATATATGATTATCAAATTAGGGTTTTGACCCAGATTCGCTTAACTTGATAATGTGATAGTCCTCAGTCTACCATAGTATAGATTTTGAAATGTAGTACTGGTAATGACTATATATTCTGAAGCAATAGTTAATTAAGGGCTTAACTTCATGCAGATTTGGCTTTAATTTGAAACCTCAAACACCACTGGAGTCATGAACAGATTTTGTTAAGTTGACTGCAAAAACTAGTAAACATGATTACATCTGCAATAATTTAGAACACAAAAAAAAAGAAGGTATAAAATCAAACAAGCCTTGTGACATATATACAAGAACAATTATTTGGATAATTGGTTTTACTTCATTAGTTAAATGTCAAACAGCCTTGATGATTAGTATTGAAATATATGTCATAAGTTGACATTTATACAGTCATTTCATATATAGTTTTTTGGATAAAACAAGGGGATATTTTTTTTTATTGATTCCTGATCTCTTCCTGTGTTGCACAGAGGGAATCTACCTCATTATCTTTTCCTATGTACATATACATGTATAATGTACCATTATCAATCAGTTTGTATTATTACATTTTCTCTCTCTCTCTCTCTCTCTCTAGTTTAAACATATTTATTTATAGTGGATTGGGGTTTTGCAACTTATATTAATCCCTTTCCACTTTGCAGGTACGAGTGCTGCCTTGTAGCGGCATTAGCCTACTCTTTTTCGAAATCTACAAGGGTGTCTTTAATGTGCAAGAGATATGGCTCTCTCTTAACACGGGTCAGCGATTCATCGTCCCCTTCCGACGGACGATCATTGTTTCCTCAAGACCATACTCGCAGATGGTGTCAAGGGAGAGCCAAAAATTGAGTTCCTGAAATTTTCATCCCAACCGGGAATCGAGCCAGGAACCTTTGTGTTAGTAGGCCGATGCACTAACCACTACACCACGGCTCTCTTGCTGTTTTATTCAACACTTACAATATTCAACAAATCCTACAATGCTCCCGCTTTAGGGGGGGATTTAATGTTACCCTTGTCTGTTTATCCTTTCTGTCTCAAAATTGGATTCTGTTCTCTAACTTAAGTTTGCCTCCACATCATGTTATAAAACTTTACACAATGCTTATTACCACAAAACATAGATCAAGTTTGAGATGTGGTGGCGTCACTTTAATTGTTCTTGAATTATGCCCCTTTATGGAAGTTGAATCGAGCATACTTACACCCTTGGGCATCTGTTGCCCATTGAGTAATAGACACATCTCCATTTATTATGGTATGTTTTAGAATGCTATGAGTGACAAGTATACCAAAGTTTATCAGACTGTCTTAGAGTAAGTTTTTTTAACACCAGAAATGTTAAAAATCCATTGAACTGTTAGTTTGTTGTTATTCAATGTTTATAAAATTTCACAAATCTTCTCGCTCATGTCATGTTGATTTGACTTAAAAATACACAATTGAAATGTATCTGTGTTCATTTCTTCTAAAATGTGCATGGACTCCTGTATTCATCTCTTGATTACCGTTACACAAAATCTGGTCATTCATTCTAAAGTCATTTTGTATACTACAGCCTCTGTAGTTGCTGAAACCTTAACACATAGGATTATAATAGAACCTTAAAAAACCACATAACTTCTGTGAACTGGTAATTCAATTTATTTAAAGATTAGAGTCAAATGCACCTTGTTACAAGCAGGGTTCAAACTTGTAACCTTGGGGTTTATATTCAGAGAGGCTAGTGATCACTGAAGACCTCTAGGCCACTGAGGCTCTCTGATTCTTACTGAAATACAGTGTAACCTGCCTAATCCCACTGTTTTTGACCTGAGTATTCCAACATCCTGCTTTAACTGACACATTTCCCTGGTCCCAAAGTTTGCCTATCCTTGCAGAAAAAATCTTCAGTATTCCAACACCCTGCTAAATCTGATATTTTTTCTGGTCCCTACCTCGGTGTGTCGGATAACACAGGTTAAACAATACATCATTCACATATACACTTGAATGCTCAATTTTTGTAAGGTTAGCATCTTTTAAGTGGATCAGCTTCCTTTGGGCCTCTATTTTATAATATATATATTCTAGCAGTGGTAACATGAACAGCATCAGTTACGGGGAAAAAAATATCAATATAGATTTATTTGGGCCCTGAAGGAGGTTCATTGTTAATAAATATATAAGAATAGTATTCGATTTCATAATTATTAGTAATGATATCGGCATTGTGTCTACTCATATAAACTGTCATAAATACTATTGGTATATATTCAGTGGGAGGTGTTAACTCAGAGTATTGTCAAATTGTATCATGCATTGGATTTCGAAATAGAACTGTTTCCTTTTAATTATAGCACCACCTTAATATGTGTACTACATTCTATTATATATAATCTATTCAGATAGCAACACACCAATGGTGCTATTAGGCCTGGGATAAACTGTTTCCATTTATTTATCTATAGCACCATGTTTATACTACATTCTATTATATAATCTATTCAGAGAGCACCACAAAAATGGTGCTATTAGACCCTGGTGAGAACACTGCCTAACTATTGATCCCTTCACGGTGATTTTGATTTGCTGCACTTCTTGTTGGTCATAAGTACATTGGCAAGACTTCAATTCTATAGTCACTGCAGTTGTTCATACATAATTTCTAATGCTGAGCCTATAATGTTGTAATAAATTTAACTGACACTATCAAAGTTCTGCCAATCAAACTAAATGGCAAATAACATAAAGATGTGACAAAAGAGAACCACTGACATAAAGTTCCTCACATGAGAATTGCGCTTAAAGTTGTAGCAAGTTTTAACTTTTTTATTCGACTGCAAAAATTAAAAACTTTTTGGTTGTATATTGGTATCACATCTGGGTCGTTGTTGTCCGGCGTCGTCATTGTCAGCGTTGTCCAAAGACGGATGGTTTCCGGATAATAACTTTAGTATAAGTAAATACAAATTGATAAAATTTCTACACAATGTTTGTAACAACAAAAGGAAGGTTGGGATTGATTTTGGGGGTTATGGTCCCAACGGTTTAGAAATTAGGAGCCCAAAGTATTTATCTAGTTTCAGGACAATAAGTTGTGTATAAGTATTTCAATTGCTCTGATATTGTACCACAATGTTCACACCATATAGTAGAATGTTGAGATTTATTTTAAGGGTTATGGGGCAAACAATCTAGGAATTAAGGGCCAAAAAGGGGCCAAAAACAAGCATTTTTGTAGTTTCGGGACAATAACTCATGAATAACTGTATGGATCTCTCTGACATTGTACCACAAGGTTCCATATAACAAAGGGAAGGCTTTCATTTAGTTTGGTGTTAATATTCCACAACATATAGGAATAAGGGGAAAAAAGAAGCATTTTTCTAGATTACAGGCAATAACTTGGATTTAAGTGAATGGATCTCTCTGAAATTATGCTACAAGGTTTCTAACTATAAAGGAAAGGCTGGAATTGAGTTTCAGGGTTCTTGCTCCAAGGTGGGAGGGGGGTTTCAATAAATGAGGGGTAAAAAAAGGGGTCCAAATACAGCATTTTTGTAAATCTTCCTGAAATAAATTATACCACAAGTTTTCATACTACAAAGGGATGGTTATTGGGAGGGGGGGAGGTATGGCTCAAACCATTAATCAATTGGGGGCAAAAAGGGGGAAAACAAGAGTTTTTCTGGTTAAAGGTTAAAAGCAGTGTAAGGGAGGTAATTATGCAATTAAAATTTAAAGAATACTATTATATATATGTTTGATTACTTGATTACCTCCCTTACACTGCTTGTTTTCAAAAGTTTAAAAAAGAAATCTTCAATTGCACAGTATTGTGCAATAGATTTGGTAGATCTTTGACCTCATTTATATTGTGACAAAAACCTATATAATGTCAAAAATTTTATCACAGTCCAAATTCAGACAATATCAAGCTTGAACATAATGTGACCAAATTTGCCCAACTGTTCAGGGTTCGACCACTGCGGTCGTATAAAGCTGCGCCCTGTGGAGCACCTGGTATGCCCAGTCACCATATGCAAAGGGGGCATTGAGTGTTACCCTTGACTGTCCCTCCATCTTCTTTCTTCCACTCTATCCTGTCCTTCCTTCCCTCCATTCCAATAGTATATTCACATTTAAGCAAACGTGAGTTGGGGCATTCGTATCCTTAGATACATTCTTCTTTTATTTTACAGCCGATTGTACTGAGTGTGTAGGTAAAGGTAATATCTTTGGTTGGCTTGCTTGCTAGCTGAACCGTGAAGTCATTATTAGGTAACGTTCCTTTAAGAGTAGACTAGTCTGAAGGCTAGCAAGCAAGCTAATAAAAGATATTACCATAACCTACACACTCAATGCAATCAGCTGTAAAAGATTTCTTCTAGTTTAAGCTAGCTTACTCAATCAGTTGACATAACAGGACAGAATTTAAAAAAAAATATAATCTCCTCAATTTGAGGCTAAATGTATGATAAGATAACACTAACAATGATATAAAAAGATAATATTTTTGATAAGATATTCCCCATGAGAATGTTTCCTTATGAAGACAATCATAATAAAGCTTTAGTATTTTTCTCAATCTTATTGAAATAATAATACATGTGGATATCTTTAGAATGGAAAACTAAGAAGTTATTTTAATAAGATGTATTTACCATGGCTTTTTCTCTACGAGAGGATTGTTATTTGAGCTCATTTGAATGTTCTATTGCTGTGTCTTTTGTCATTGCATTTGTTTTTATACGACCGCAAACAAAAAATTTGGCGTTGTATAATGGTATCATGTTGTCGTCGTCTGCGTCGTCCGAAGACACATTTTGTTTCCTGACAATAACTTTTGTTTTAGTAATGGATCTCTATAATTTTTTACCAGAAGGTTCAAAACAACTAAAGGATGGTTGGAATTGATTTTGGGGGTTGTGGTCCCAACAGTATCAAGCCAAAAAATGGGCCAAAAATAAGCATTTTTGTTTGTATGAATCTCTTTGAAATTATACCAGAAGTTTCCATACCATGAAGGGATGGTAAGAATTGACTTTGGGGGCTATTGCTCAATTTTGGAATTAGGGGCAAAAGGGCCAAAAAAGGGGGAACACCAGGTTTTTCTGGTCAATGGACAATTTAAAAGACAATTTAAAAGCAGTGTAAGGGAGGTAATTCAAAAACATTTAATTTAACAATATTGCACAATAGATTTGTAAGATCTTGACATTTGTTTTGTGTCAGAAACTCATATTATGTCAAAAATTTGATCACAATCCAAATTCAGAGCTGTATCAAGCTTGAAAGTTGTGTCCATACTTGTCCCAACTGTTCAGGGTTGGACCTCTGTGGTTGTATAAGGCTGCGCCCTGCGGAGCACCTGGTTAAAAAGAGGTAATAAAGACTAGTATGATACATGTAATCCAGTTAGAAATCCTTTAATTTGTATTAAATACTTTTTTCTGAAGAGTTAGTACAGTTAATTGAAACATTTCTACAGTGCCAAATGAGACAACTCTCCAGCCATGTCACAATGTATAAAAAGTAAACAATTATACATGTCAGTCAAAGTGCGGCTGTCAACATGGGGCCTTGAATTGGCTCACTCTGAACAGCAACCTTTAAAGGGCCCCATAATGACTAATGTCAAACAATTAAAACTGGAAAACTGATGGTCTAACCACTGAACAACAGGCTTATACAATATATTTTCCCTTTTTGCACCTTATTGAATCATTTGTACCATATATTTATTTGTTATACACTTTATTCAAATAATTGTATTGAATGTTTAAGGTTTGGCCACCTTATGCTATGTTTCCTAGCATAACTGTTTTCGTTTTTATATTTTCAGAGCAGTGCAATTGGGGTCCCAGTGACATTGAAAGTGGATCCCAATGGCTATATCCTGTTCTGGAAAGATCAAAATAAGGTATGGTAATACATGTTAGTTTACCCCTACCAAAAATTCTGCACCTGGCCCATTATTTTAAATGTTGAGACTATATCAAAATCAGGAACAGGGATCCAGAATATGGATTCCAGATATTTCACCACACTGTTCACACAGGGCTATCAGTTCTTCTTAATTTATTAAAAAAAAATCTTAATAAAAAGATTGTTTACCTTTCTGACTTTTGAAATCAAAGTGAAAGTTGGACTTTTTACTTTATTTATGTAATTTCATAACCATCTCAAAATTACAACCAATTATTTGGAATATAAAAGTTTGTCTTCTACCACATTGATTAACTAATATATATTTAACCTCTGGTTACAAAATAATCAGATTAAAAAGATCCTGAATGCTTAGGGGGACTATTTTTGTTTGTACTTTACTAATTAACTGGTCTCCTTCTAGTTTATAAATGTACATGGGCCAGTCTTCCATCAATTAATTTACTTTAGGCCAACCTTAAAAATATGTTTGTTTGCAGTTTTCTGACTGTACCTTCAGACTGAAGGGTTGGTAGGTAGGAAAAATATTTTATTTTATCAGCCAAAATACAGTTTAAACAAGCAGTTTCACTAAACCAAGTTTCTTGTGAAGAAAAAAACCATTTTAAAACAACAAACACTGGACATGCTGAAAACCAACATCAAATGAACAGACATTTTCAGATAAAAAACTTTTTAACCAAAACTGAAACTTTAACATAGTGTCATTATCCAATTTATGACATAAAATATGGTATAATTATTAAATACTGGAACACTTATAAACAAGGAATGTCATTATGACTAGAAATGTTTTAAAGAAATATATTCAGACATGTATTTCCTAGAAGGTTTTCATGAGTAGAGTATTTTCATCAGATAAATGTAGATATTAAAGATTTATAAGACAATGTATTAAAGAGTGTATTTTTAATAAAAAAAAAAAAAAATAACCATTGAATCTTCCTCAATTGAAAAAAAAAGGCAACTTGAAAAAAAAAGTAATAAGACATTCGACTGTTTTCATATTTCTAACAATATTTAATTATATATATGTGATAAGGTTATATTTTTGCCAGGCTTTAATGAAAACCAAAGAAATCTAAAGTTTGGGTGAAATCCATACCATTAAAAGTAAATGGTCTGTACTGAAATGTTTTTAATGCATAAAAAAAATTGGCAGCATAGCTCCTAAGGACATGTTTAAATTGAATTCACACAGGCCACACAGTTTGGGTATATTTAATATTGTAAGAAAGAGAATAATTGCAATGAGTGGGGCAGCCCCCCTTATCCTAAAGGAGCATACTCATTGCAATCGAAAATAGATTTAATATAGAGAGAGTATATTTATTTTTCAAGCTAACCATTCATTTTCTCTACATCTTTGTGTAGTTAGGGTTGCTTTAATTGATTTGGCATGATCTATATCCATTAACATTTCAAATGAGCCCTTCCTCTGTACAGGCGTGTTAAGAGATATCCATGAAGATTTAAGTCACAGAGGAGTGGTTTCATCTTTGTCGTCTTCACAACGATTTGTAGAAAATATGCCATACTTCAAGCAGCTGTCGAATTATTTAACCACTGAAATTGGTTCCATAAAGTCAGGCTCCACAGATTCTGTACCCGATTTGTTTGAGACAGAATGGTTATCGTGTCAGTTATGAATATCCGCTGCATCATCGTAAATGATATCATCACACATCATTACATGTGCCTGAATCTGTATAAACAGTTTACTAATAAACTTTTTTGTTTGTTATTTTGTCTTAAAATTGACACGAGACTACAGCGTAAAGTACTCCTCCGTGACTTCATGGATACCTGTAAACAATTTCCATGTGCTTTATCATTAAATGGTCACATGGATCATGCAGTGTTCTCCCCAGAAATTTTGGATAGCATCACATTTTGCGTAAAAAAAATTAACTGTATTTTTTTTTTAATGTCATTTGTCGCGTTGCGTTAATGCTCTATTTCCTTTTTATATGACCGCAAAATTTGAAAAATTTTTCGTCGTATATTGCTATCACGTTGGCGTCTGCGTCGTCGTCGTCGTCCTGCGTCCGAATACTTTTAGTTTTCGCACTCTAACTTTAGTAAAAGTGAATAGAAATCTATGAAATTTAAACACAAGGTTTATGACCACAAAAGGAAGGTTGGGATTGATTTTGGGAGTTTTGGTCCCAACATTTTAGGAATTAGGGGCCAAAAAGGGCCCAAATAAGCATTTTCTTGGTTTTCGCACTATAACTTTAGTTGAAGTTAATAGAAATCTATGAAATTTTGACACAAGGTTTATGACCACTAAAGAAAGGTTGGGATTGATTTTGGGAGTTTTGGTTCCAACAGTTTAGGAATTAGGGGCCAAAAAAGGGCCCAAATAAGCATTATAACCTTGGTTTTTGCACAATAACTTTAGTTTAAGTAAATAGAAATCAATGAAATTTAAACACAATGTTTATGACCACAAAAGGAAGGTTGGTATTGATTTTGGGAGTTTTGGTCCCAACAGTTTAGGAATAAAGGGCCCAAAGGGTCCAAAATTAAACTTTGTTTGATTTCATCAAAAATTGAATAATTGGGGTTCTTTGATATGCCGAATCTAACTGTGTATGTAGATTCTTAATTTTTGGTCCCGTTTTCAAATTGGTCTACATTAAGGTCCAAAGGGTCCAAAATTAAACTTGGTTTGATTTTAACAAAAATTGAATCCTTGGGGTTCTTTGATATGCTGAATCTAAAAATGTACTTAGATTTTTTATTATTGGCCCAGTTTTCAAGTTGGTCCAAATCGGGGTCCAAAATTAAACTTTGTTTGATTTCATCAAAAATTGAATAATTGGGGTTCTTTGATATGCCGAATCTAACTGTGTATGTAGATTCTTAATTTTTGGTCCCGTTTTCAAATTGGTCTACATTAAGGTCCAAAGGGTCCAAAATTAAACTTGGTTTGATTTTAACAAAAATTGAATCCTTGGGGTTCTTTGATATGCTGAATCTAAAAATGTACTTAGATTTTTTATTATTGGCCCAGTTTTCAAGTTGGTCCAAATCGGGGTCCAAAATTAAACTTTGTTTGATTTCATCAAAAATTGAATAATTGGGGTTCTTTGATATGCCAAATTTAACTGTGTATGTAGATTCTTAATTTTTGGTCCCGTTTTAAAATTGGTCTTCATTAAAGTCCAAAGGGTCCAAAATTAAACTAATTTTGATTTTAACAAAAATTGAATTCTTGGGACTCTTTGATATGCTGAATCTAAACATGTACTTAGATTTTTGATTATAGGCCCAGTTTTCAAGTTGGTCCAAATCAGGATCCAAAATTATTATATTAAGTATTGTGCAATAGCAAGAAATTTTCAATTGCACAGTATTCAGCAATAGCAAGAAATCTTCAATTGCACAGTATTGTGCAATAGCAAGAAATCTTCAATTGCACAGTATTGTGCAATAGCAAATATTTTCAATTGCACAGTATTGCACAATAGCAAGAAATATATAATTGCAAAATATTGTGCAATAGCAAGAAATTCCAATTGGATTTCAATTGGAGTTATCTTTCTTTGTCCAGAATAGTAGTTGAATCAACTTAAATCATTGTTTTATACAATATACAATGTTTATTCACTTTTACTACCAACTGATAGATTAAAACAATCTTTACCATTTAGTAAAAACAAGCACTTTTTTTACATTTTAATATTTTATGATGTATTTAAATGAGTAGTTATTGTTGCAAACTTCATTAGAAATTTGAATTGAGATCAGTTTTGAAATAAGGGAAAGGGGGATGTGAAAAAAAAATTTGGGGGTCAATTTTTTTCATTTCAGATTTCATAAATAAAAAGAAAATTTCTTCAAACATTTTTTTGAGAGGATTAATATTCAACAGCATAGTGAATTGTTCAAAGGCAAACATATTTTTTTTAAGTTCATTAGACCCACATTCATTCTGTGTCAGAAACCTATGCTTTGTCAACTATTTAATCACAATCCAAATTTAGAGCTGAATCCAGCTTGAATGTTGTGTCCATACTTGCCCCAACCGTTCAGGGTTCAACCTCTGCGGTCGTATAAAGCTGCGCCCTGCGGAGCATCTGGTTATGTTTTAGTTTATATTGTTCAATTCATAACTGAGAATACAATTATATTATAACCACAAAATCAGTTGTGTTCAGTTTATGTTTCCTTTATTCATTTATAGTTACAGAATTATTGTTTTCCTCTTGTGCCAAATAAAAATAAATATGTGGTTTCAGTTACCCAACAATAAGTCAAATGAATGAATGGTTCATTATAGTGCAACCTGTATATATACAAAACTAAATATCTAGTACACAAAATTAACTATTTTTATATTATATTAAGTAAAGATAAAGCAGCAAAAGTAGCAAATAAAATCAATTTAAAAACTTTTTTTTATCATGTTTATGAAATTAATTGTTTCATGGCACTCAATGAATTAGTCCCAGTTGTTTCTAATCTTTACATCAAAATGATATGTATTTTTAAAATGCGGATTTTTGTCATATCTGGTCCGGTTCCGATCCGTAGTTAACACAAAAATGTGCAATGGCGGGCGTAGAAAAAATTACGAAAATGAGTTCGAGAATAAACATTGTTTGCCAAGAGATTGAGAATGAATAAGACGCTTTTAAAGCATTAAATGGATTAAACATAAACTTAAGCCAATTATGATTACTTTTTAAAGAAGTATAAAACTTATTTTAGCTCAAAACCAAAATTCTCCCTCTCGTATTACTGGAAGAGAAAGAAAATATTTTTTGGAGAGTTGCACAAATAAACGACCTTTTAAAATCGTTTCAATCTTTGAAATTTCGTAATACAAAACGTAGATTTCGAATTGTTTTGTGATTGCATTTTTCCATGTCGAAATTGGTGATTGCAGACACGTGGTATTAATAGTTATGTCACAAGTGTCAGCTTGGGATATTTGCATCCAAACAGTTATCTTCTTCTTCTTCTTCTTGGTATAAGCCTCCTTTAATTAGGAGCACCTCCAAATATATATGGAGTTTTCCCTTAACTTAAAATTTTTTTTAAAATGACAAAACCCTGAGGGTAATTAACACCTGGCTATTTAATCTCTTAATTGCCTCAAGGACGTATAACTAACATATACTAATATACGTCCTTGATTGCCTTTAGTGTCGACTTTAAGGGATTACAATTAAAGGTGATATAATTTTTATGATCATAATCGATAATAGATGAAAGTTCAAAATTGAGGACAAGTAAAATAGCATCTTCAAAATAATTATAGCGTCGCGGGAATTATTATAGCATCACGGTGAAAAATTATAGCGTCGCGGTACCGCGACGCTAAAACGGCCTGGGGAGAACACTGGGATGCTTGACGGGAAGCTAAAACCGAACTTGAAATGCGTAATTGACCCAGACTTTAAATCATTTCCGGAAAGGACCCAAAGTTCCGGATCGCGTCAATAGAAGTATTAAAAAAAATTTCTTCAAATTTAAAGCAATAAAATTTTAACAGTCGGGAGGATTTTCAAGGGTCGGTCGGTAAACTGCAAACAAACAATATTTTAATTTAAGCCTTATTGTATTTTCCTTTATAAAATAAACAATTGTATATGTATTGATGTAAATAAGTTAAAGAGGTGTAATTGCCAATGAGACAACAATCCATCAAAGACCAACAGACGCAGATGTAAACAACTAGCAATTGTCATCTAAAGTCATTTTTGACACAGTGCTATAAAGGAACTGTTCAATTTGTCAACTTAACATGAGAAGTGCAGGAAATGAAAATTCTTAACCCACACTTAACTTGTCAAGAGGGAACTAAGATAGTTTTTTGGGGTCAACTATTGCACGATTTCTGTTTTATTTTACGATTAGTATTTATTAAAGAATTAAAGAGGTTGTTTTGTAGGTTAATGGTGTGTAAATTGGTTTACCACTTTCTATTATTTTACATGTAAAAAGGGGAGATAAATGTTTGTGTATTCAATATAAAAGGTTGATCAAAAGTAGTTCCTGAAAATGTCTAAATATGAGATGTATTTGATTAAAAAAACATTCATTCATAAAACTGTCAACCAATAATAATGCCTTATGTATATCAAATCAACATTTTATATAAAAGTTTAAAAACTTGAATGACAAATTTATATCTGATTAACAATATATATACTGAATTTAGAACATTCTCATTTGTTTTGATTCTGGATTAAATTTAATGTACTTGACATGAAGTAACAAACAAACAAATCAAGTTATCAAAACTGTCTAATAAGAACCTTAGTGAGACAGATTTTCTTCTAATCCGAAATGTGATACCAATGTCATAAAATGAAATCGAGAATGGAAATAGGGAATGTATCAAATAGACATAAACCTGACCAAAGGACAGAAATAGTCAAAGGGGTCTTCAACACAACCTGGAAATCCTGCACCTGGAATTTGTCTTCAGCTGGTCCCTAAACAGAAATGTGTACTAGTTCAGTGAAAATGAGTGTCACACTAACTCCAAACAATGTAAATAAACTAAAATTAAAAACATTATTTAAGACTAACATAAGCAAGAGGGTCCTGACATGGGACATGCACAACAAGGTGGTGTTAAACATGGTTTGTGAGATCTCAACTCTCCCCATTACCTCTAAATAAAATTGAGAATGGAAATGGGGAATGTGCCAAAGAGACAACAACCCGACCATAGAAAAAAACAACAACAGCAGAAGGTCACCAACAGGTCTTCAATGTAGCGAGAAATTCCCGCACCCGGAGGCGTCCTTCAACTGGCCCCTAAACAAATATATACTAGTTCAGTGATAATGAACGCCATACTAATTTCCAAATTGTACACAAGAAACTAAAATTAAAATAATACAAGACTAACAAAGGCCAGAGGCTCCTGACTTGGGACAAACATTCACACAGCAAAACACACAGTTAAACTTAGTTTAAAATTAGTCTGAGTCCAATGTCAGAAAAGATAACAAAAGAAACATAGCAAAATGACAATGACATATAAATTAACAAAGGACTACCAGCAGTTACTGATATGTTTAGATCTAAATTAAAAAAAAGACAATTTTTGTCTATGGACTCTGCTGACCAAGAAACAAGTGCAATATTACAGATGTTTTTATAACATTAAAGTTAATAATTATTCTCTTTTTGTTTTAGGAGATGGAATCCTTAGACATGTCATTGATTCGTGATACTCGAACTGGAAAATATGCAAAAGTACCGAAGGTTTGTTTAAAAAATGTTACGACCACGGCCAAAATGACCATTCGATGTGTTTTCTGTTCTAAGATCAATACTCATAGTGGGTAAATTAAACCCATAACTTTTTCTTTTTATCATAAACCATTTTAATTTTTAGATTGGCAAAAATATGAAATGCCTTGTATTGTGGAGGTGGTAAATGTTTGGTTGAAGATCACAACCTCAGTGTTGACAGGCTAGTGTATGCTGTTTATACACCCTGAAAAAGATTTTGGGTTTCCTTCTAGGGTCAAATTGCTTCCTTAAATATGAGGAAGATTAAGGTTAATGAAAATAAATTGATACAATTATTACATTGCTACTGAATTTATAAATTGTTCACAGTTATTTTGCTTAGCCAGTTTAAAATACGATAAGAATGTTTGAAGGTTGTTTTTTTTGTTGCCTCATTGACTTTTAAATCATTTGTAAATATGATCAGTAATAAAATATTCAATTGACTTAAGAAGTACAATGTTTAATAATAATTTATGGTAGATTACAATAATGATCTATCTTGAGAATAAATGAAAAATCACTTGTTAATTATGAATAAAAACTAAACCAAATTACCTATTTATTTTTGCTATGACATATTTAGTTTGTTCATTAGGAGCAAAGTTTACATTGTATACATTTTTACGAGCCCAGTACCTACATTCTCTAGGATATAAATTCCAGGCTAGAACAAACTTTTAACATTTGATTAAGTCTTTTAGACCTTTAGTGCTATATTTTGATGGACATCATATGTTTTATATTGTGCTGATTTGAGTCTATTAAAGTTTTTTTTAATTTATTATATATTATAATGGGTTTAAAAAATATTTCGCTACAATGGACATTGACAATTTAATTTTCGCTAAAATGGGTTAAAAATCAGGCACTAAAATGGGTTCTACTTTGGTGCTAAAGCGTCCAATTTTTTTTCGCTCACATGTCCTATCAATGCGCTAAAATGGCCTCTGCCGACCAAATACTCTGAATATCTACTGCGGATTAAGTTATTTTCATCAGTACCAATTTTTGTGGAATGAGGAAAAATTGTATTTTTGTGTATTCTTGATTTCACGTGTTTTCCTTTACAGCTTACAAGCCTATAGAAAGTTTGAACTTCGTTCAACATTTAAATTTGTTGCTTGTCTTTACCCACAAAATTGACGAAAATTGTTTATCCAACAAATAATGATGACGCCACAGTCATATGAAATCTTTTATTCTCCTATTTTATTTTACTTTTTTATACTCTATATAGGTTATCTTTTATTGTACATTAGTACATCTGCATGTCATTTTTAACAATGATGGTTGTTTATTTGTTATTGAAATGATTTTTATCATTTTGCTCCTTGAAAAATTGATAAACTTCGTACTTAAAATGTAGAAAATGACACTTTTGACTGGGATTGGTCTGAAAGTGTTTAGATTTAAAGTTTAGATAAAGGAATATCATGACAAAATCATCCTTGATTTGAAGACTATAAGGTTTGCACTCCCAAACATTTTTGTCTAGCCTTTGACTATAGTTGAAAAAGCGAGACTAAGCAATCCTACATTCCTTAGTCGTCTTCAGCGGCGGCGTCCACAAATATTCACTCTGTGGTTAAAGTTTTTGAAATTTTAATATCTTTCTTAAACTATACTGGATTTCTACCAAACTTGGCCACAATCATCATTGGGGTATCTAGTTTAAAAAAGGTGTCTGGTGACCCGGCCAACCAACTAAGATGGCCGCCATGGCTAACAATAGAACATAGGAGTAAAATGTAGATTTTGGCTTATAACCCTGAAACCGAAGCAGTTAGAGCAAATCTGACAGGAAGTAAAATTGTTGATCTATCTGCCCTGAAATTGTTAGATGAATCTGACAACTGGTTGTAGGGTTGCTGCCCCTGAATTGGTAATTTTTAAAGAAATTTTGCCGTTTTTGGTTATTATCTTGAATATTATTATATATAGATAGAGATAAACTGTAAACAGCAATAATGTTCAACAAAGTAAGATCTACAAATAAGTCAAACATGACCAAATTGGCCAGTTGACCCCTTAAGGAGCTTTATTGCCCTTTACAGTCAATTTTTAACAATTTTCATAAATTTTGTAAATTTTTGTTAATTTTAATAAAATATTATCCTCTATAACTAATGGGCAAAGTTCATTATAGATAGATATAGTTGTAAGTAGCAAGAATGTTCAGTAAAGTAAGATCTACAAACACAACACCATGATGGTTCATCACCAAAACACAAATTTTGTCATTAGTCCATCTGTGTCTTTTGTTTAATATGCATATAGACCAAGGTGAGCGACACAGGCTCTTAAGAGCCTTTAGTTTAGCTCACCTGACCCAAAGCAAGAATTTTCAGTAAAGTAAAATCTACAAACACATCACCATCACCAAAACACAGTTTTGTCATGAATCCATGTGTTTCCTTTGTTTAATATGCACATAGACCAAGGTGAGCGACACAGGCTCTTAAGAGCCTCTAGTTTCTATAGGTTGTACTTTGTAAATACAACTGTTTCTCAAACCACAGCTCTTTTTGGGAGATATAGAATATTCATAGAAAATTAATTTCGTTTACATACTGGTTCCAGTTATGCTCTCTGTGTTGCATCTCACAGAGACATAACTTGGGACTGTTACCAGTAAATATACATAGGCATATTGTTTATATTGAAATCTGTGGTAACAATACATTCGAGGTAGGGGTAGTTAAGAACATTAGTGTTAGTTTAAAATCTTAGAAGTTCAGGGCATATACACATTGAAAATATGCAGCACAGCCCTATATTCTGACCTTTGAAAAAAATTGTAGTGTTTATGAACTTTCAATTCTAGGATAAGATTTTTTTCAAA
This sequence comes from Mytilus edulis, assembly GCF_963676685.1. NCBI lineage: Eukaryota > Metazoa > Mollusca > Bivalvia > Mytilida > Mytilidae > Mytilus > Mytilus edulis. Next base: position 39,237,605 of record NC_092346.1, on the reverse strand, counting down.
ACTTCATAGTAAAAGTGGTATAGTTTTAGCCGTAAAAGGAGTTCCTATGGGAAATTGCATTGTCAATATTTACAGAAATACAACCTATAATGGCTAGATCAACTGATAAAATATATGTTAAAAGGTCATATTGGACAAAGTTATAGATTGAATTTTGATTTTAATCGTTATACAAGATTTTTAGGGATCTGGTCATTGGACATAGAAAATATCAGATCTCTGTCCCTTTTTTCTAATGTTTGGAAAAATCCATTTGGATCAGGTGTCCTTGGAGATGAACAAAATTCCTATTAAATTTAACCATATGCAGAAATTTAAACCTTATGCTTTAGTGACTGGTATGGTCTGCAGTTGTTACATTGTAATAATATCAGCATCTCAAAATTAAAATTCTGCCCTATTGAGGATAAGATTGGGGCCTTTTATAGCTGACTATGAAGTATGGGCTTTGCTAATTGTTAATGGCTGTATGGTGACCTATAGTTGTTAATTTCTGTGTCATTTGGTCTCTTGTTATGCTTGTGGAGAGTTGTCTCATTTGCAATCATAACACATTTTCTTTTTTATATTTTCATCTTCATCATTTGTACATTAGTCCCAGCTCAATATATGTTCCATCCAATTTAGGTGTAAACTTGTCCAATATAAACATTTCAGTCTATAGGGGGCATTGTTAATGTATTGTATATGCAAAACCTTTGGATTATGAAATAAGAAAATGTGGTATGATTGCCTATGAGACCAATTGACGTAGATGTTAGCAAGTATAAGGCATCAAACCTCCTTGTTTCAATTGAGATTTGTAATGGATCAAATCATTTTCCCCACTCCTGCTGGTGAGAGAAGAGGTTTGTGGTAAAGACCAAAATTAAATTTATCCTTCCTATTACAAACTATAGACAAAATATATTTTTCAAAAACATATACAATTTTCAAATCGAGGAAAAGATCATGACTTATAATACTAATGCGCTTTTGAAAAATGCCGGGTGGGTAGAATTTGTTAATCTTGGTTAAAGTTATATTCTTTTTTTGCCTAAACTTATTATTTATTATTTTTTGTTTTGTCTTCGGTCATATTGATTGTGTCCATAACCCAGTTTTGTCCAAAATTGCCTCATCTTGAAAATCTAAGACAAGTTCATTGATATAATTAACGGTGATGATAGATCATGATTTATACTGTTGTGGAATCAAGGATTTTATGATATTGAAAAAATTCCTGGAGTTTAATCTTTGATATCAATAGAAATCAATGGTTACATTTTGATTTAGACTCGGGAAGCGATGATTATATTTTTTGTATCAAAGAAGTTTTTAATTATTTGTCTTTTTTGTTGTTCATGACACACCCTTATTAACTAATAAATGTTTTGTCTATGTGTACACAATATTGATCGTTAGAAAAACCTTTGGTTAAGTAGATAGAATGTTTGTCAGTAATAGCCGTGGGGATTGCTTTAATTATTATACATTATTTTTCACAATATCCATGTAAGGCATACAATATCCATGTAAGGCATATATATTATAAAGATGGCATTATACCGTTTCACACCTTTTACTCTTATTTCCTAGGTCAAAAAGTGTATTCAACTCATTTTCATATGAAAATTAACACTCATTTCTGTTATTATAGGATTAAACACATTTTTATACGATTGCAAAAATTTTTTCTAGAGGTTATTGATGTGTAAACCGGGGCGATTAACTCACAAACTGAAGTAAAGTTTGTGAGTAAGAGGCCTGGTTTACACATCAATAACCTCTAGAAAAAATGTGTTTAATCCTTATAATTCTTTAGCCAAATATTTTTTATTAAGGAGTTAGCCGCCATATTGCCTTTCTAAAATCCAAAAATGTTCTATAAATGCAACGGAAATTAAAATAAAATCACACCTACCTCCAAAATTTCATTTCAATGAGATATTATCCGAATTTGAAGTGTACACATAACGAAATAATATTTCCCTTGAAAGTTTTTATTGGTATGACGTCTTGTTTTGCCATGACGTAAATTTGCCAAATCATTCATGAATTTTCGCGGAATTATTATTTTTATACATTTTTCGAAACTTTAGTGCGTCTATTTTATTTCTTTTTTGTTATATATGCATAAGAATAGAAACAACTGTTATGCATTTGTTTTTTTATCTCATTTGCTGAAAATCCCAGTATCCCTGCAAGAATGTGTATCGCGCATGAATAGATTACGAAAGTAGTTTCTGAAACATGGTTTATCGAAGTGTAAACGAAGAGAAAAATTCTTATTGACCAATCCAATTCAAGTATTTGCAGATATGCAAATCATATAAGAATTATAGTACATTGATGTCTACTGTTTCAGTTGATCTCAAATAATACCTGTCAAAATTTATAAATAAAACCTACATGTTGACATGTATTAAAAGCGACCTTGGAAAGTATTGAAATGATATTTTTCCGATTTTGATTTAAATTTATGAATTATATTGTACATAGACAAATATGCACCATAAGTTAGGTTGGGATAGATGTTTATCAAAATTCATAGTCAGAAATTGACCTGACTTCTTTTGTACATCATCCCAAGGGTGACTGGGGTATAGAAATATGGTCACTTGGTCTTCTCCCGACCGGCAGTAAAACGCTTGCTGAAGTGGGGTGTCCGTTTGGCTGTGCAGGATGTATCAAGTTCGCAGTCACGTCCGGTCAGAAGGGGGACGTTAAATCCGATGCCTCGTGTAAAGAGAGTGCCACGCGATTTGCACGTTAAGAACCCTTGCAACAACTCTTTGAGGGGTCCGTAGGTGACCTGTTGCAAGGCAAAATTTCTGTTCCTATCCAATATACCCTCATTTTCCAGTGGCAGTCCAAATTTCCCCGACCATCATCCTAGATGGCCTCTATTACAACAACCTACCTATTGTATTTATTGTGAACTTGTTCTCGTCCTGAATATGCATGAAATATTTGCCACTGGACGTTAAGCAACCAACAAGCAATCAATCTTTTGTACATTGTGTTAACTAAAGTTCTATTTGTTTTATACTCATGTAAAAATCCTTGTCATGAACTATGGTAATTAAAAACCATTTAAACATACACACAAACTAAGTATTAAAACATCAGTTGTAAAAGTAAAACAAATCATCGAAAATAGATAAATAAAAAAATCCACAAGAAATATCCAATAGCACTAATATCCTTTAATTTAAGCATCTTATATATTCAATACAGTACTTGGTTTTAGATTCCTCATTTACATTAAGCAAATCAATCAATCAAATCATCTGAATTTGATCTAAACACATACTTAAGATTATCTCATGCATCTTCTTTTATTTATTTATTTTTCTCCAAAAAAAACAATGGCCTTTTAAACATAGAATTGAATTATTGAATGCTGCTTTTTGATAGTTTACAAATGAAAGTAAGTGACCGTCATATTTTGCATAAAGCGCAGTATTCAATTGTAATGTTTAAATAATTTCAAAATAAATGTTGTTCACATAATGTGACATTATAAATCTGAAAGTAAAAACTTCAACAGTAATTGTCAAGTGAGATGAAAGCAGTATCATTTCATGTAAAATCAATTATAATACGTCACAGAAGTGAAACTGGCATGTGAAGACGTCAATTTCAAAGAAAGATAGCTCGTAAAATATTGATCAAATTTCAATGATTATTCTATGTGTTTATCATAAAGTAATAATTTACTGTTATATATTTATATCAATTATCCATCCTTCGATGTATATTGTCAACTACTTTATTCAAATGTAAAATATTCTATAGTTTAAAGCATAATCGTGCCATAAAAAAATGGTTTTGATTTGTTAAAGGGGTACTAGCTACGAGATTATAAAAAAATCTAAAGTAAGATTTTTTTTGTTAAATCAATAATGAAAGTGAAATAGTGAAATAATAATTCGCTTTTAGCAACCAAAATAGTTCAATTTCGAAGAAACATTGATATTTTCTAATTCACTTGCAAGTGAATCAGTCGACCTCATTAAATCCGTATTCATGTGAACTTCAGTTAACCCCTAGCTAGAGATTGACAACGCATGCATTGTACGTGTACTGGTTATTTAAAGAAAAAGAATGTCAACAAAGAAAGTGAAACTACGGTTAATCATTTGATTACTTATTCGATCCATATAAAATCATTCTTATACGGTTAAAAACAATGAGAAACATTTATGTTTAATCTATAAAATAAAATCAAACAGACCTATAAAAATCCAATTGCACGTGTTGGTTTAATCTATTCATATCTTTATTATGTTAACATCGCTTATATGGTCATTTGAGGTCAAATCGATAGTTAATTAGATGCGTCTGGACTAAAATTCACACGAAACGAACCTACATATTCTCTACCCCATGCTCTGTAAACTGTTTCTTTTGGACTTTTGGTAGTTTGGATAAATGTTTTACATTGTTATAAATCAACTATGAGAATTTGAGTCAAATCTGTGACCATGAATTTGACAGCTACTCACTCAGTGCCCCTTTAAGAAGGTAGAGCTAATAATTCTTTTATCTTAGTTTAAATATATTTATTTAGAGTGGATTGGGAAACAAGTTTTGCACCCCTTTCCACTTTGCGGGTGCTGCCTTGTAGCGGCATTAGCCTTCTCTTTTTCGAAATCTACAAGGGTGTCTTCAACAAGCAAGAGATATGGCTCTCTCTTAACACGGGTCAGCCATTTATCCGACAGACGATCATCGTTTCCTCAAGACCATACTCGCAAATGGTGTCAAAGGAGAGCTGAAAATTCAGTCCTTGAAATTTTCATCCCGGAATGGGAATCGAACCAGGAACTTTTCTGTAAGTTGTCCGATGCACTTACCACTACACCACAGCTCTCAATTCTTTATCTTGGGTTGCTTGCATTTGACATAGTTTGTTTTCATACGAAATTAAAGCAAATGACAAAAACAAATCATGCATCTTTCAGCAAATAATAGATATTTAAGTATTTGTATGAATTGAGCTAACTTAAACATGCATGGATAAAGGGTTTCGCTCATTGTTGAAGGCCGTACGGTGACCTATAGTTGTTAATGTCTGTGTCATTTTGGTCTTTTGTGGATAGTTGTCTCATTGGCAATCATACCAAATCTTCTTTTTTGTATTAGTTAGTTCATACTGAAATATCTGTGAAAGTAAAAGTAACCTTAGCCATGCATGCAGGTTAAGAGACGACATCAAAAGTTCAATGTAGGATAAAAAAACTGAATTCACATAGTTTTTTCCCTTCAAGCGTTTGGTTTGAGTGTTCCAGATCCAGATGCTTTCAGATACATACAATTTATATAAAGTGTTATTTTCAATTATGTAGGAATGTATGAATTAATAATTGATGTCTGAGTGCCTGTCCTATCTCAGGAAGTTTGTCAGTGGCTGTCGTTGACTCTTGTGTTGGGTATTCGGACAAAGCCATAATCGATTAGCAGGATTTCATTTGTAATATGTGAAGTAGATAATGGTTGTGTAATCAACTATATTTCATTTTAAATATTTGCCAAATACATTGCATGACTAAAAAATGAAAATATAGAGTGTATATTTGTACAAAATTGTCCGGTCACATGTTTACAGGTCAAATACCACTAAAACATGAAAAATATATAGAGTTGTACTTTTTATGGTTACCAAGTATTGTATTTGTCCATGAGAATCAGTAAGGTTGAGTTCTACTAAAAATTAAAAAAAAAAGTTTTCATATTTGCTTGTATATTTGTACCTGTTATAAATTTGAAACTGTCCTCAAAAGACGGTAAAATAAACAAATATGACGAAAATTAGAAATAAATAAGTTCAAATTATTTAACTTTGAGCCATCAATTTTCCATTTAGCTCAATCATTGAGGATGTAATTGATTGCAAGCATCATTTAGCATATAAAGAAAGATAATTGATCATCATAAATAATCGTTACAACACCAGCTCTTTCTTCACGATATATATCAGTTAGGGAATATGGTGTTGATGGCAAATATTTGGTCATATCCATTAAATTATTCATTTTTGTCTAGACTGCGGACATTCTAATTTTTTCAATACAGTGTGTTACTAGCTAGTTCATGTTGATGACCGTAGAAATAGTGATTTTTTTATGTCTTATTTACATTGCATGTTCCAATCAGTATGTAAAGGTCAATTTCATGACCAGAGATAAATGACCTAAGTACAGAGGTGAACGTTGAGTTGAGGTTCAAAATTGCAGAGGTATTACTACAATGGAACAAAAAAAGGGTGACTTGACAAGGGAAGTTTTTTCGTTAGACAGAGATGACCGTTATAGGGGTTTTTTGTCGAGCCTGCAACTTTTGTTGCAGAAAGCTCGACATAGGGATAGTGATCCGGCGGCGGCGGCGGCGGCGCCGGCGGTGTTAGCTCACTTCTTAAAAGCTTTATATTTTAGAAGGTGGAAGACCTGGATGCTTCATACTTTGTATATAGATGCTTCATGTTACAAAGTTTCCGTCAGTCACATGTCCAATAACCTTGACCTCATTTTCATGGTTCAGTGACTACTTGAAAAAAAAGTTCAAATTTTTTGTAATGTTGAATTCTCTCTTATTATAAGTAATAGGATAACTATATTTGATATGTGCGTACCTTGCAAGGTCCTCATGTCTGTCAGACAGTTTTAACTTGACCTCGACCTCATTTCATGGATCAGTGAACAAGGTTAAGTTTTGGTGGTCAAGTCCATATCTCAGATACTATAAGCAATAGGGCTAGCATATTCAGTCTATGGAAGGACTGTAAGGTGTACATGTCCAACTGGCAGGTGTCATCTGACCTTGCAGGGGTTAAAAAAATTTGTTACAGCTAACTAGCCCAGGACTTATTGGCAGCAGGATTTTACTAGCCCTGTTGGAAGAACTGCTAGTCCATCAAAACTGACCTGCTAGCCCTAGTATGCCTTTAAAATCAAGAGTTTGTTGCATAATACAAAGTGGGTGTCCGTTGTTTTGAAGGAGACATTATACACTGTATTTGATAATTTTTGTTGATCTGTTATTTATTCTTTTGTTGCTTAACCTAACTTAGTTGTTCCCACATTCAAAGCAGACTTTTTATTGGCGTGCTTGGGGCAACTAACGGCAATATTCACAGAGCAACATCAGCAACAGCCAACCTTGCCATGGGAATCATTGTGTCCCAGTTCTGCCAACTTTTCAGGAAGTGAATGCGTGATTTTTTGGCCAAATTGTAAAGATCAAAGAGAAAAAACAATAGATCAAAGGAAAATGCCACAAAATAAGCATGAACATGTGTGTGAGTCTCACGCTAAAGACTTGACAGCTCTGCTGTCCTGGACACTATTATTTTTTTCCGTGGCTTTTCCCTATCGTATTTAGCATTTTTGGGGGATGAATTTTCAGCCTCGTTACTCCCTTCATCTACCGTTTTTCGTGTTGAAACTGACGAAATTCCTGGGGTTCCCGTACTAAAATATTAAGAAATACTTTGTTGCATGGTTTTGTGCTCAAGAGCTGTGCAACAAGACAGGTCAATACCAATCAATACATCATACCCCCAAATACCGTTAATTGAAAATCTCGGCACGATAAGCAATGTACAATACCCCAAGCCATGGTATGAGAAATCGATATTTAAAGTACGAGAATAGCAATCAACACATGATACCAGGCCACCCAGACATGCCAGAGTTATTTCTTCCAGTTTTAAAATATGTACAACAGGACCTGTACAAACCAGATCAAATTCTTGGAATCCTGGATGACTTAATTGATTCGAAATGGCTAACATAAAAAAGTGATGAAAGGATTTTTCACTTTCTATTTTGGAAACGTCAATATTTTTTGTTACTAGTTCGTCGGGCATATCGAATTACACATTTTAATTGCCCGAGGCGTAAATGATCTAGTCCCGGGCGTCGGGCTAGTGGATTTTTTAACCCCTGCCTTGACCTCATTTTCATGGTTCAGTGGTTATAGTTAAATTTTTGTGTTTTGGTCTGTTTTTCTCATACTATATGCAATAGGTCTACTATATTTGTTGTATGGAATGATTGTAAGCTATACATGTCTAGCAGGCAGATGTCATGTGACCTTGACCTCATTTTCATGGTTCAGTGGTCAAAGTTAAGTTTTTGAGTTTTGGTCTTTTTATCTAATACCATATACCATATATAGGTCAACTATATTTGGTGTATGAAAATATTTTATGATCTTTATGTCAGTCGCGCAGGTTTTATTTGACCGTGACCTCATTTTCACGGTTCATTGCACAGTGTTAAGTTTTTGTGTTTTGGTCTATTTTTCTTAAACTATCAGTAATGGGTCAACTATATATGTTGTATAGAAGCATTGTTAGCTGTACTTGTCTGCGTGGCATGGTTCATCTGACCTTGACCTCATTTTCAAGGTTCATTGGTCTTTGTTTAGTTATCTTGGTTAATGTTAAGTTTATGTGACAGTTGTAATAAAGCTTAGCTTAATTTATACTTAGGACTATCAACATAATATCAATGGTTAGTATAGAAGGCGAGACAGACATTTCAGCGTGTGCACTCTTGTAATGTAATTGTATTGTTGGATTGCTGTCTTATTTACACTTTCTCCTCATTAATAAATACCCATATCTTGGCAGATTACCAAAATTTTGAGAGCCAAAATATAAAGCAATGGAGAGAACAAAAACCTTAATTGTCTTATTGCAAAGGGAATCAAACCTTTCCCCTGAATTGTTTTTTTTCCCCATTTTGACAATACACTTTGCAAAAATTCAAATGAACAGGTAAACTGATTCTAGGAAAAAGTTAGTTTGCCTGCTTATTAACATATCAAAGTTAAATCTGAAGTAAAAATCTGAAGTAAAAATCAAATATTCAAAGTGTGAAAATGTGGCATTATATTTCTTTTTATAAGTGAACATTCTTATGTATACTTAACCCATCTCTAGCTCAGGGGTTAATTTGAAAGTAACATTTATATGGATTCTATGAGGTCCAATTATTCCCTTACAAGTGAATAATCAGCAATGTTTACTTCAACAAGACCATAGAGCAGACAACAGCCGAAGGCCACCTATGGTTCTTTAATGCAGCAAAAACTCCCGCACCTGGAGGAGTCCTTCAACTGGTGAATTATTTTCACTGTTTCACTTTCAATAATTATTGAACAAAAAACATCATAATTATTTTAATATTTTTATGGCCCCGCAACGAAGTTGTCGGTGCCATATAGTTTAACCCTTGTCCGAAATTCCGAAATTCTGTTATTCCGTAATTCCGTAATTCCGTAATTCTGTCATTCCGTCATTACGGCATTCCGCAACAAACCATTATACAGAGTTTTTATCTAAACGCCTTCAGATATTGGGCTGATTTTTGGTATGTGAGTTAACCATGATGAGTTACAGATCTGCTAATTTTTGCCGAAATTATGGGCTTTGGACTTAGGGCTTTGGAGTTAACCATGATGAGTTACAGGTCAAGTTTTAGTTTCGTTCCGCTCCACTATTTTTTGTGGAAATTACGGGCTTTGGACTATGAGAAATTGATGAAAATCACAGTTATACATACTTTTTTTCTGAACGCCTTAAGATGTTGGGCTGATTTTTGGTATGTGAGTTAACCATGATGAGTTACAGGTCAAGTTTTAGTTTCGTTCCGCTCCACTATTTTTTGTGGAAATTACGGGCTTTGGACTATGAGAAATTGCTGAAAATCAAAGTTATACGGACTTTTTTTCTAAATGCCTTCAGATATTGGGCTGTTTTTTGGTATGTGAGTTTACATGATGAGTTACAGGTCAAGTTTAAGTTTCTTTCTGCTCCGCTAATTTTAGCTGAAATTACGGGCTTTGTGAGACTACCATCATTTTTTTTGTCCACATGTGTTTATATTGAAATTGCAGATTTTTCAACTTTTTGAGAAGGGGCCATTTGTGTCGCTTTGACACATCTAGTTTTATATCTCGTAGTTAAACCCACTTTGATATAATTGTAATGTCATTGTCAGAAAATTTCATGTAAATCCATCACACTCTTAAGAATCATTTTACAGAAATCTTCGCCTTATTCCTTAGCTATAAGTTTATTACTTTTACCTGTATAAAAATGGCAGTTCTTCAGTAATTCTGAGTCTTTCTTTGCTTATTAGTTAGTCTTATTCTAGAACATCGCTAAATGCTGTCTTTTAATCATTGTAAATATTACATGCAGTTGAGCGTAATGCTCAAGCAAGTCAATCCGGTAAATTCTGGCTGCCTTAGATCTTTCAAGTTTACATCTTATAGATTAACTATGTCATTCACTTGGTCTTATTAATGTTAAGAAAAATCAATTTAGAAAAGATTTAGCAAAATGTTTATCAATGTACATCGAAGTCGACTGGAATATAATTTTTTTTCTTAAAAGACATCATTTGATATGAAATTTAAAGGTAGAATGAGTTTTAGGGTATAATAGTCAATAGTATGTATCTGTAATGATTTTTAATAGATTCAGGTGCTCACAACAGGTATTGTGGCTGAATATTATAATCCAATAAAAAACGTGTTATTCATACTTTCAAGGTTTTAATTTTGAATTAAGATAATTAAAAGAGGTTGGATTTTCCATTTATGCTCATGGTTTGTTAGTAATGTTTTACCCTCCTGAAAGCAAGGAACATCCTAAAATACTCAGCTAATAATACAGATTTTTTTTTCTCCTCATAAAAAATGTAATGCAGCTGTGAAAAGAGATTGGAATATTTCTTTTCATAATTATTTGTAGAGGTAAAAAGACGAGAGAGGGACTCAAGCAAGACAATGTAGAACTCACAACAAATGTGCATTATCATCTTCAATGTGGATTTTTTTATGCCCATGCTGTAAGCAATAGGGGCAGGGGCATTAAATGTCTTCCTTGACTGCCCTTCTTTCTGTCTTTCAGTCCGTCCTATTTTTGGTTCTCAGTATATATTAATGATATGTAAAAAGAGAATCAACAGTGAGTCTTATGTCTAGGAACATAGGACTACCAGTTTCCTCTTTTAAATGTTTCTTCTGCAATGCCATAGATAAGTATTAACATGTCATAAAATTGTTTTGCAGGAGGGTAAATTAAAAGATACTTGTATGATCGGTCAATCTGATGTTCCGGTGGAAGATAAGACTGTGACAGTAGCTTATGGATCAGAGATGACCGGTATTTCATTTATCAACTTTGTATGTTCATCTAGAGATACTGCAAAGGTAAATTTAGAGTTTTAAGATATTAGTCTCATATCATGCTCATTATACAGAAATTTCAGCATTACTTGAAAAATGTGACTCTCATGTGATAATATGATTGTCAGATTTTAGCATGGAAACTGATTTCTTTTGCAATAATCTGATGATCAAATTCTAAGATAGAGATGACTCCCTCTTGTGATAATAATTGTTAGAATCTAAGATGAAACTACTCTCTCATGAGATAATGTGATAGTTAAATTATAAGATGAACACACAGTTCTCATGAAATAATATGATTCTTACATTCTAAGATAGAGAGGACTCACTCATGAGATATTATAATTGTTAGAATCTAAGATGAAACTACTCTCTCATGAGATAATATGATAGTTAGATTATAAGACGGACCCAACTTGCTTATGCCATAAGATGATTGTTTTATTTTAAGATGGAAGCTTTCTGTGATTGTGTTTTCGCTAAATAAACAGCTTGCTAATATGACTCCTTATGACAAAAAAGTTCTGTTTTATACTGGGGAAGAATTAATAGTTCTTATCAGCCAACATGAACTTAATAAAAGTGATGCAGAAAACAATCTACCTTTTATCCTTTCTCATTTGAAAGGCCAACATGATTTTAGTATATAGCACATAAGAGAAATTTTATAGTTGTAGGTTTCATTTGTTATATCATGTATATTGTTTTATATATTGTATAAAGATAAAGAAGATTTGGTACAATTGTGAGTAGGACATTCTCAAGCAGACATCAAATGATGAAGTAAGCAACTATAGGTCACTATCTGTACTGCCTTCAACGATGAGCAAATCCCATACCTTACAGCATGCTATAAAAGGCCTTTAATGATAAATATAAAACAATTCAAACCAGGAAACTAACTGTCTGATGTTATGTTTTTATTTTGTGTAGTTTCTTTTCTTAAGCATTTCTTTTAATTTTAAATTTTTATTTTTTGACTAGCTCTGGTGCGATGAACTGTTATTATATGCCTATAACCTGTTAGCAGCCAATTGCAATGTTTTAACATTCTTGGAGAAGGCTCACACTAAAATTACTCATGTACTTGATGTTAATGGCAGGATACCTGTTAAAAAGTAAGTACATTTTAATATTATCTATATTTACAGCCGATTGAATTGAATGTGAAGGTAAAGGTAATATCTTTGGTTAGCTTGCTTGCCAGCTGAACCGTGAAGTCATTATTAGGTAAGGTATGCTACCCTCCTTTTGAAGTAGCTGGTCCAGACAAATAGATTGGTTTATCTGCCGGACTAGTCTACTATTAAAGGACGGAAGTTTACCTGACCTAAAAATGACTTCACAGTTCAGCTAGTAAGCAAGCTAACCAAATATATTACCATTACCTACACACTCAATTCAATTGACTGTAAATGACTTATCAATATCATGCAAAAACCTTTTTTCATGGTCAAGAAGATGAAATGCCTCAATCAGACTAATGTAAACAGATGAGGATTTAGGGTAAGGGGCAGGGGGCCTGGGCCCCCCCCCCCCCTTTTTAGGAAAACATTTGGTTGCCTATATAGGGAATCACTGAAGCGTGACTGGAGCGGGCCCCCTCTTAGGCAGTCAGTGGGCCCCCACTTATGAAAATTTCTGGATCTGCCAGTGGTAAATGCCTCAGGCCATCAAGATTGTTGACTAAATCAACACTACAAAGAATCCTGAAAGCATGTTTATCATAGTGAATATGATTGATTGATAGATTGGTGGTGTTGACCACCACAGTCAAAACTCTTGGCTATGTCATGGTGAACTATAGTCATGAAAAAACTCTTGGCTATGTCATGGTGAACTATAGTCATGAAAAAAACTCTTGGTTATGTCATGGTGAACTATAGTTATGAAAAAAACTCTTGGTTATGTCATGGTGAACTATAGTCATGAAAAAAACTCTTGGTTATGTCATGGTGAACTATAGTCATGAAAAAAACTCTTGGTTATGTCATGGTGAACTATAGTCATGAAAAAAACTCTTGGTTATGTCATGGTGAACTATAGTCATGAAAAAAACTCTTGGTTATGTCATGGTGAACTATAGTCATGAAAAAAACTCTTGGTTATGTCATGGTGAACTATAGTCATAAAAAAAACTCTTGGTTATGTCATGGTGAACTATAGTCATAAAAAAACTCTTGGTTATGTCATGGTGAACTATAGTCATGAAAAAAACTCTTGGTTATGTCATGGTGAACTATAGTTATGAAAAAAACTCTTGGTTATGTCATGGTGAACTATAGTCATAAAAAAACTCTTGGTTATGTCATGGTGAACTATAGTCATGAAAAAAACTCTTGGTTATGTCATGGTGAACTATAGTTATGAAAAAAACTCTTGGTTATGTCATGGTGAACTATAGTCATAAAAAAACTCTTGGTTATGTCATGGTGAACTATAGTCATGAAAAAAACTCTTGGTTATGTCATGGTGAACTATAGTTATGACAAAAACTCTTGGTTATGTCATGGTGAACTATAGTCATAAAAAAAACTCTTGGTATGTCATGGTGAACTATAGTCATGAAAAAAACTCTTGGTTATGTCATGGTGAACTATAGTCATGAAAAAAACTCTTGGTTATGTCATGGTGAACTATAGTTATGAAAAAAACTCTTGGTTATGTCATGGTGAACTATAGTCATAAAAAAAACTCTTGGTTATGTCATGGTGAACTATAGTCATAAAAAAAACTCTTGGTTATGTCATGGTGAACTATAGTTATGAAAAAAACAATTTCATTTTCAGCATTGTGAAAATGTTTGCCACTCACAGAGATGACAAGAGAAGAGTAGAAAAGGCCTTAGAATCCATTAATATACAGACAGGCAAGGTATGGGTAGTCACATGATTTCAGTTAATCACATGATAAAGAGTTATTTATAGATTTTTAGAGTAAAATAGAAAATTAGAAAATTAAATCATGATAAGTGCTACTATTATTTGACTATACAAATGTCCATAATTGCTTTTGTCTTTAACATAGTATGGCTTTTAATATTGACAATTACATGTGTAGAATAGTTTAATCACATACTTAGAATAGTTATTATACTTTATTTACACATTTTATTTACACCTGTTAATAATGCTTCCAGAAATAACTAATTTAAAGTATAGTATAGTATAGTTTGTAGCAAAGCACACATGAATGTTTATGTATTTTGGTTGATGTTTAGTTGAAACTGTTATTCAAGGTTGTATTTCCATCTAGAAGTTTTTACAGAAACCAAAGTGAATTCATTTTTTCACCATTTTCAGCAGTTGAACAAACTATCTAGACAAAAAAGAGGTTTTGGCTTTTATAAATTATGATTACATCGAACTCTGAGACAGCCAGAGCAGCTGTGTTTGAAACGCTAAAAAAATGTCATATATCTAGTTACCTTTTACAGTCTTTTGAATAACTTCTGTCTCAAAAATAAAGAAATGAAATAAATGTTGAGTATGTGTTGTATCTGCAAAATGTTAGCATTCTGAAATAAATTAAGCAAATTTTCTTTTGATTCTGACATCAACTCAATATAATTTCAGGTTGAATTTTTATAGAAAAAAAACCCATCACTTTTATTAACCGACTCAACATTCTTAATGGTTCAACATTGTAGGTTCAAGTAATATATTCTTTTTTTTTTGCTGTCCAAACTTTTTCTATCAAGCATACCTAATGATGATTACTCAACAATTGTAATATGAATATCCGTAACTTCCTGGTGTAGTGAAGGTCAAGTAGGGTCATGCACCTAAGCTGTGCAGTATAATTAACATTTAATGACTTGATTGTCCAATAACAATTACAAATATATTTTCTAGGTCAAATTTTTTTATTTATTTTTTCTCCATAATATTTATACCAATATTTCTATCTTTTCTTCTACTCTCATCTTTTATCATTTCATCATGCAGGTAAGACATATATCTGTGTCCACAGATTATTCCAATAATTTCTTGGCAGATTTATATGAACCTAAGTTTTTGTATTGAGATAATATTTCGACCTTAAAGAACTTCCAGCCAATCAATTCAGATATATGCACATGTTTAAAACAGTACAGGTAAATTAAACAAATAAGCACTATTTATATAGTTTTTCAAAAGTGCATTTGGTTTGAAGAACATATAGTATAAACAATTTTCTAGAGTATTTGAAATGTCAGTGTATTATAACTGAATATAGATAAAATAATAACACCTGGTATATCAATATAATACTTTTCAACATGACATCAAGATTTCTGATCATATTCGTGAGGTATCAATTTTTGCGGATTTCGAGGGAATAACTAGTCCACGGATTTAAATGGTCAACTAAGTACACATTTTCCATGGCTTTGTGTGCAGACTTTTTTTTCATCTTTTTTTTACATACCCCTACCTACCTGCCAAGGGTTTTAACTTTTAAGGGGTTAAATATGCAAACTTGAGCAAAACAATCTGCAGTATGATATAAATATTTTTGTCAGAACCTTCCTTCTCTATTTTGCAATAATGACACTGAGTACATGTGATAAACTTATACATGTAGTTCAGAGTTTTAGAATTTTAGAATTTCTCTCTCTCTTACTAAATATTTAAAAATTTATACTAAAAATTTAATTGAATTCTGTTTGTTCTATAATAATAACTCAAAGCTCACTATACTTATTACAAAGGAATTTTGAGGATAAAATTTTGTTTAAGATGAAAGACTTAATATTAAAATTAGAAGATGTGGTATGATTGCCAATGTGTCAACTCTACAATGACTCAAGAAATTGACAACTACAGACCATTGTATAGCTTTCAACAGTGAGTAAACCTAGAAAAACTGGAAACACGAAAAGTTGTAGGAGACATAAATAAATCAGGCATATGAATCATTGTGGCCTTTTTATGTAAATTTATCAATAATGTTTTGTAAGTTGATGTTATATTTTTTGCATGAAAATATATTCAAGGCATTTTTTCTACCCTGCCAAAAAGTAAAGACATGATGGTCTTAATTTCATGCTTCATCAACAATTTTTAAAGAATTTTATATTTAGATTAGGTTGTTATGGTGTGTTATTTACAATTGTGGTGATGCTTATGTAGCAATCTGTTGTGAAAAAAGTGTGTACCCCTTAGAAATATTAGTTGTCATGATTTTTTTTTGGGGAAAACAAGTTTCATACATGTATTTAGGTAATATTAGATATATTTTTATGGTTTTTGGAGTAACCTTTAATTTATGTGAAACTCCTCATAATTCTATAGTACTTAGTTATTCTCTAACAGATGGATAGCGAATTAATAAAGGTAACAAAAAACTAACTGCATGTCAGCATGGAAGACTTTCAATCTTACTTTAATTATTACATTAAATCTGAGAGTATTTGATAGTGAGATTATGGATAGTGTTAGAAAATTTAACGGGGATTGCTGCCATGTAGCTCTGACTAAGCATGCAGTTTGTTTTAATTAGTATTTCGTTATTTATTGACCATAATGTGATTCCCTTAATTAGTGTACCGTTCCCGCGTCAATATGCATCCTTGTATCAGAGTATTTTCCATTGTACAAAATTTGTCCCCTTTTTTGTGAAATTTCTTCAAATTCCTTATCTAAAGGTAAGTTTGTTTTACTTATCAGCGACTAAGTTCACAAAAAATCTTACGAGAAAAATATTTGTAAGTTATGAACATTTCTGTATAACTTACGATAAATTTTTATTATAAGAATTTTTGTGAACAGAGTGTGAGAACAAGAAAACATTTAACATATTGTGTGACATGTAAACTGTGCCGTCAGAAGGAATATTTCACCCTTGTAGAGAAGGGAGTTTATTGTAATGCGTTTTCGTGTTGTACTCCTGACCAACATTGTGTATTAACTTTTATAATGTTTCATCGATATGACTTGATGTTGTTTTAATTGTTCAACAAAATAATTAAGATGTAAAGACTTTAGGAATCCGTATCGTATTGAAGATCTTCTAGGCATTGGTTCACTATATGTAAAACACTAAAAAGAACACAATTTATAACATCCAAGGTTCTGTGTCAATGATAAGCCTATAAGGGTTGCACATACCCGAATATCTGTTCCTTTTATATTGAATTCATTTGCAAACTTTTTTAGGTATCAGGTAGTTACAACCAAGTAATGAAGTACCGGTGTCATATGGTATTTTGAACCCCATGGTAAAATGACCCCGGGGTCAAAATACCGCTATGGTATATTGAACCCCCCCATGGTAAATTGAACCCCCCCTGTATGGAAAATTGAACCCCCATGGTAAATTGAACCCCCCTGTTTTTTTCATTCTAGATGATTAATAAAACATTTAACATTATATAAACGCTAATCAAATATTAAAAATCATTAATACAAGAAGGGGAGGTCAATTTTCAATGATTGGTTAAAAGAAAAATATTTGCTGGGTATTTAAGTAAGTGCTCTGAAGTCTTAACTAACAAAACTTCAATAAAAAAAACTTCTTAAAGCATTATAACTAGACCATGTAGCTTGGACACTTTAATTCTTTGAAATTTGAAAAATTTATATAGAATGATGGACATTATAAGTTTTAATTCTCCATGGTAAAAAAGGGGGAGGGGGTCAAATTTCCATGGCTCAGTTAATCTAAAAAGTAAAATTTTCAAAACATCTTTTCAAGCTACTAAGATAAATACACTCTACTTATTGGAGTATAATAAATATGTAAAAGAGTTACAGTAGCTAGATATTTTAGCATTAAAGGTCAATAGATGTATAGTAGGGGGGTCAAAATAACATGGCAAAGTGAAATTTTCTAAACATCTTTTCCAGCATGTTTAATACATTCAAACTACTATTTGGAGTATAATAACCATGTAAAGGAGACATAACAGCTAAAATTTTGAAATTCAAGGTCTATAGTAGGGGGTTCAATATACCATGGAAGGGGGTCAAAATACCATGGCTAAGTAAAATTTTCAAAATTTCTTTTCCAGCATGTTTAATACATACAAACTACTTAATGGAGTATTAAGGAGTTAGAAAAGCTAGAATTTTTGAAATTCAAGGTCTATAGTAGGGGGTTCAATATACTGAGTAAAATTTTCAAAATTTCTTTTCCAGCATGTTTAATACATACAAACTACTTATTGGAGTATTATAACTATGTTACTAAGGAGCTAGAATAGATTGAATTTTTGAAATTCAAGGTCTATAGTAGGGGATTCAATATACCGCAGGGGGGTCAAAATACCATGGCTAAGTAAAATTTTCAAAATATCTTTTCCAGTATGTTAAATACATGCAAACTACTGATTGGAGTATGATTATTATGTCAAGGAGTCATAACAGCTAGAATTTTTGAAATTCAAGGTCTATAGTAGGGGGTTCAATATACTGTCAAAATACCATGGCTAAGTAAAATTTTCAAAATTTCTTTTCCAGCATGTTTAATACATACAAACTACTTATTGGAGTATTATAACTATGTTAAGGAGCAAGAATAGATTGAACTTTTGAAATTCAAGGTCTATAGTAGAAGAGGGACGAAAGATACCAAAGGGACAGTCAAACTATAGGGGGTTCAATATACCACAGGGGGGTCAAAATACCATGGCTAAGTAAAATTTCAAAATTTCTTTTCTATCATGTTTAATACATACAAACTACTTATTGGAGTATTATAACTATGTTAAGGAGTTAGAATAGCTAGAATTTTTGAAATTCAAGGTCTATGGTAGGGGGTTCAATATACAGCAAGGGGGTCAAAATACCATGGCTAAGTAAAATTTTCAAAATATCTTTTCCAGTATGTTAAATACATACAAACTACTTATTGAAGTATGATTGCTATGTTAAGGAATTAGAATAGCTTGAATTTATGAAATTCAAGGTCTATAGTAGGGGGTTCAATATACCGCAGGGGGGTCAAAATACCATGGCTAAGTAAAATTTTCAAAATATCTTTTCCAGTATGTTAAATACATGCAAACTACTAATTGGAGTATTATAACTATGTTAAGGAGTCATAACAGCTAGAATTTTTGAAATTCAAGGTCTATAGTAGGGGGTTCAATATACCGCAGGGGGGTCAAAATACCATGGCTAAGTAAAATTTTCAAAATATATTTTCCAGTATGTTAAATACATGCAAACTACTAATTGGAGTATGAATATTATGTCAAGGAGTCATAACAGCTAGAATTTTTGAAATTCAAGGTCTATAGTAGGGGGTTCAATATACTGCAGGGGGGTCAAAATACCATGGCTTAGTAAAATTTTCAAAATTTCTTTTCCAGCATGTTTAATACATACAAACTACTTATTGGAGTATTATAACTATGTTAAGGAGCTAGAATAGATTGAATTTTTGAAATTCAAGGTCTATAGTAGGGGGTTCAATATACCGCAGGGGGATCAAAATACCATGGCTAAGTAAAATTTTCAAAATATCTTTTCCAGTATGTTAAATACATGCAAACTACTTATTGGAGTATGATTACTATGTTAAGGAATAAGAATAGCTTGAATTTTTGAAATTCAAGGTCTATAGTAGGGGGTTCAATATACCGCAGGGGGGTCAAAATACCATGGCTAAGTAAAATTTTCAAAATATCTTTTCCAGTATGTTAAATACATGCAAACTACTTATTGGAGTATGATAACTATGTTAAGGAGCTAGAATAGATTGAATTTTTGAAATTCAAGGTCTATAGTAGGGGGTTCAATAAACTGCAGGGGGGTCAAAATACCATGGCTAAGTAAAATTTTCAAAATTTCTTTTCCAGCATGTTTAATACATACAAACTACTTATTGAAATATTATAACTATGATAAGGAGCTAGAATAGCTAGAATTTTTGAAATTCAAGGTCTATGGTAGGGGGTTCAATATACAGCAAGGGGGTCAAAATACCATGGCTAAGTAAAATTTTCAAAATATCTTTTCCAGTATGTTAAATACATGCAAACTACTTATTGGAGTATGATTACTATGTTAAGGAATAAGAATAGCTTGAATTTTTGAAATTCAAGGTCTATAGTAGGGGGTTCAATATACCGCAGGGGGGGTCAAAATACCATGGCTAAGTAATTTCAAAATTTCTTTTCCAGTATGTTAAATACATGCAAACTACTTATTGGAGTATTATAACTATGTTAAGGAGCTAGAATAGATTGAATTTTTGAAATTCAAGGTCTATAGTAGGGGGTTCAATATACCGCAGGGGGGTCAAAATACCATGGCTAAGTAAAATTTCAAAATTTCTTTTCTATCATGTTTAATACATACAAACTACTTATTGGAGTATTATAACTATGTTAAGGAGTTAGAATAGCTAGAATTTTTGAAATTCAAGGTCTATGGTAGGGGGTTCAATATACAGCAAGGGGGTCAAAATACCATGGCTAAGTAAAATTTTCAAAATATCTTTTCCAGTATGTTAAATACATGCAAACTACTTATTGGAGTATGATTACTATGTTAAGGAATTAGAATAGCTTGAATTTTTGAAATTCAAGGTCTATAGTATGGGGTTCAATATACCGCAGGGGGGTCAAAATACCATGGCTAAGTAAAATTTTCAAAATATCTTTTCCAGTATGTTTAATACATGCAAACTACTAATTGGAGTATGATTATTATGTCAAGGAGACATAACAGCTAAAATTTTGAAATTTAAGGTCTATAGTAGGGGTTCAATATACTGCAGGGGGGTCAAAATACCATGGCTAAGTAAAATTTTCAAAATTTCTTTTCCAGCATGTTTAATACATACAAACTACTTATTGGAGTATTATAACTATGTTAAGGAGCTAGAATAGATTGAATTTTTGAAATTCAAGGTCTATAGTAGGGGGTTCAATATACTGCAGGGGGGGTCAAAATACCATGGCTTAGTAAAATTTCAAAATTTCTTTTCTATCATGTTTAATACATACAAACTACTTATTGGAGTATTATAACTATGTTAAGGAGTTAGAATAGCTAGAATTTTTGAAATTCAAGGTCTATATATGGTAGGGGGTTCAATATACAGCAAGGGGGTCAAAATACCATGGCTAAGTAAAATTTTCAAAATTTATTTTTTAGCATGTTTAATACATACAAACTACTTATTGGAGTATTATAACTATGTTAAGGAGCTAGAATAGATTGAATTTTTGAAATTCAAGGTCTATAGTAGGGGGTACAATATACCGCAGGGGGGTCAAAATACCATGGCTAAGTAAAATTTCAAAATTTCTTTTCTATCATGTTTAATACATACAAACTACTTATTGGAGTATTATAACTATGTTAAGGAGTTAGAATAGATTGAATTTTTGAAATTCAAGGTCTATAGTAGGGGGTTCAATATACTGCAGGGGGGTCAAAATACCATGGCTAAGTAAAATTTTCAAAATATCTTTTCCAGTATGTTAAATACATGCAAACTACTTATTGGAGTATGATTACTATGTTAAGGAATTAGAATAGCTTGAATTTTTGAAATTCAAGGTCTATAGTAGGGGGTTCAATATACCGCAGGGGGGTCAAAATACCATGGCTAAGTAAAATTTTCAAAATATCTTTTCCAGTATGTTAAATACATGCAAACTACTTATTGGAGTATGATTACTATGTTAAAGAATTAGAATAGCTTGAATTTTTGAAATTCAAGGTCTATGGTAGGGGGTTCAATATACTGCAGTGGGGTCAAAATACCATGGCTAAGTAAAATTTTCAAAATTTATTTTCCATCATGTTTAATACATACAAACTACTTATTGGAGTATTATTACTATGTAAAGGAGTTAGAAAATTCTAGACATTCTAACTCCTTAACATGGTAATAATACTCCAATGAGTAGTTTGTATGTATTAAACATGCTGGAAAATAAATTTTGAAAATTTTACTTAGCCATGGTATTTTGACCCCACTGCAGTATATTTGACCCACTACCATAGACTTTGAATTTCAAAAATTCAAGCTATTCTAATTCCTTAACATAGTATTCTAGCTCTTAAACATAGTTATAATACGCCAATAAGTAGTTTGTATGTATTAAATATGCTGGAAAATTTATTTTGAAAATTTTACTTAGCTATGGTATTTTGACCCCCCTGCAGTATATTGAACCCCCTACTATAGACCTTGAATTTCAAAAATTCTAGCTATTCTAGCTCTTTAACATAGTTAAAATACTCCAATAAGTAGTTTGTATGTATTAAATATGCTGGAAAAGATATTTTGAAAATTTTACTTTGCCATGGTATTTTGTTTGACCCCCCTGCTGTATATTGAACCCCCTACTATAGACCTTAAATTTCAAAAATTCTAGCTATTCTTTCTCCTTAACATGGTAATAATACTCCAATGAGTAGTTTGTATGTATTAAATATGCTGGAAAATATATTTTGAAAATTTAACTTAGCCATGGTATTTTGACCCACTGCGGTATATTGAACCCCCTACTATAGACCTTGAATTTCAAAAATTCCATCTATTCTAGCTCCTGAACATAGTTATAATACTCCAATAAGTAGTTTGTATGTATTAAACATGCTGGAAAAGAAATTTTGAAAATTTTACTTAGCCATGGTATTTTGACCCCCCTGCAGTATATTGAACCCCTACTATAGACCTTAAATTTCAAAATTTTAGCTGTTATGTCTCCTTGACATAATAATCATACTCCAATTAGTAGTTTGCATGTATTAAACATACTGGAAAAGATATTTTGAAAATTTTACTTAGCCATGGTATTTTGACCCCCCTGCGGTATATTGAACCCCCTACTATAGACCTTGAATTTGAAAAATTCAAGCTATTCTTATTCCTTAACATAGTAATCATACTCCAATTAGTAGTTTGCATGTATTTAACATACTGGAAAAGATATTTTGAAAATTTTACTTAGCCATGGTATTTTGACCCCCTTGCTGTATATTGACCCCCCTACCATAGACCTTGAATTTCAAAAATTCTAGCTATTCTAACTCCTTAACATAGTTATAATACTCCAATAAGTAGTTTGTATGTATTAAACATGATAGAAAAGAAATTTTGAAATTTTACTAAGCCATGGTATTTTGACCCCCCTGCGGTATATTGAACCCCCCACTATAGACCTTGAATTTCAAAAAATCAATCTATTCTAACTCCTGAAGATAGTTATAATACTCCAATAAGTAGTTTGTATGTATCAAATATGCTGGAAAATATATTTTAAAATTTTACTTAGCCATGGTATTTTGACCCCCCTGCGGTATATTGAAACCCCTACTATAGACCTTAAATTTCAAAAATTCTAGCTATTCTAGCTCTTTAACATAGTTATAATACTCCAATAAGTAGTTTGTATGCATTAAATATGCTGGAAAAGATATTTTGAAAATTTTACCTTGCCATGGTATTTTGACCCCCCTGCGGTATATTGAAACCCCTACTATAGACCTTAAATTTCAAAAATTCTAGCTATTCTAGCTCTTTAACATAGTTATAATACTCCAATGAGTAGTTTGTATGTATTAAATATGCTGGAAAATATATTTTAAAAATTTTACTTAGCCATGGTATTTTGACCCCCCTGCGGTATATTGAACCCCTACTATAGACCTTGAATTTCAAAAATTCTAGCTTTTCTAACTCCTTAACATGGTTAAACTACTCCAATGAGTAGTTTGTATGTATTTAATATGCTGGAAAAGATATTTTGAAAATTTTACCTTGCCATGGTATTTTGACCCCCCTGCAGTATATTGAAACCCCTACTATAGACCTTGAATTTCAAAAATTCAATCTATTCTAACTCCTGAAGATAGTTATAATACTCCAATAAGTAGTTAGTATGTATTAAATATGCTGGAAAATATATTTTGAAAATTTTACTTAGCTATGGTATTTTGACCCCCCCTGCGGTATATTGAACCCCCTACTATAGACCTTGAATTTGAAAAATTCTAGCTATTCTAACTCCTTAACATGGTTATAATACTCCAATAAGTAGTTTGTATGTATTAAATATGCTGGAAAAGATATTTTGAAAATTTTACCTTGCCATGGTATTTTGACCCCCCTGCGGTATATTAAAACCCCTACTATAGACCTTAAATTTCAAAAATTCAATCTATTCTAACTCCTGAAGATAGTTATAATACTCCAATAAGTAGTTTGTATGTATTAAATATGCTGGAAAATATATTTTGAAAATTTTACTTAGCTATGGTATTTTGACCCCCCTGCGGTATATTGAACCCCCTACTATAGACCTTGAATTTCAAAAATTCTAGCTATTCTAGCTCTTTAACATAGTTATAATACTCCAATGAGTAGTTTGTATGTATTAAATATGCTGGAAAATATATTTTAAAAATTTTACTTAGCCATGGTATTTTGACCCCCCTGCGGTATATTGAACCCCCTACTATAGACCTTGAATTTCAAAAATTCTAGCTTTTCTAACTCCTTAACATGGTTATAATACTCCAATGAGTAGTTTGTATGTATTTAATATGCTGGAAAATATATTTTGAAAATTTTACCTTGCCATGGTATTTTGACCCCCCTGCAGTATATTGAAACCCCTACTATAGACCTTGAATTTCAAAAATTCAATCTATTCTAACTCCTGAAGATAGTTATAATACTCCAATAAGTAGTTAGTATGTATTAAATATGCTGGAAAATATATTTTGAAAATTTTACTTAGCTATGGTATTTTGACCCCCCTGCGGTATATTGAACCCCCTACTATAGACCTTGAATTTCAAAAATTCTAGCTTTTCTAACTCCTTAATACTCCATTAAGTAGTTTGTATGTATTAAATATGCTGGAAAAGATATTTTGAAAATTTTACTTAGCCATGGTATTTTGACCCCCCTGCGGTATATTGAACCCCCTACAATAGACCTTGAATTTCAAAAATTTAATCTATTCTAACTCCTGAAGATAGTTATAATACTCCAATAAGTAGTTTGTATGTATTAAATATGCTGGAAAATATATTTTAAAAATTTTACTTAGCCATGGTATTTTGACCCCCCTGCGGTATATTGAACCCCCTACTATAGACCTTGAATTTGAAAAATTCTAGCTATTCTAACTCCTTAACATGGTTATAATACTCCAATGAGTAGTTTGTATGTATTAAATATGCTGGAAAAGATATTTTGAAAAGTTTACCTTGCCATGGTATTTTGACCCCCCTGCGGTATATTGAAACCCCTACTATAGACCTTAAATTTCAAAAATTCAATCTATTCTAACTCCTGAAGATAGTTATAATACTCCAATAAGTAGTTTGTATGTATTTAATATGCTGGAAAATATATTTTAAAAATTTTACTTAGCCATGGTATTTTGACACCCCTGCGGTATATTGAACCCCCTACTATAGACCTTGAATTTGAAAAATTCTAGCTATTCTAACTCCTGAAGATAGTTATAATACTCCAATAAGTAGTTTGTATGTATTAAATATGCTGGAAAATATATTTTGAAAATTTTACTTAGCTATGGTATTTTGACCCCCCTGCGGTATATTGAACCCCCTACTATAGACCTTGAATTTCAAAAATTCTAGCTATTCTAGCTCTTTAACATAGTTATAATACTCCAATGAGTAGTTTGTATGTATTAAATATGCTGGTAAATATATTTTAAAAATTTTACTTAGCCATGGTATTTTGACCCCCCTGCGATATATTGAACCCCCTACTATAGACCTTGAATTTCAAAAATTCTAGCTTTTCTAACTCCTAAACATGGTTATAATACTCCAATGAGTAGTTTGTATGTATTAAATATGCTGGAAAATATATTTTAAAAATTTTACTTAGCCATGGTATTTTGACCCCCTGGGGTATATTGAACCCCCTACTATAGACCTTGAATTTGAAAAATTCTAGCTATTCTAACTCCTTAACATGGTTATAATACTCCAATGAGTAGTTTGTATATATGTATTAAATATGCTGGAAAAGATATTTTGAAAATTTTACCTTGCCATGGTATTTTGACCCCCCTGCGGTATATTGTAAACCCCTACTATAGACCTTAAATTTCAAAAATTCAATCTATTCTAACTCCTGAAGATAGTTATAATACTCCAATAAGTAGTTTTTATGTATTAAATATGCTGGAAAATATATTTTGAAAATTTTACTTAGCTATGGTATTTTGACCCCCCTACGGTATCTTGAACCCCCTACTATAGACCTTGAATTTCAAAAATTCTAGCTATTCTAGCTCTTTAACATAGTTATAATACTCCAATGACTAGTTTGTATGTATTAAATATGCTGGAAAAATATATTTTAAAAATTTTACTTAGCCATGGTATTTTGCCCCCCCCTGCGGTATATTGAACCCCCTACTATAGACCTTGAATTTCAAAAATTCTAGCTTTTCTAACTCCTTAACATGGTTATAATACTCCAATGAGTAGTTTGTATGTATTAAATATGCTGGAAAAGATATTTTGAAAATTTTACTTAGCCATGGTATGTTGACCCCCCTACGGTATATTGAACCCCCTACTATAGACCTTAAATTTCAAACATTCTAGCTATTCTAACTCCTTAAGATGGTTATAATACTCCAATGAGTAGTTTGTATGTATTAAATATGCTGGAAAAGATATTTAGAAAATTTTACTTAGCCATGGTATTTTGACCCCCCTGCGGTATATTGAACCCCCTACCAAAGACCTCAAATTAAAAAAATTAATAGCCAATAAATTTTAAATTAGATTATCTGCAATATTATTTATCAAAAACAGGGGGGTTCAATATACCGCAGGGGGGTTCAAAATACCATATGTGAAAAATGACCCCGGGGTCAAAATACCATGCGGTATAATGACCCCGGGGTCATTTTACCGCATGGTATTTTGACCCCGGGTTCAATTTTTAGGGGGTTCAAAATACCATATGACACCGGGTAAAAGGAAATTTCATGATTTAGGGAAAATATTTTTATGCAAACATATTGCCCAACTATCCATTTCCACAAACTATGGTATATATCTATGGTATATATCAACCTTTTAGAAAGAACACTTAAGTACCTTAGTAACAGGCAACCTTATTGCACGAATGTAATCTACTACCCCTATATTTAATGTCCACTTTGACCCACCATACAATGAGATTATGCTATTCACCCTTGAACCATTTCAAAATTCAACTTCTGTCCTTGATATGTAATTTGCATTGTGTTACCTTAGCAGCTTTGAAAAATAACTTTTGAACCAATTAGATAGTATATGTAAATTTCCCATAATACAACATAATTTCAGAAAAGTTCAATTTTGGAAAAGGTGTTATGCATTCAAGGCTACCATGTAATGATTTAACAGTTGGTTTCTAAGAAAAAAGTTAAGAAAGAATATGCGAAAATATGGTAAAGCCTTTCATAAACTTTTGCTGTCCTAAGTAAAATAAACGTAGAAATATCATCGAATTGTAAACATTGATAATACTCTTGGATATCACCATTAGAAGTAATATTGTCACATGACTTTAGTCAGCGACCATCTTCCTGTCTGTTTTAAATGTAGGAGTAAATTCATTGGAAAGTACAAAAAATTTCATGAAATCCCAGTTGTAGTACACTGAAATAGTTAGTCAAAAAGCTGGACATGAATTTATCGCAAATACTTTTGATGTGAATTTAAGAGAAGGCTCTATGTTGTCATATTTGACATAGAGTAAATATCGAAGATTATTTCAACATAAAGCTTTGAGATACTTTGGTATGATATTAAAGTTTTAATATTTCAACTTTAATATTTTTTTCAATTTTCTTCAAGGTAACATAATAGAGTTAAGTATTGCATTTTTGGATGGCGATGACCTGAGTGTTACGATTTTTCTCAGGGTTAGATTTCAGAAAAGTAAACAAAAGAATGATATTAAAATTTCTGTAATACATTCAATCGTGAACTTGTTATTTGCCGAAAGTGTATTCTTACAAAAGATTTGATTAAAAACCTACTCATGGCTTACAAGCCAGTAAATGTCAAAACGATTTTACTACAATACAACAATGTCTAAATGAGATATCAATTTCAGCTGTATTAAACATGAGAGAAATAATATATAGGATATCCTTAGTAATTGTAACTCATTAGGTCCTTAATTGGCAGGAGAAATACCAATAAACCATATGTATATTTAATAATAGGTGAAGTAATAACTAGAAATCGTTTATATTTTATTATCCAATAATCCTTTTCGTAACAAATTTATTGTCCAATAATCCTTGTTGTAACAAATAGATTCCAGGTTATCTTATTTTGTCAAACAAGAACTTCAGTTTTAATGCATGTCTAAACATACGATCTCTTATTGAATATTCTTTGATCTACTAAACTTTTTTTCATTTTTCTCTTTTAATATACAGGTTAACATTCTGTGATGTTTTTTTAATTTAAATATTTGTATTTTTTTGCTTTAATATTTGCATGTCATTCTACTGGAATGTCTCTTTTTTATTTGAAAATAAATATACTTTCAAAAGGGTGGGAGGAGAATTTGCAAAGCAGGTAAATGTCAGATAACAGGGTTGAGAAAAAATCCTGTTATCTTGTACCTCTCACAGAAAGAAAATCTAAATTTTAGGGGACATATGAAAACCTATAAATACTTGATATGCCAAATACCGTATCAACCAAGGGTTGAAATAACAGTATTTTTATCTATGTATTGAAGTGTCATATAAGAATTTCAAATATATCCAAAGAAATTCTTTGATCCAGATTAAACAATGTGTTTTTATTTTAGGCACTGTCTTTAAATTGAAGTAAATTCAAATTATTTTTTACACATTTGTGGACCATTTGCAGCAAAATAATGCAAAGGAACTGAATTGTCTTTTACTGAATTTATGGAAAGAAAAAAGAAAATCCTATATTTTCTGGTGACTACATTTTTAGGTCTGGTTATTTTTAGAAAGGATCAGATTTGTCAGGACCTAACGATTCCCCTGTGACCAACTCCTGCTAATCCTTTATATGTTGTTCTGTAGCGTTTAATTATTTAGATTCTTCAGTTTATCATCATTGATTTGAACTTTTACTTGACCTACTTTTAGTTCAGTTTCAGTTAAATGACACATAATATAGAACAATGCTAATTTCTGTAACAATTTTCACAAAACTTATTTTTGCATGAATTAACACTGCAATATAATTTTCGTCAATAGTTAGTGATAATTTCATATTGTGTAATATAATGTTGATATACCTGCCCTCGATTAATGTCTAAAGTATGATTTTATGTATCTCTTTGCAGCACGAAACGATAGATCCCAATACATTCAGCTTTGACATGTTCTTTCACTTTTACCGACAATTGGTGGGACGAACTGAAGTTGATAAAGTGTTTGATGAAAGGTATGTTAAATGGCTAAGATATGATTGATGGTCATAATGTTGGTGTCATGTGGGGAGATCCATAATTCTAGGAAAAGGGAGGTGGGGGTCATAATTTGTAAAGGTAAAAATGGTGGAGAGTTGAGAGAGCTAATTTTAAAAAAAGTTTCACTAGCCTGTAAACTATGAGGTTCTGAGTTTGAACCCTACACATATCAGGTTTATCAGTTTTACAGCCTTATGTCAGTGATCTCTCTGTTTCTTTCTCCACCAATACAATCTGACCATAACTATATAGGCAATAGTGGTTCAAGTGAGGTTAAACACCAACATTCAATCCATTAGAATCAGAATCACTAGTATTAGTTTTGTGAAGAAAATGTCACCTGTTATCATGAAAATTTTGTGAATGGTCACAATATCACCAGTAATCATGATTTTATTGTAAAGGGTCACAATATCACCAGTAATCATGATTGTATTGTAAAGGGTCACAATATCACCAGTAATCATGATTGTATTGTAAAGGGTCACAATATCACCAGTAATCATGATTTTATTGTAAAGGGTCACAATATCACCAGTAATCATGATTGTATTGTAAAGGGTCACAATATCACCAGTAATCATGATTTTATTGTAACGGGTCACAATATCACCAGTAATCATGATTGTATTGTAAAGGGTCACAATATCACCAGTAATCATGAAAATTTTGTGAAGGGTCACAATATCAGAAGTAATAAGGATAGTTTGTGAAGGATCACAATATCACCAGTAAATATGATTGTATTGTAAAGGGTCACAATATCACCAGTAATCATGATTGTATTGTAAAGGGTCACAATATCACCAGTAATCATGATTGTATTGTAAAGGGTCACAATATCACCAGTAATCATGAAAATTTTGTGAAGGGTCACAATATCACCAGTAATCATGATTGTATTGTAAAGGGTCACAATATCACCAGTAATCATGATTGTATTGTAAAGGGTCACAATATCACCAGTAATCATGAAAATTTTGTGAAGGGTCACAATATCACAAGTAATAAGGATAGTTTGTGAAGGATCACAATATCACCAGTAAACATGATTGTATTGTAAAGGGTCACAATATCACCAGTAATCGTGATTGTATTGTAAAGGGTCACAATATCACCAGTTATCATGAAAGTTTGTGAAGGGTCACAATATCACCAGTAATCATGAAAGTTTGTGAAGGATCACAATATCACAAGTAATAAGGATAGTTTGTGAAGGATCACAACATCACCAGTAATGATGAAAGTTTTGTGAAGGGCCATAATATCATCAGTAATCATTATAGTTATATGAAGGGCCACAATATCACCTGTTATCAAGATTATTTTGTGAAGGGCACCCAAAATATCACCTGAGTAATCATTATAGATTGTTATAGTTTTGTGAAGAATATCACCAGTAATCATAGCTTTGTGAAAGGTGGCAATATCACCAGTAATCATGATAGTTTTGTGAACAATCACACTATCACAAGTAATCTATGATTGCTTTGGGATTTCTTGATCACGATTACATTTTTGATAATAAAGAAAAAATATATATAATAATAAAAAGAAATCCTGTTTAAGTTGATAACTGGACTCCACTGTTATTTGATTCAAGATGTTTTAATTTTTTTAATACAGGATCCTGAAATGTTGCTTTTATTTAATTTCATAATATTAAACTATTTTGTATATGTTATAAACTTTTCTCAAAATAAATTGATATACATTATAAAATATATTACATAAATTTACAATGTTTCTTCGTTTATTCTCTTGTTTATATAGTTATACAATCTGATAAAATCATGAACCAGTATAAACTCAAGGTCAAATTGAAGTTATTAACTGTCCATCAATGTGATTGTTTATTTGAAAACAACATTACTTATATGAAGTTAGAGTGTTTATGACACATAAAATTTAAGTGAAAATTTGTGGGACATCTATGTTTATGTTTATGCACCACTGTTAAGTGGCTAGGGCACTAAGTGCAGGGGCAGATCCAGCCATTTTAAAAAGGGGGTTCCTAACCCAGGACAAAAGGGGGGGTACCAACTACATGTCTCCATTCAAATGCATTGATCGTCCAAAAATAAGGGGGGGTTCCATTCCTCAGGAATCTCCCCTCTGGATCCGCGCCTAAAGTGTGTGTAACCTATGTTCTGGTATCATTCCATCCTTTTGAAATGAATTACAATCCCATTCCACATCAAAAAGTTCATGTTTTCAGTTATGCCTGAGTGAATAAAGGGAGATATAGATTTTGAGCTGATCTTTTTTTTTTTTTTTACTTATAATGCTGTTACATAGAAATAAGGAAATGTGGTATGAGTGCCAATGAGACGACTCTCCATCCAAGTCACAATTTGTAAAAAGTAAACCATTACAGATCAAAGTACATCCTTTAACGCATAGCCTTGGCTCACACGGAACAGCAAGCTCTAAGGAGCCCCAAAATGACAATTCAGTCAGGAACACCAAAGGTCTCATCTTTCCAATATATGAGAAACACTTATGAAGCAAATCAACAGGTTCCTATGTCATATACTGTGGATTTATGAATATTAGTTGAATACCAATTTTTAATACAAAATTTCTTTTGGCTTATATGCAGACTTTTGGAAAACCACAAAATCAGCTCAGCACCGAAATACAATTTTTCCTCAGACCATGAAAATTTATACCCACAAAAATAAATGAATCCACAGTACCTTTAAACATGATGTACTGATTATCATTGCTTTTCATTCTGGAAGATTTTTTTTTACAGAATTGTTCTCTTACACACGAGGCATGCTTCTACACAATTACATTTATCAAAATCTTAATTAGGGTACAAGGATACATTTTTTTTTTTAAATGCATCTGCAATTTTGTGAATTTTCTCCGAAGGAATTGCTTGAAACTGGAAAAGTACATTTTTTATTTTATACTGGTTCATGTTATCTATTAAAATTGAACCTTTTTCAAATAAGAATTTGTATTAAACTTTTATATTGTTCATTTTTAGTGGTGCAAAGAAAAAGCCAATTTTAACAGTGAATCAGTTTTGGCAGTTTTTAAATAGAGAACAAAGGGATCCTAGACTAAATGAAATTCTGTACCCGCATTGTACACCGGCAATGGCTCAGGAATACATATCTAAGTATGAAACAAAAGTAGGAATGGCAGAAAGAGGTAAGAAAATTCTTATTTACATATTTTTATAAAAGCATATACTTTGTGTTTTTGAAAATACTTGACCAGAAAGCATATTTAGAAACAACTGTTTAGCTAAAGTTATTATTATAGACCTTGTATGTTTGTTATGTGGATTAGCAGTTTAGTTGATTCCATCATAAATGCATATAGGTTCGGTATATACACATACATGTATTAGCTGAAAGTGCAGTCATTTTGAGATGGCATTATGGATTTTATATCTATATAGTACAAATAATCATATATATAGACAATAAAGTTTGTTTAGTCGTGAAGTTGTGAAATGTAAATTTGTGTATATAGTACCGTATATCATATATGTGAATTTTTACGTGAATATTTAAAAAGCCTTCTGTAGATCATGCTGAGTAGATAAGCAGTTTCAAATAGAATTTTTGATCATTTTGTGCAAAAGCTGTTCATTATAGCACATTCATACTCTTTGTGTAAAGACAGTTCATCATACATGTAGCACATTGATACATTTTATGCAAAAGTTGTTCATTATATCATATGTATGAATTAAAATAAAAGCAATTCATTTTGGTACATTTATACATTTTGTGCATATATATATATATATATCATATTTCTCTACTTCTTCGTCAATTTATCCCTTTCTGCACCCATTGTATAAAAAAATTTAATTAACGTGTGGTTCGTTTGATCTCAGTTTTTCATTGGTTAAAATCCGATTGTGACGTCGACTTTTCTTGTTTTCCTCTGAATTTCCTAATATGACGGCATGAAAAAAGGCGACCATACCTGATGACGTCACATAGAAAGAACACATCTTTTTGCAGATCAATCGCAAAGAAGGAATAAGTTTGCCTGCGTATTGTTTGAAAATCATTAGAGAAACAGATTCTACCACCAAATCTCGTGTAATACGATATTTATCCACTCTCGACAGTTAAATTTTAAATTTGAAAATTT
Source organism: Mytilus edulis (assembly GCF_963676685.1). NCBI lineage: Eukaryota > Metazoa > Mollusca > Bivalvia > Mytilida > Mytilidae > Mytilus > Mytilus edulis. Next base: position 39,203,888 of record NC_092346.1, on the reverse strand, counting down.
AACTGTCTCGAGTGGATAAATATCGTATCACACTCAATGCAGTGGTAGAATCTATATGTATACATTTCATGCAAAGACAGTTCATTCTAGCACATTAATACATTTTGTGCAAAAGCAGTTTGTTATAGCACATTCATGTATTTAATGCAAACACAATTCATAATAGCATTTGTATACATTTTGTGCAAAAGCAGTTTACAATTGCACATATATACATTTTTCTTGGATAGTACATGTGTAATTCCTTATAACACATTTAAACATTTTGTGAAAAAGTTATTATATAACACATTTATAAATTTTGTGAAAAAGCAATTCATAATTGCACATAAAAGTTATTTATACATTTTATGCAAAAGCAGTTCATTATAGCATATTTATACATATTATGCGAAAGCAATTCATGATAGCACATGTTTATGCAAAAACAATTCACAATAGCACATTCATACATTTATGCAAAAGCAGTTTATTAAAGCACATCTATACATTTTATGCAAAAAAGGTTCATGATAGCACATTTATCTATTATGTACAAGAGTAGTACATTTACATTGAGCACATGTGTTAATTAAGTAGACTCAACAAATATTTTGATTTGCTCAGCAGTAGTGATTTGATGTTTTACACATATAGAATCTACACAGAAGCAGTTAGATGTCTAATCTTGAGTGTGTATTCAGCTTTAAAATAGTTTGTAGAACTACTGAATTGTGTGCTAAAGCGACTTTTAAGCCAATGTGAAGTTACCTAACAGAAAATAATCATTATTAATTTTCATGCCATTGTGAATTTTACATTGCATATTTTAATCGTCTTTTCTGCTCATGTTATTTTTTGCATAGATGCAGTTTATTGGAAATGTTGACTATACAGGGTTAGGAAAATTCTGAATTTGTCTAGTAATTGCCTTTTTAAACTTCATATAAATTCAGATGCATACATGTATTATATAGTCTCCTTAAATTTTGTGAACATTTGCTGAGTTAGATTTTGACAGATAAGTGTTTAAAGTTTTAAGTATTGTCTAATGCATTACATTTATTTTAATGTTTTTTAGTTATTTTACAACTAAAATTATGTAAATTTTAACCAAATTTTAGAAATTTGTAAATTATATTTTGAATGTCCATACATAAATATTTATAATATCTGGTTCAAATTAATTGAACTTAGTTGATTAACACTAGTACAGTATAAGATTTGCAATTTGGTCTCTGAAAAAACTAACAAGATATTATGCTATTTGTTATAATTCTGCCTAAAAATCTCAAACAAAAAGAAGGAACTTTATATTATGAAAACAATGTTCAGGTAGATACATATGAAATGATACAGAGTTATGTTAAAATTCACATGATGTACTTTACTTTTTTATTTGATTTTGAAACAGATTATGAGTTTTCCTTAAAAGTAATGACTAAAAAATTGTCCTTGAGTTTTGATGCACAGCCATCGGTAATGTCAACAACAACAAAATAAATAAAATTAGCATACAAAATAAATTATTTGTAAAAGTGCAGTTGATGCTGATGTAGGATAACCTAGACATACAAATCTATTTCTTATAACATAAATATAACAAATAAATAATCTTTTTCTCATATTTAAACCACTTATTGGAAGTTATATCTTTGTAGTTATTCAATCAAAAAACTTTTGTAAAGAAAGTGAATCTTTACATTTCATTTTTTAGTGCAATCTGTCTTATATTCACCTCATTTTTATGCACTTTTTCTCACATCATCATATTTATTGTTTAGCCGAGGAAGGTAAGAGGCATGTTTAAATGTGGCATGAGTTTAGACTAGACAGTCTTACAATACACCATCCTGTTTGCTCATCTGGTTTAAAGGATAGTCTGCATTCCCGATTTGTCCATCTAGAATAGATGAAAAATTTGTGTTTAATACATCCTGCCCTACCTCACAGGAAGTCACAATCCTCACTTTTTTATCTGGTTAATAAATGTCTTGATATTGAGGACAATTTAAGCCCTTCTTCCTTGAAGCTATGAACAGTCTTTGATCCTCACCATATTCTTGAATACATAGTATTTTTGCCATCATGAGTTATCGCTATAAACCCTGAAAAAGTCCATTCCCCGAAAAAGCTGTTCAAAACTAAGATGATATTACCAGACTTTTGCAACCATTTCCGTGACTTTGAATAACACTGATTTTACAAGGTCTTGAGTTTGAACTCTGTGAATCAAACTTTGTATTAGATTAAGAAACAAATTATAATATTTGATATGCTAGATAAGAGGTACAGTCTAAATGAAGTGGTATGATTGGCCATGAGACAACTTTCCACATTAGACCAAATGACTCAGAACTATAGGTCACCTTACAGCCAAGTCTACCAATTCTTGTGTTTATTCCTATATAGTTTGTTAAGCATGAAATATTTGCCACTGGAAGTTAAGCAAACAACATTCAAACAATGTAAAAAGAGGCAATACCAGTTTTAGACTTGTAACATACTCCTATGAATCAATTATGACAGTCCTCATTTTTATGGGATATCCCATTGCATCCACATTAACAGCAGGATTGTTGTCTTATAAGGCATATAGTGTCCTAAGGAACCTGTTGTTTAGTGGTTGTCATTTAACATGGTTCATAAGTCTTTCTCAATAGTTTTCCTGTTTGAATGGTCTTACACTAGTTATTTTGGGGCCATTTATAGCTTGCTGTCCAGTGTGAGCCAAGGCTCTTTGTTAAAGGCTGTACTTTGACCTGTAATGGTTTTTCTTTCTTTTACAAATTGTGACTTGAATTTATAGTTGTCATTGGCACTCATACCACATCTTCTTATATCCATAACCTAAGTGTGTGAAAGTTGCGATACATGGTGACAAATGGGTGTATTGTAAGCTGTGAGTTTGATAAATAATTCGCATTGATTATCAATGTTCATAATTTCTATCTAATTTTTAAGTTGAAAGGTCAAATGTCACCATATATTAGTATAGAATTTAATACAGCACCGGAGCATGGTCTTATTCCTCATTTTCATCATAAATAACATTTTTATTTTGCCATATTTTATTTTCATGGTTTTTTTTTATAGATTAGTTATTTTTATGGTTCTTTATTAAAAAGAATATTAGATATTTTTATTTACATTCTACACACTATATATCATTCTTTTTGTTATCATAGATTTAGAAAGAAAAACAAATGGACCTGTATCAGTAGATTATTTAAAAACAAGTATTTGATATTAAATGATATCAAATATCAGTGGGATGTTATAATAGTTTATTACTTTGTAGTTTAAGGGTACAAGGTCAAATAGATTTTTTTTGTGTGGTCCACAAATGTGACTAACTGGTTTATTTACCATTTATTGACAAGATGATTTTGGAATGGTTTCTCTCTGGTAAAAAATTGGTGTAAAAAGAATTCAAAGAAATGCTAACCAACTATCCTATTGTCTGATTTGTATTACCAATAAAAAAGAGGACACACATGTACTTTTGTGCATTTAATTCAGGTAGCAAACAGCGGTCATTATTATTTAAATATAAATTTTTAGCAAATTGGTCTGTATTGGAATTTAAAACATTTTAATGGTTTCCTGGATTAAAACTTCAACTGTTATTCTTGAAACCCAAAGAGGCCAGAAACAATAGCTGACTATCTTATGGTCATTTTTACCTGACAAATTTTGGTACTTAAGTTGTAATGAATACCCTAAAAATATGTGGAATGCATCAATGAGATAGCAACCCAACAATAAAGAACAACTTTCTTGATTAGATAAAAAAAAATCACATCCTTTTTGTCCACTTGCTTTCCCAGTAAAATGTCTTTGAATATAATCTGCTATTACTACTTCAACGTCAGGTAAAGTATACAGTGAAACCTGATTAAAGCGAACCCTGAATAAACCAGAAACCTGTCTAATCCAAACTTGTTCTGAAGACCAATCATATCACATTTTATGCATTGTGAACCTGATGAAACCGAATACCTGCCAAAACCGAACAAAATCTCAAGTCCCGAAAGGGTTCAGTTTAGTCAGGTTTCACTGTATATACTAAAATTTCAAACATTGTTTGCAAGAGATGAATAATTATGGGAGATATTGATCTGTTAGCATGATTAAGGCCTTGAGGGAATTATCAAAGTCATGCAATTTTAATGTCCAGTATGAAATATTGCCTTGGGATAAGTCAATGTATTATTAAATTTGATAATCTGTGTATTCTCTCTATCAATCAAGGACTGTTCAAAATTAACCTTTCTGATGAATGTCAGGATTTAGTTATATTTAGTTAAGGATTCATATTTTAATTAGCAGTAAAACAACAAATGGAAAAATCTGTTGGTCCTTTTAATAGAGAGGGGTCAAAGAATTTTCTTCTTGAATTTGAATTGGGTTGTTTAATATTGCAGGAACTTATAAGTGACAAGCCAGTTAAATCAGCAAGAACTCTGGATTTAATTAAAGTGTGATGTGAGAATAAACACATTGTTTTCACCGGAATTCTATTACAATGTACTTGCAATTATTTTCTCTGCAATTTGTGATAAAACCCAATCCTACTCTATTCCTCTTACACTTCACTTCAATTTTTGAATACTTTTGATGGACTATTATTATCTATCAAGAATTTGGAAGGACTTGCATTTCACTATCCATTTTTGATATTCCATGCCTTTATAAGGAAGTTGCATTTTCAAGTTAGATAAAAATATTGAATTTAGATCAAATACCTAACTGTACAGGCTGCACATAGATGCAACATTGGAATCCAGATCTTTTAACCCTATGAAGGTCATGAAATGGAGTAACGAAAAAATTATTTATCTTATAATAAAATAGTTTTATGGGTTTATTGGTTTGAAAAGGAGAATGTTTAGTCAGGGTAAAATTGCGTTAGTAAGTTTTGGAAATACCCCCAAAAAATCCAAGCAATTTTACACTTCAAACCACTAAATTCTTTTCTTTTTATAAAAGATGTGGATTTATTTGGTCTCATATTCTTAAGTTGTTCTCTGTTAAAAAAAGAGGATGACCATTGCAACTTATACTTATAAAAAGATGAAAGGGACCACCATTTAAGCAACATAGAATTTGCAATAATATTATCACTAAGATTTTATTTTTTTTCTTGACAGATGTATTGAATTAACAATCTAGAAATACAATATATTCATAATTATTCTCTACCTAGAGCTTGTTTCACAACTTTCTTCCTACTATTATATTGTTATCATTAGTAATACTAACTTGATCATGAAAAAGGAGTGATTTTTCATGTTAAATATTCATGAAAATGACAACTCACTCTGACATATTTCTTTTTTTCTGGTTACAGGCAATGTGACCCAAGAGGGATTTCTGAAGTTTCTGATGGGAGAAGAGAACAATGTGGTAGCTCCAGAACTGTTGGATCTGAGTCAAGAAATGACACATCCCTTAGCTCACTACTTCATCAATTCTAGCCATAATACGTACTTAACAGGTATTTAATGATGAAGAACAAAAAATATGTCCCTTACTGCTAAATGGTAGGGGCTTGAATTGAATTATTATGCAAGATTTTCATGGACTATAATGTAAAGTACTACCTACAAATGGAAAAGTGACAGTCAACATAAAAGATAATGAAATCCCTGTTTCGATCAATTTATTCAATGTTTAATTATTAAAAAACATTACAGCAGATTCCAATGAGCGTTTAGGGAAAGGTAATATCTTTGGTTAGCTTGCTTGTAAGCTGAACCGTGAAGTCATTATTAGGTCAGGTATACTACCCTCCTTTCAAAGGAGCATAGTCCAACAGACAGTTGATTAGTTATCTATTGGACTTGTCTATTCTTAGTGTAGGGTAGTTTACCTAACCTAACAATGACTTCACGGTTCAGCTAACAAGCAAGCTAACCAACTATATTACCTTTAGCTACACACTCAATGGAATCCGCTGTAATATAAAATAGATTTTAGGATTTAGGATTTATTTAAAAAGAAATATAATTAATTATACACAATTTATCTATCTTTTTTTGGAAAGTTAATAAAATTCAAATACCAAAATTTAGATTTTCATCAAGATTTCAAGGTTCATGGAACATGGTAATGAGCAACTAGAGTAAACTATGCACCCTTTTTTTTATATCCCTCTCCCTCCTTTCAAAAAGGAGTGGTATGCTGGTTCATAACTGTATAACACATTTCTGTCACATTTTTGAGAAATGGCTCTAAGCTTCATCTCTGTACATCATTAAGTGTAACTTTTTACAGTTCCTTTGTGAGTCTACTTTTTGAATGCATTTTATAATGAAAATTTAGTAAAACTTTCAATTTAAAGCTATCTTTATATATTGTGCAGGTCATCAGTTGACTGGTAGATCTTCCACTGAGATGTACCGACAGGTGTTACTGAGTGGGTGTCGCTGTATAGAGCTGGACTGTTGGGATGGGAGGAACAATGATGAGGAACCAATTATAACCCATGGCTATACAATGTGCACAGAAATCTATTTTAAGGTATGTCTTAACATAATGTGGAATTATTGAAGAAGCATGACTGATAAATAATGAATATGCACACAGTATGACATGTACAACAAACAAAAAATAATTCTTATTGATTGTCTTAAGAGTCTGTAACCAGGTCAAGTTTATATTAAGAGTCTGTAACCAGGTCAAGTTTATCTTGTAAGATTTATGTGTAATGCATAATATGGCCATGAAAGTTTGATTGTCAGTGTGTTTGTCCGTGGAATACTGAAGAATATTAGGGAGGTTACATAAATATACATAACGGCTTAAAGTTCAAAACATGCATAATTTATAAGGGTCAATTCTAAAAGCATGTTCAAGCATAAAAGTTTATGACATATATTTAAAACAAATTTTCATGATTGCAATGACTTTTATTTTCTAGGAAGTAATAGAAGCCATAGCTGAAAGTGCCTTTAAAACATCAGAATATCCAGTCATACTATCATTTGAAAATCATTGCTCGTAAGTTGTTAGAGAAGTGGTAAGGGGTGATGATCATGTTTTCTGCATTGTAAAAAATTGCCGGAAAGTCACAGTGTAAAATTGAGAATGAAAACAAGGAATTTTTCAAAGAGACAACTAATCAACCAATGAGCAGAGAACAGCAGAAGGCCACCAGTGGGTCTTCAATACAGCTAGAAAATCCCCCACCTGGAGACGTGCTTCATTTGGTCTCTGAACAAAAATGAGTACTTTTCCAGTGATAATTAACTTGGAAAAATATAAATGTAAAATATAAAATACAAAGGCCAGAGGCCAGAGGCTCCCGACTTGGGACAAGGCAAAAATGCGGCTGTATTATATTTTTAAGGAGTGAGCACAGCAAAAAACTTTGAAAAGCTTCAGATTGTTTTGAACAACTGATATTTTTCAACAAGTATATTTGATTTGTGATCTAAAAAACATTAAGTGTCATCACTAAGTTTTGATTTCAGTAAGATCTAGTCAGGTGATACAGGAAAGACAGATATATACAATTAGTGTTGGCGGACTTCAATTTTAATGATAAAAGGAAAGTTTGTTTGTTCATTTGTTTATTAGCAAGTTAAATCTTGATTTTCCCCCCTGTTTTTTACTATATCAAATACAATTTTCAAGTAGACACTTTTAGAAACTAGAAAAAAGATTCTATTTAAATATCTGTATTATTAATGGCTAATTTTCTACATTACAGACCAAAACAACAAGCGAAAATGGCTTCCCATTGTAGGAACATTTTTGGAGACCTGTTGTTAACAGAATGTCTTGACGCGTATCCTGTAAGTTATAGGTAGAATTTATGTCTCTAGCCTCCTTCAGAATCATGTGTAGAGGAAAAGTTTGCTATTTATATGTCTAATCACTTGTAGAACTAGAATTTGGGTGCTAACAGGTCAAATACTGAAAGCATAGGTTATTTAATGACCATGATAGGGTAACATAAATAATATAATGTATAGGGGTCTAAGTTTACAGTATTGGCTGTTGTCCTTTCATATTGCTTATATATCGCTGGTTGTCTCACATAATTTTTCTAGTTTGAATTGTTTTACATTTGTCGTTTTTGGGCCTTTTATAGCTGATTATGCAGTATGTGCTTTTCTCATTGTGGAAGACTGTACCATGACCTATAGTTATTAATTTCTGTGTCATTTGGTCTTAGTTGTCTTGTTGGCAATCATACCGCATCTTCTTTTTTTATTTCATATTACTTAAAATTTTGTTGACTGGACTCACATTTCTTGACTATTAACTTATATAAAACATATGATATTTTTTTACTGTTGAATACTGTTACTTATATCTTTATTGAATGTGACTAATATTGCATTTATTTATTCAGCTTGAGTTAGGAGAAGGATTACCCCCACCTTGTGCGATGATGAGAAAAATTATTGTGAAAAATAAGAAGAAACATTTCCATCATAATAAAGGTAAGTTTATGATTTTAAGCAACAAAGGGCCATTTAAGCTTTTTTCATTTTGTTCATTTGATGTTTTATCCAATGATATGGAATTGCAAATCAAGTGCTGTATAAATTTGGATAAAAAAACAAACAAGACACAGTTAGATAATAACTTATTGAATATTGGAGTTCCATTAACCAAGATGACAAACACATGTTCCTTCTTTTTTTTTTTGGCAAGTAAAAGACCGGTAGAAAAATATCAACAATATTTTAGTTTCAATGACATTCATATTTTATTCAACATTCTTGTTCAAGTTCCATGCATGTATACTTTCACTTTCTGTTTATACTCACTATGGTTTTACTGGGACATAACTTATACCTACCTGATTTTGTACTTCCATACCTGCCAACTTTTCAAAATGCCCATGGGGGTTTTACGTGAAAGATGGTTCTTATAGTCCTACAAAACCTTCAAAGGGGCCTTCAAATATATTCTAATGTGGTTTTTTGGTTTCTTTCCTGCTTTATCAAGCTCATAGCCATTGTTAAATTAATTGTTTTCTTTAGAATAGTGGACAAAATTGCTCTTACAATTTGTATTTGGGGGGGGGGGGGGGGGGGGGGGTATGTACTTCAAGCAATTTTCTGTATTGTCTTTATCCTGCACATGTGATGACAGTGACCTAGGCATCCAAACATGTTGATCTCATTAGATTACTGCAGTGATTCCTAAAGTATAGTTTTTATAACAGCTTTCACATTTTGTGTTTTTTATGGTAATAACCCTGCATACCTGAGGCATCCATTTAAAGGATTCTATCATATTCAATATTTACCATCTATCTTGTTGAAGATTCACCAGACGTTGATTCACTGTCATATAATTATTTCTGAATTTTTTTTAGCACAACGTGAACGCGTGAGCAAACAGAACAGTACAACAAAATATGAAGAGGGAGAAGAAAAAGAACAACGACGACGGAACTCAAGTTTGAGTCCAGAAAATAGCGTAGAAAGTCCAGACCAAGATACAACTAATGAATTCATTGGACCTGTTGAGGAGGAGTCTGATACAGACCACAGTGAATATGATTCTGATGAGGAAGAAGGAGTAAAAAGTGAAAGGGACGGAAAAATTGCAAAATATATAGAAGAAAAGGTGAGTTAATTGAGATGACTTAGCTGTACTGTTTTATTTACCTGTAGATCTTAGAACTTCTTTATATTATAATTTGATAGTTCAAATACTTTAAGAACCACTAATGGTAAATCAAGGATATAGGTCAGCTTAAGGGGAGACATAGTGATCCTACATTCCAGCGGCGGCAGCCACAAATATTCACTCTGTGGTTAAAGTTTTTGAAATTTTAATAACTTTATTGAACTATCCTGGATTTCTACCAAACTTTGACAGAAGCTTGTTTATGTTTATAAGATAGTATCCAGGAGTAAATTTTGTAAAAATAAAATTGCATTTTTCCGTATTTTACTTATAAATGGACTTAGTTTTTCTGCCAGGAAACATTTATTACATTCACTTTGTGGTTAAAGTTTTTTAAATTTTGATAACTCTCTTAAACTATCCTGGATTTTTACCAAACTTGGACAGGAGCATGTTTCTAATCATAAGATAGTATCCAGAAGTAATTTTTTTTTTTAATAATTAAATTTTTTCCGTATTTTACTTATAAATGGACTTTCTATCAGTTAACATTACATACAGTCTGCAGTTAAAGTTTTTAAAACATTTTTAAGATTCTTGAACTAGCCTGGATTTTTACCAAACTTGGACAGAAGCTTCTGACAATCAAAAGATAGTATCGAGAGGAATATTTTTATTGATTTTTTTCATCATTTTTGTTGAGTATGTGATTATAAATTAACAGCAAAAGTAGGCGAGACACTGGGTTCCGTGGAACCCTTACAAATTTTCTTGATTACTATGTCAACAATTTATAATTTGAATATATATAAACCTTTGAATATATATTTTTCTTTTGTTTACCATAGGGTACAGCAGGTAGAGAAGCTGAAGCCGGATTAGAAATGTCAGAACTTGTTAATTACATACAGCCAGTTCATTTCCACTCATTTGATACATCCGAAAGTGAGTAAAACAAAAATAATAATGAGATGCATAGGCGGATCTAGGGGGGGGGGGGCCTGGGCCCCCCTCTCGTTGGAAGTTCTGGACCCGCCACTGAGATGTCATAAAATATTTCATAATAACCATAAAAAAAAACTGAAGGCAATGATGAGTTCAACATTAAAAATTTCATCAAAATCAAACCAAGTTTTTGACAATGTTTTAAAAAAATAAGCAAATGTTAATAAGACAGCAACCCAATGACAAAAATAAACCAAATACGTCTAGAGGTGAACATGAAGTCTTCCACAATATACTGGTGACTATACAATATGTCTAAATCTAAATTGTCATGTCTAAAAAATGTGAAAGATTTGCCATCAACATTTAATTCTAAAAATAACTAGAATTGCCATTGCAAGCAATAGCGCATGTCACCCTTCCCCCTATTGCCACTAAGCGGCAGCCATTTAAAAAAACGTTTAAAATTGAATGCACAAATATACATGGCTATACATCTTTCTGTACATTTTTTAGTTCATTTAGAGCATTTTAAAACAAATTTAATTTCTGCCTTTTCCATGGCAACGGCAGCCATTTTGAAGTTTTCAAAGTCATAAGTCTCATCTATACATGCCAGTTAACAATAATATCAAGTTTCATTAAGTCCAAAGCATTTTGAATTTTTTTTTACATTTTTGCAGTTTCCATGGCAACGGTGGCCATTTTGGAAATTCCATCGTCAAAAGTCTCATCCAGACTTGTCAGTCTACAATCATATAAAGTTTCATAAAATTTTGAGCATTTTGAAATTTTTGATGGTTCCTATGGCAACAGAGACCATTCCCAAAAGTTAATGGCATATATATACCGCATTTGTACATTGGAGGGATCATACCATCAAAGTTTCGATCAATTTGACCTACCATTTTAAGAAAGTAAATGCCACTTTAAGGTTTTTGAACCATTTTGACCTGTTTTGCATTGTTTCCATGGTAACAGCAGACATTTTTTGAAATTCTAATGCCAAATTCCACATCTACTAATGTTGCTCTTCATTACTGTAAAGTTTCGTTAAATTTGGAGCAATTTGAAATTTTTGAAATTTTTGGTGTAGTTTCCATGGCAACATAGTAGTTCCAATGACTGCCAAAATCCTCTAAACCAGTATAGGAAAATCTCCTCCCTAATGACAATCTAATACATGTTCTAGGTGTCATCAGGTTTATCTTCTTTCTTGTTAACTGTTTTTTCAGATATGTTTGCATATGTGTCATTTCGCAATTATTTTTTCCAGAGAAACAAAAGAGTTATGAGATATCATCATTTGTGGAAACCCAAGCCACCAGTTTACTGAAAGAAAACCCTGTAGATTTTGTCAAGTATCCTATTTACATGAACAGGCTTATACTACAATGAATTTGAAATCATAGAAATCATAGAAATCATTTCTTTGCATCTTATTATACAATGACACCATAGAACTTTAATCTGTTCAACTCAGATACTCAACTTTTTCTATTTATTTCACAGAACAATTATTTGATAATTGGCCATTTCATAATCTGAAGAAGAATGGGTAATTTCATTGTTCATACACCAAAATGAAAACAACATCACATTGGTTGAATAATTATTGTTAAGGACATTTTTAACCAATCACTGTATTTTGTATTTTGGTTTCTGTTTCCTAGGCCGTTGGATGAAGGTGTTAGGGTGATTAAACACACTCAGTGAAAAAATTATGACGTGCAACTTTGTCTTTTGGTGATAATTTTTCTTGTGTTTTAATCTTCCCTAACATCTTCATCCAAGGGCAGTATGTTTATATTATTGCATTCTTTAAAAGTTCAAATTGGAATTTCATATACATTTTGACTGTACAAACCGTATTTGACATTCATCCATAGTTGAGACTTCCAAGTTCCTTCTCTTGGTCTCATGGATGATTTTATGAAACATCTGTTTTCCTTAACTGTGTACTAGTTACAACAAACGTCAGTTAAGTAGAATTTATCCACGTGGAACTAGAGTAGACTCCAGTAACTTTTTACCTCAGGTAAGTTTTTCTCTATGTTAGTTAATGTACTTTTAGGCCTTGTTTTTGTTTTAGATGACATCATTTTAGGACAGTTACACTGATGAAGATGTCAAATTAAAATCTTATTTCAATGGCAAAATGGTCTAGGTAAAAAAGAAACAGTAAATACCTTAGACACTTTGAGAAAAACACAAAACCATGGGCATAAAGAAAGAAAATGAAAACAATTAAATACAAAACGCTACTCAGTTACAACATAATACATTACAACATGAACAAAAACAGTAGTTTGCCTGTAAACTTGAATTTAGTTATCCCTCAAAGTTCATCTCAAATGATTTTATTTATGTGTGTGGAAAAGATCAAGACCAGCAAAACCAATTTTTATGAAGGTTTATGCTTGTTAGTTGGTGTGTTAGACAACTTTCAGCTCCCTTGGCTATATCGATCATAGCCATAACTTTTATTTGTATTGGAATCCAGAGTACCCAGATAGAATCACAGGAAAATTTGTATTCCTTGTCAATTAAGCTCAGAGTAAAACTTGTTACAAGTTGGGAACAAAACCTACAACTTTTAGGGTTGGCAAACTAGTGACCACTGTAAATGTACAACTTGGACCATTAAATAAAGGCAACAGTAGTATACCCCTGTTCAAAACTCATAATCCATGGACAAAAAACAAAATCGGGGTAACAAACTAAAACTGAGGGAAACGCATTAAATATAAGAGGAGAACAACGACACAACATTAAACACTATTCAACTAGCATAAACATTACAATCCTATAGATGGTCTTGTGTGTAAAATTTCCCTTTCACAGAAATCTATGTATTTGTCTACCGTTCAAAGATGTTGACAGCACTAAACATGCTTTTGACTTTTTTTTTATATGTTTTGGATAAAAAAGGAATAAATGCATTAATTCTATAGCCTTAAATATTCAGAATGAATACCTAACATTATAAAAACTACACTAGATCATACTGCCAACATTACATTTATGTGTATAACCAAATGATTATATCATGTATAGCAAATATAAACCAAAATTCACCATTACAGATATTTTGGAATGCTGGTTGTCAAATGGTAGCCCTCAACTTCCAGACCTTAGGTATGTCTTATTCAGCATATGCACAATAAAGATAAACTTGAAAACAATTAACCTGAAACAATTAAAAAAATTATTTCTCATCAACTTTGAGAACTTAGTTCTATAATAGAAGAAACCAGACACCTTTTTGAAGTTTTTTATGCCCCACCTACGATAGTAGAGGGGCATTATGTTTTCTGATCTGTGCCTCCTTTCGTTCGTCCGTCCGTCCGTCCGTCCGTCCGTCCATTTGTTCGTCTGTGCGTCCGTTCGTCCCACTTCAGGTTTAAGTTTTTGGTCAAGGTAGTTTTTGATGAAGTTGAAGTCCAATCAACTTCAAACTTAGTACACATGTTCCCCATGATATGATCTTTCTAATTTTAATTCCAAATTAAAGTTTTGACCCCAATTTCATGGTCCACTGAACATGGAAAACTATAGTGCAAGTGGGGCATCCGTGTACTATGGACACATTCTTGTTTTATCAAAGTTTTGTCTGTTCAGTTTGGAATAAATCTGAGAGTGAAATTTTGAGTATTTTAGTCCAGTTGATATTATCAAAGATGTCAATTTACTTACATACCAACATCCATTTTGCCAATACTTCAAATATTCAAATACAGAATGAACATGAAAAAGTATACACATTTTCGGACAGAACGTTTCATACTTGGCCAGCAGCTAAACAGTGATGAGTCATTACGTGTGTGCACTTTTAGAGTCTATCAGACACCTACTTCTTTTTCTCATATGTTCAATTATGAGTTTGAGATTGTTTTATGTGGCAATGTGTTATCTTGTTGAATAGTTGTATTGCAATCTGAAATGTGCCTAGGAAATGCTGTCATTTAGTTGTGGAAAATCTAGCATTCTCATCATTTGAAAGAATGTTGAAACAATAAGGGTTATTGTATGATTATTGGAAAATATAATTTGTGGAATAATGATTGAAAAAGTAATAAGAAAGAATTTCTCCTGCGGAAAAAAAGAAGCAAACTTAAACAGTGAAAAACACTAATTTTCCCGCTTTAATTACTGTGGTTATTTTGTAATTATTATTTATTTGTTCTTTAATGATGAATGTATACAAATTTATCTTTTAACAGATTTAGCAATGCAATTGAACCAGGGAATATTTGAATACAATAATAGGTCAGGATACGTATTGAAACCAGATTTTATGAGACGTCATGATAGAAGGTTTGATCCGTTTGCTGAGTCTACAGTGGATGGTATTGTGGCAGGAACAGTTTATGTTAAGGTAAATTTTAGATTTTGGATGATATTGAATTATTAATTGTTTTAAGCTAATTTCAGCACTATTGGTCATATTGGCTATCATCTGGCTGTTAGATTTTATTATTTGAGGAAGTTGGAGTGCAGAGGGAACTGCCAACCATTCAGCATGAAAACTGACAACCTTTGTCAATTAAGAATGGAGTTGAATGCACCTGCCACATATGGGGTTCGTAACCTCAGTGTTGACAGGTATAGTGATACAGATTGACTACTAAAACCACTTGCCCCCCTGATATTGTTTAGGGACAGTTTCAGCAATCTTAATTTAGCTGTTGAATAATTTTCATTGTAGGTGATATCAGGTCAGATGTTATCAGACAAGAAGATAAATACATATGTGGAAGTTGATATGTATGGTTTACCTACAGATACTGTCAGGAAAAAATATAAAACAAAAACTATTATGAATAATGGAATTAATCCTGTGTATGATGAAGACCCTTTTATATTTAAAAAAGTAAGTAAGATATTTCTAAGGTAAGAAATTAAGACTTAGAGATGACTTTGTCTATTTTTCTTTTTATACGACTGCAAAAATTTTCAATTTTTGGTCGTATTATGGTATGACGTTGGCGTCGTCTGCCGAAGACATTTGGTTTTCGCACTATAACTTTAGTAAATAGAAATCTATGAAATTTAAACACAAGGTTTATGACCATAAAAGGAAGGTTGGGATTGATTTTTGGAGTTTTGTTCCCAACAGTTTAGGAATTAAGGGCCCAAATAAGCATTTTTCTTGGTTTTTGCACGATAACTTTAGTATAAGAAAATAGAAATCTATAAAATTTTAACACAAGGCTTATGACCACAAAAGGAAGGTTTGGATTGATTTTGGGATTTTGGTCAAAACAGTTTAGGAATTAGGGGCCAAAAGGGTCCACAATTAAACTTTGTTTGATTTATCAAAAAATGAATAATTGGGGTTCTCTGATATGCTGAATCTTACCAAGTATTTAGATTTTGGATATTGGACCATAATAGGTAAATGTCCAATTTAAAAATTTTAAGTTTTTTAAGTTTAAGTTCTTAGACCACATTCATTCTGTGTCAGAAACCTATGTTGTGTCAACTATTTAATTACAATCAAAATTCAGAGCTGTGTCAAGCTTAAATGTTGTGTCCCTACTTACCCCAACTGTTCAGGGTTCGACCTCTGTGGTCGTATAAAGCTGCGCCCTGTGGAGCATCTGGTTTTCTCTAAAATCTTAAACGTTTTTAGTTAAAAACAGTTGTTATATTTCTGTTTCAGAGAGTTAAAATTCGCATTGATAGAACTTCATTAAATCATTTGCAACTGGGGATTGTACCTCCTTCATGCATTGCTAGTTTTTACTCCTTGTCCAGGATTTTGATCCTTTTGGGTTATATCAGCTCTTAAGCTGAAGAATAAAGTTTTAAATTTCTAAAGATTTGATCATGAGCATCACAGAACAGACATTACTTGTAGAAATTGGCATCTGGTGCATTAAAATTGTTACTCTTCAATGTAATTGAACAGAGTATTTGATATTTTCAAGTCTAAATCCACTGCAAAGCTTATTCTAAGCTGTATATTTATCTTATTTCACAGGTTGTCTTACCAAATTTAGCTGTGATACGTCTTGCCGTTTATGAAGAGAATGGAAAAATGTTGGGACACCGAGTGTTAACGGTACAAGGTCTAAGACCAGGTAATCCATATTTGTGATTATTTCTGTGTAATAAAAAAAAACACATTTTGCTATCTTTTCTAGCAATTTAGAAACTATGTGCTATTTTATGTTCAGAGAATAGTTAAGTTTCCTTAATGCGTTAAGTTTGAAATGTATTTCCATATGCAAAATGTACAAGTATTTCTTGTTTATAGATTTAGGAAGATGTGGTGTGAGTGCCAATGAGACAACTCTCCATCCAAATAACAATTTATAAAAGTAAACCATTATAGGTCAAGATACAGCCTTCAACACGGAGCCTTGGCTCACACCGAACAAAAAGCTATAAAGGGCCCCAAAATTACTAGTGTAAAACCATTCAAACGGGAAAACCAACGGTCTAATCTATATAAAAAATAGTGGATTGCCTCTGCAATAGAAAGCAAAACCTTTTCACAATTTTTATTGACAACATATTCGCTATTGAAAAAATTATGACTTAATTCAAATTATTTCTTTTGCAGGTTACCGACATATACCACTTAGGAATGAGTTTAATTTACCATTGAATTTGCAAACATTATTCGTACATATTTGTGTCAAAGATTTTGTTCCTGATGATATGGAATGTAAGTTATTTCCCTTTGCAGCTGTACATAAAATATATTTGATCCATTGATCTTTCAAATTTGTGCACTTTCCCATAAACTTCCTATGTCACAAGGTTAATGTTATTAGGTCACAGTAAGATCAGATTGTTCAATGACATGGTTAATACTGATTGACACTGATTGACCTTGTGTCGCAATCACAATTTCCTTGCCATCCTTTAATTTACATATTTTGACCGATAAAAGTTTCCATTCAAGACAAGATTTCAGGCAGAAAGATCCCTGTGATTGTAGATCACCAAAGATGATTTACTTTGAATCTTTAAAAGTGGCTGTATTTTTTCCCTTCCTGATTGTTAAATATAATTCAGCAAGGCTCTAATTTGATGAAAAATCTATACACAATAATAAGTATCAGTTATTGTAGCCGATTACCCCTTACAATCCTGAATTGTTTGTGAAAACCATTAAATTAGATTTTGATAAATATATTGTCTGTGAATATAAAATATTGCTGTTTTGACTGGTATTTTAGCCTTTGCAATGCGGATAACCAATCCTTTATCAAAGACACCGCCACCAATTACAAGGCTTAAATCCAAAAAAACAAACAGGACAAAAATGTTATCAAGATACCTAGATGATGACATTATAGTAAGTGATAGTATTCCTCCTCTTTCTCAATCTCACTACAGCATGTGTATGAACAAGTCATTAAACTATTGATGCAAATAAGCTTAATTTTCCTATGAATTCTTATGCATTACCTTTGTATATATATATATGATACTGTCTGAAGTTCAAGATACTGTGGATTAAATAATATTCATGGGGTACCAATTTTTTGGACTTGTGTGTAGAGGTTAACATTAAATTAAGATTTCAATGAATTATTTATTTTTTATCTCTTGTTTGCATACCTTGACAAATCTATGAAACCAAGTATCCAGAAAAACACAATTTTGTCAGTCCACAAAAATTGATACCCATGAAAATAATTGAATCCTCAATACTTTATATATCTGAATTTGGAATGAGCATGAAGATCTATTTTCCGTTTTTACAGTACTGGCAGCAGCTTTAATAAATCCTATTGCTTACTTGTCAGAACTTGATAGACATACTAAACAACTGGCCATCTTTGATGAATTGGACGAGGTATGTTATCACATGATCATGAAGAAATCTAAATGCTGAATATCTGGAAATTTTCATGTTTGACAAATTTTTCCTTTTTATCTTACACAAATATTTCTTCACTATCCATTTAACTGTATTATACAAAAGTTCTGAACACGGCAAAATTTTGACTGGCCCTTTGAAGGCCCTGATTGGAAAACCAAACCTGATGGAAAAATATCCAGATATATGGTATAGTATTCTACCTTATAGTATTTCTTGATTCACTATGATATTAACTAATGATATTTGAAATTCATCACTTCTTACTACAGTTAAATACTGTCACATTTTGTATGCTACTCAATTGTAATGTAATCATATACACCAGGCCTTGAAGGCATAAAACTTTGCTCAGTGCTCGGAGCACAAAAATCATGCTCGAAACATGAAATCCTGCAATTTGATTGGTTGATTTTCGAGTCTGAGTACAAAAATCATGCTCGAAAGTTTTATGACCGTGAGGCCAGGCAAAGTTTTATGCCTTCAAGGCCAGGTCTTGCGGTCATAAAACTTTCGAGCACGATTTCCATACTCAGACTCGAAAATCAACCAATCAAAATACTGGATTTTGTGTTTCGAGCACTAATTTTGTACTCCAAGTTCTGAGTGAAGTTTTATGACCGAGGACCCTGATGTACAGATCTGTACCAGTACACACTTTTATATATAAAGTCCATTTGTATCTTTATTTCTAAGTCTGCCTCCTCTTGTTATATGTAGCATGTTTAAAATCATTTGTAATGAGAATTGAAACTTACTGTGAAACAAAAGAAAATTTTGAGACCACCTGTGAAGTAAGCTTTGTGACAGGTGGTCTCAAAGAGGAAAATTGTATACCTTTAAGGTGGTACCCAACACTTTGACTAAAATAAATTGGCTTGTTTAATTTTCTTAAAATTTTGACAAAGTATTTACTTTGACTCTTCTACAAAAATATAAAAATTTCAACAAATTTGAACCAATCGTTTTATCAGAAAAATTACACTGGTTATATAGCAGTTTGACAAACACTTATTTTGATCATTGAGAAGCTTGATATTCCCTTAACAACATAACGTAATTAAAACGTTTTGCTGATTTTACAGAGCTATCTCCCTGTAGTGTTAGGTACCATCTTAATATTGTAATATAGTTCTCAAAATTTGAGTTCCAAATACAATTGAAAATGCTACATTGAATATGAACAGTTATCAATCTTTCAATGAATTTTTTCTTTAAATTCTGCAGGTTTTGTATTAAACAGGGCAGCAACATTTTTTTTTTTTTTAAGTTTCTAACTTGATAGAGGAAAGCTGTAAAATTCAGTGAAAGATTGATCTCAATTTATATGGATAAGATAAGTTTGTGGTCCTCTAAACAGATTGTGAGAAATACTCTGAACTGTTGAAGGACATCTTGTCCAAATCATATCTCTCTCTACTGGAATAATTTAGAATTCCATTCATATTTAACTTGATGCAGGTATGCAGTTTTGAATTTGTGGAGATTGATTCTTATATAAGATTGATATATAATAAAATTTATGTAGAACCAGAAATGTAGTTAAAAAGTTATGTAAAATAATTTTTAGGGGTCAAATGATGAAGGAGAAAAAGAAGAAGTTGTTAAGTCAAACGGAAATGCCTCCTCACCAACCAAAGTTGTCACAAATTCTAGTAGCCCCATTAAAAAAGAACCAACAGCAAAACGTTTCAGTGGTGGTGATCACCAGCAAGTGTCAACCAAAATCAGTATAAACAGTGATGGAAGTACAGGTACCAGTATAGTTTGTTAGAATTAAGGTTGCACTTTCTTTGATTTCAATTTAAAAAAATGAATTGTGTGAATAAAAAAAAAATTAAGAACTTTTGTTAAAAGATTCTTTTCCTACCATAAAGACTGTATGAAAAGGTCACTTCAATTTTTTTTGTGAAGATTATTTTAACCTTATGACAATAACATCATAAAAAATAATCATATGCTTGCTTAGAGAGTATGTTATGTTTTCTCAGTTTCATGTGGAAGCAGTTGGTATATACAATCAGAAGTCAAAATAATATAACTGACTAACCTATCATGATTTTGGATATCCCCATTATTCTCGTTCTCAATTTACATCCTTGGATAAAATCTGTTTTTCCATATCAATAGTATTATTTTAGTAGGTTTTTTATACAACCCCAACAAATTTTTGGATGGTATGATGTTGTCGTCGTCGTCGTCCGAAGACACATCGGTTTCTGGATAATAACTTTAGTTTAAGTGAAAAGATCTTTTTGAAATTTTTTCAGAAGGTTCAATACCACAAAAGGAAGGTTGGGATTGATTTTGGAAATGATGGTCCCAACCGATTAGGAATTAGGGGCCCAAAACAAGCATTTTTCTAGTTTCAGGATAATAACTTGATTACAAGAATTTTAATTGCTCTGAAATTATACCGCAATGTTTAAAACCACAAGTAGAAGGTTAGGATTCATGTTAGGGGTTATGGGGCCAAAGTTTAGAAATTAAGGGCCAAAAAGGGGCCAAAACAAGCATTCTCTAGTTTCCAGACAATAACTTGTGTGTAATTGTATGGATCTCTCTGAAATTGTACCACAATGTACTATATAACAATGGAGAGGCTTGGATTAAGTTTTGGGTTAATTGCCCAAAATATGTAGGAATTAGGGGACAAAAAAGGGACAAAAAGAAGCATGTTTCTAGTTTCCAAACAACCATGACAATAACTTGTGTTTAAGTGTATGGATCTCTCTGAAATTGTTCTACAAGGTTCAATACTACAAAGGAAAGCATGGAATTGAGTTTAAGGGTAAACGTTATTGCTCCAAGGGGGTTTCAAAAAGTGGGGGGGGGGGGGGGGGATTTTTTGTTTACCATTTGTTTAATAGTTATCAAAAGTACCAGGATTATAATTTTATACGCCAGACGCGCGTTTCGTCTACATAAGACTCATCAGTGACACTCAGATCAAAATAGTTCAAAAAGCCAAACAAATACAAAGTTGAAGAGCATTGAGGACCCAAAATTCCAAAAAGTTGTGCCAAATACGGCTAAGGTAATCTACTCCTGGGGTAAGAAAATCCTGAGTTTTTCGAAAATTCTAAGTTTTGTCAACAGAAAATTTATAAAAATGACCATATAATTGATATTCATGTAAACACCGAAGTGCTGACTACTGGGCTGGTGATACCCTCGGGGACGAAACGTCCACCAGCAGTGGCATCGACCCAGTGGTGTAAATAGTTATCAAAAGTACCAGGATTATAATTTTATACGCCAGACGCGCATCTCGTCTACATAAGACTCATCAGTGACGCTCAGATCAAAATAGTTCAAAAAGCCAATCAAATACAAAGTTGAAGAGCATTAAGGACCCAAAATTCCAAAAAGTTGTGCCAAATACGGCTAAGGTAATCTACTCCTGGGGTAAGAAAATCCTTAGTTTTTCGAAAAATTCTAAGTTTTGTAAACAGAAAATTTATAAAAATGACCATATAATTGATATTCATGTCAACACCGAAGTGCTGACTACTGGGCTGGTGATACCCTCGGGGACGAAACGTCCACCAGCAGTGGCATCGACCCAGTGGTGTAAATAGTTATCAAAAGTACCAGGATTATAATTTTATACGCCAGACGCGCGTTTCGTCTACATAAGACTCATCAGTGACGCTCAGATCAAAATAGTTCAAAAAGCCAAACAAATACAAAGGGCTTCCTTTTTTTTCAAAATTCAAATTTCGAATTTCGAAAAGTTTCAAGAAGAAATCTTCAATTGCACATTTTTGTGCAATAGATTTGTTAGATCTTTGACCACATTAATTTTGTGACAAAAACCTATATTATATCAAAAATTTGATCACAATCTCTTTAGATATGGAATTAAACAATTACTGTCTTTTGTTTCGGTAAATATGTGGTTTAATTGACTTTTGAAAAACTGATATTCACTTCGGCCCTCAACCTCAGTGAATATCAGTTTTTCAAGTCATAAAACAGCATATTTACCTCATCAAAAGACAGTAATTGTATAATATTCAGATGAGAAATATTGTCTAGTAAGTAAAAAAGTATTTATTGTTTTCCAGGAAGAGAAGGTGTTACGATACATCAAATGACCAGTATAAACAGCGAGAATGGATTGCAGTTCAAATGTAAACTCAATGGTAAGTCTCTTGTTATCATTGTCAATGGGGAAAGAAGGTCTATATAAACTGCTCAACTCCATTATTAGCTTATTATTGTGACGTAATGTCTTATTAACCTTTGTAACCCCATATGCACTGCATTTTGTGCATAGGCGGTTCCAGGGGGGCCTGGGAGGCTCAGGCCCCCCTCTTTTTGCTGGAACATTTGGTTGATTATATAGGGAATCACTGAAGTGTGACTGGAGCCCCCCCTTACAAAAAGTTCTGAATCCGCTACTGTCATATACTTCAGTATTTTTACCTATCATTATTGACATTAAATTGTACTGAAGATGTCATCGCAAGTGGTGAAGCATGTAGACCAGAATAAAATAATTTACTTGCAGTAATCCAGGATATTGTTGTCTTTGTGTATCATTATTTTTCCAAGGTTTTAAGACAACCTCAGCATACTTCTGGATATCCATCCTGATTACTGTACCAGCTTGTACCATTATAAGGTGTTAGTTCACTCGCATTTTTACTGAATATTATTTCAATATTATTGTGTTCTTTTTGTATTTTAACTATTGGTTCAATATTACAGATCCATCCATAATTGAGCCTACTTCTATAGAAAAACTCAAGACATTAAAGCCTTACTTGAAAATTACATCTAAGCGGGATAAAGAATTGGAGGCATTAAATCGTAAAAATGAAAAGGTTAGTACGTCAACATAATGTTTATATTGTTGGGATCTCTTATAAATTGTAATGATTAGATAAGTTGTGACAATTTGAAGTCTTATCTAATAGTAACTTACTGTTCATTATTAATCTAAAATAGTTTTCAAATATTAAACTATGTTTAAAAGAAATTTTTAACCCAAAATTTACATCTAATCAGATAAAAGCTTGAATAGAAAAAGGAATATGTTAAATTTGGCGCAGGTTAAAACTAAATTCTAAAAATGAAAACCAAAAATACCCATATGATCATGTATAATGAATGAAAAAATATCCTGTGATGTAAATCTTATGAGTATGCCACATGATTAGTAAATTAATGATATAAAATTTGTGTCATATAATGTTATATATATGTATGAGCTTGCTGATCCTGAAATATAACTCCTGCCATATCTCCTGGATAATTGGAGCAGTTTTAAACACCCTATGTAAACCAGAGATAAAGTGAGTAAGTTAACAGATCATGTCTGTGTTTAATGGAAGATTTCAATCAAATTTTTTCATTGATTTCGTTCATCTATCAATCTTCAAACCAATGGCCAATCTTCCAGACATTTATGGATTTCAGTTTAAGTTTTATGAACTTAGATGTTGGAGGCAAACATGCACTCTTGTGTGATCTGTGGCTAGTGGACTATATACAGAGCTAACATCAGATTTAAAGGAGGAGGAACTTTTAAATGAAATATGAGCCCAATGCAAAATATTTTAGTATTCTTTATATATATGATTCAAGATAAATTACATTTGGCTATATATTTGTACCACACTTTTGTTACCCATTATAGATTTTCAAACATTGGATATGATATAACTATTTCAAAAGTATTCTAATGACTGCTAAAAAAAACTTAGTTTGACAAATGGTGTTGAATAATTGGCTCAATATTATACTAGTCGAAGTGAAAAGAGTATGTTTAATGTATATGAAAATAAAGGAAACTCCATTTTCATCCTTTTCCATGCCTTTAAAACCTGGTGGTGGGAATAAAGAAGGGAAGATAATCATAAAAAGCATATTACTTACAGGCCAGACAAAACTTGAAAGAAATACATGAGTTACAAGAGGAGCGATTGATGATATCTCAGGTTAAAGCTAAAGATACAATGGAAAAATCTCATGCCAAGTCCGTAAAGAAGGCATTACGACGGGGCACTTCTGTGGACGAAGCAGAAACTAATAATCGTTTACAGTATGGTAAACTTGTCCAAGAACATAATTATAAGGTAAACTTTGTAATGACCTTCAGGAGAGTAAATTGAAGGTCGTTGCTATATATACATATATATATATATTAGTGTTTATGCATGTGGAGTTGACTCTGTTTTGTTTTCTTTTACAGCGTAAAGGCAAGGTAATGACCCAGAGGTTCTACGGTGATAGCTTTCTAAATTTGATCTTTGACCTGATTTTTGATTGGCTTATTTTAGCAAATAAACCTATATTTAGCTTGAAGATTTTTACCTACTGCAGCAGATATAACAGTTGATTATAACCTTTTAAGGATTCTCTCATGAACTATGATTGGTGCATATTTAGTTGTTTCCAGTAGTGATCAAATTAATGTAAGATACTGAAAGATCGTTTTAAATTCAATGTATAGACATGAATGAAAATCAAAACTTTTTAAAAAATGTAGACATTTTACAGCCGTCATTATATTGAGCTGCTTTGGGTGTAAAACTTTTGATATGTAAATATTCATTTTGAAGATCCAATTCCTCAATTTGAGATTATTTTATTGTAACATGTTTTCTTTGGAAATTTTGAGAGTCACCAATGAATCTTTTTGTAGACTAAACAGTTTTCTGGTTATATGTAACTTTGAAGAGTTTCAATTTTTAAAAAGTTTGTATCCAAATTTATGCTAGAGTTCTATGAAATTTAGTCTAAGGAACCTTTCAAAATTTGAAGATTCAAAAATAAGACTATAGGCTCACATGTATGATTCACATACTTGTAATTCTACTTTTAAAGTAATGGATTTACATTTCAAATTTCAATAAAAATACAAGACACTTTGTAAAAAAGAGGCAAATGATACATAAGGGACAATCAAAACTAAATTTTAAATCACAGGTAAACAGTTCTAATCTATGCAATATCATTTTTACTTTCAAATAGATATGCACAATCTAGTTCATGAAAGAGAATCATATAGATTTTATTCAGAATATAAATTTATCATCCAAGATATAGTATATCTATTCTGTTCTTTTATAGTATATACTATCTATCCATCATACCCCTTGCTTTTTAAATCAGTTTTCAATGGTTTGTTACAAGTTTTTGTATGCTTGAAATTTGAGAGTGTTTAACTTAGAATACTGATGGAATTCTTTTTTCAATTTTTGGAATGCAGATTACAGATTATTTTGATTCTTTGAATGCAGACGACAGATTTATATCAATTCTTTGAATGCATCAGACAGAATTTTTCATTTCTTTGAATGCAGCTGGCAGATTTTTTAAATTCTTTGAATGCAGTGAAAATTTGTTTCCTTTTTTGTCTTCAGTATGCAACATATAAAAGAATGTCTTGCATGCATATTTTATTTGATTTTTTAATTGAAATATACATGATTAAGAATGAAAGCCAGTTATAACTAGTTGTTGTTTCTCATTAAAATGAGAGAGAAAAACAAAAAGGCAAATTGAAATTGAAACTGTTACAATAAAATACTTGCTTTGATATAACATGGGAGTTGTGCAGCCCTAATCCGTGTCAGCAATGATTTTTGTTAGAGAAATAATGTATAACGAAGCCAATTACTTTTCTAAAATTCTATATTATCTTATTCAATGATAAGGTTGGCTCTAAACAATTGTTGAAAAGGTTCTAACATAAAATTGAAATTGAATTTACCATTGCAAGAAGACTTGTAATTAACATGTGTATGGTTTTGGTTGTAATATATATGAGGAGATACCTGTATTTCACCATTCAATTCTGACAGAAATGAATTTTTTATACTTGTACTTCTATTTATAAAAAGATCACCCATACCCTTTAACAGATAGTTAACAGGAAACAGTTTTTGGTTTAAAGATTATTTTGTAAAAGATCACACAAACATATTTGATACTTTCTGACACAATCATCATACTCAGGCGCGGATCCAGAGGGGGGGTTCCGGGGGTTGGAACCCCCCTTTTTTTTGGCCGATCAATGCATTTGAATGGGAGCATATAGCTGGAACCCCTCCTTTACTCTGGGTTGGGAACCCCCCCTTTTTAAAATGGCTGGATCCGCCCCTGATACTTCACTGTATACTTCTATCTTTCTGCAGCATATTTATATATATTTCCTATATAAGTATGTAAATTATAAATATATATCCAGACTTATACTTGTCTACCAGTTTTCATGTAAGTGTTGAGTTCCAATTCTACATTATGAACACCTGTCTTAAAAACTATGAGGCATTGCAACCTAGATTAATAAAACTTCAGAATCTGTAGATTTATTGTAGAATAGAAAGAACAAAATTGATTACCGTATTGTTATGTTTCTTTTTATACGAAAAATAACCCAAATAATTTGCAAATGTAAAAAAAACAAAAAAATGCTAAATGTATTGTGACCATCAGAACAATAAGTTGAAAAGACAATTGTAAAATGAAAAAAAATACACAAGAGGAACTGTCAAAACACCAAATACTGAACAGAAAACTAAAGATTGAGAATATCAACTTTGAAAACTTGAGTGCTCTGGAAGGGTTAGGGCTGGATTTGCCACAGGTAAAACTCAGTTGCTCTGAAAGGGTAAGCAGTTAATCTGTTACATGGAAAGTTCAAGTTTAAATGACATTTAAAAAGATAAAGTAAAAAAAATATTCGATAGTGATATTTAGTTCCTCCCTGATGGAAAGTAAAGTTATTCAGTAGTGATATTTAGTTTCTCCCTGACCTAAAGTAAAGTTATTCTGTAGTGATATTTAGTTTCTCCCAGATGAAAGCGTTCACTTTTGCTGTGTCTACTAGTCTATAGTACCAGAGCTTTTACTAACATATATTTATGTAAACACAGGTTATATAACTTATAACGTATAGATTGTATAATGCTTTTATAGGTTTGTTCTTAAAACTTGTAATTGTGACTGTGAAAGTTTAACATTCAATTGCTGTGTCAAAACTAATTTCATAAGATCAATAAAACTATTAAGACAGTATAGTAATTTCTGTATATAAATGCAATCCTGTGCTTCATGGCTAGGCAATGTTTAGTTATTTTTCTCTAATTTTCATGCTATTTGTACATTTCTCAATCGATGTGAAAAAATATTTCTTATGTCTTGAGAAAACTTTGTTCTCGGCAAATGATTGGTCCAAATTCAATAATGACATAAAATTTTCATGATTTCTAATAAATTATTTTTTGTGATGTCATCAGATGACCATAACTTTCTGCAAATCTTTGATAAAGAAAGATAAAACTTGTTGTCTAAAACTCATTAGAGAAACAGATTCCTCCACTATATCTTGTGTTTTATGATATTTCTCCACTTTTAACAATTTGATTTGGAATATTCAAAAAGCTTGGCAATACTGGCGTTTGAATTTTAGAATTAAATTGTCTCGAGTGAAGACATACTCTAACATACTTGATGCAGTGGTTAAATCTACAAATATATATTTAATCTAGGATTCTTAAGGATCTGTTATTTTTAATACATATTTGATTCTTTTTTCTATTACATGTATTCTATAAATCTAAAAGCAAACTATAAGAGAAAAAAGCCAGAAAACAAAATAAAATGTTTTTTTTGGCTTGGAAAAATTAGGGTGGGCTAGAAGTAGGAGTACTTTTTATAACCTTATCTTCAATATACATACTGTAGTGATATGAAATAGTTGATATACTTTTTATAATTTTGTTTTTCTCAACAGCATAAAGAATTAAAACAGACACAAGGAGAAATTTTTGTAGATATGTGTAAAGACCAGTTCAAAGCCGAGTTAGACATTCATTTGAAATATCATACACCCATCTATGACACATTGAGGATGCTTTTAGATATCAACCATAAAAATCATGTGGAGCAGATTATCGAAACATTTGAAATGGATTCTGATGAATTGAAGAAAGAAATGGAAACCAGGAGTAAATTGGAGATGAAGAGATTAGCCAAGACCATCAAGGACAAAAATGAATTATCAAGGTCAGTATACTATGGATAATGATTCATTTATTTTCGTGGTTACCAATTTTCTTGGATTAAGGAAAACTTGCATATTCGTGGATATTTGATTTTGTAGTTTTGCTGAAGTCTGCATACAAACCTATAGTAAAATCGTCATTCGTTGAACACTTAATTTCATGGTTTTCCTGTACCCACAAAATCCACGAAAATTGGTATCCAATGAATAATAATGAATCCTCAGTATATAAAGTCTAAGTCAAAAGTGGATAAAGGTCAGAATCAATTTTAGCTCACCTGGCAAAAAGGCCAAGAAATGTTATGAAAATGATTCGATTAGAGTCAATTCCATTGAATGTGTAGGTAAAGGTAATTTCTTTGGTTAGCTTGCTTGCTAGCTGAACTGTGAAGTCATTATAAGGTAAGGTATACTACCCTCCTCTCGAAGTAGCCTAGTCCTACAGACATATAGATTGGTTATCTGTTGGACTTCTACTTTTAAAGGAGGGTATTGACCTAATAATGACTTCACAGTTCAGCTAGCAAGCAAGCTAATCAACGATATTTCCTTTGCCTACACACTCAATGGAATCTGCTGTAAGTATCAAAACTCCTTTGTTATATGCTGTTAGAACTAAAAAATTCTTTACAACCTGTTTTAGATATATATATAGTTTTAATATTTGGTAAAACAGTTTCCATAATGAGAAATTAACAACTGCCAAATTGTTGAATATGTGAGTTTTTTACTGTAATAATTGTATCTAAAAAGTTGAAAATATAATTAATTTTGATTTATTTTTTTACAGAACAAAAAGAGAATCTCAATCAAAACACATAAAAATGGTTGTTAATGAAATAGAAAAGGTAAGAAGTAGTGAATCAAATTTCTGGGATTTGTTTCCCATCATTACAGCCAATTGCATTGAGTGTGAAGGTAAAGGTAATATATTTGAAAAGCTTGCCATGAAGTCATTATTTGGTTAGGTAAACCACCCTTCTTTAAAAGTAGACTAGTCTGACAGATAACCAATCTATCTGTCTGTAGGACTATGCTACTTCTAAACGAGGGTAGCAAACCTTACCTAATATTGACTTCACGGTTCAGCTAGCAAGCAAGCTAACCAAAGATATTACCTTTACCTACACA
The DNA here is from genome assembly GCF_963676685.1 of Mytilus edulis. Lineage (NCBI taxonomy): Eukaryota > Metazoa > Mollusca > Bivalvia > Mytilida > Mytilidae > Mytilus > Mytilus edulis. The sequence goes on along the minus strand of NC_092346.1, from coordinate 39,174,375 downwards.
CTCAATACAATCGGCTGTAACAGGGCTTACTTCCTTGTAACACTAAAAAATAATTCAGTTAATATTGTACTTGTGAAGTATTCTTGTATTTAAGTTACTTATTTGCATGGCTCTTCCTTTCCTTCTGTTATGAATTCAATACACTTTTACACTTTTTTCCCATCCAGTTTGAATGTGTTAAAACTAAATAAGGGACCAACAAAACAAAGATGTTCTAAAAACCATGAACATTGATACCAATGGAGAGAAATTCTTCCTTAGTAATTTTTGGGTAAAGATTGCATGATCAGATATCTTAATCTTTCAAGGTTTAACACTTGATAGTTAAAAATGATTATAAAGTGATCATTCCTTAGAACCTATCAAAACAATGTCATGCAATTTATTATTAATGATATATTATAATTAGACATGTTAGATTTATCACTTATTTACAAAATTTTCCTTTTATCTTGCTGACTGATAATTTCCTTTCTAAGCAGAGTCCAGCGATATGAAAAATTATTGCTAGAAACTAAGGGGGCACATGGCGTTGCTAATGATATTGCCATGAAAATGATAAAGTAGTCATAGGTAAAATATCGATAAACAGATTATCTTTGTTCATCTCAATTTGATTGTTTTTCTCACATTTGCTGTTCTGGCTCAAGTGAGAAAATCAATCTCATTGACATGATCAACGATAATCTATAAATATTCAAGTTACACATATGATATAAATGTATATCAATTTGAAAAAGGACTTGCTTTTTGTAAATTTCTGAAAAATGGTTAGCATGTTTGATGATTGTGTTTTGACACTTTTTTCTTCAGTTGAAAGAAATACTAAATTCAAAGCAAGAAGAATTAACACCAATTTTAGGCAGAGTTAGACAAGAATTAGAAAGGGAAAAAGATGAGGTATGTTGAATGGACTACTTTTGATTAATTATTATTTGTTGGATACCAATTTCTGTGGGTTTCATGGGAACAGGTGAACCATGAATTTAAATGTTCAAAGATTTACAAATTTTCTATTTTTTTGTATGTATACATTGACCAGACCATGAAATCAAATATCCATGAAAAAGCAAGTTTCCTCAATCCACTAAAATTAGAAACCATGAAAATAAATGAACCCACATTATGTAAAAAGGTGTTTGGAGGAAAATACTTAATGAATAGGCCATCTATGATCAGTGTTATGGGGAAAAATAAAAAATCTGTTATCTTTTAAATATAAAAAAAAGCTTCAGTCCTAGTTTGATCAAATATTATGAAGGTTTGCTAGAAAAATAGGAAATACTAAACCAATATTTTAAAACATTTTGGCATGATAAATCATAAATTATAAGCCAGGTATCTTTGTTGAGTTTTTTTCATGAATTGTTACTGCTTACAAATGTTTCAGAAGCTTGCATGAGTTGTCAAAAAGGTTAATAGAACACTGATTAAAATTTGCATTAGGCCTTCGTGGGATGTTACAAAATATGGGGCACAAGCTTCTTCATGCTCAAGTAATAGCATCTGACTTTCCATTTGGCAGTACAATACACTTTTATACTGACAGGTTAAAGTTTTTGGTCATGGTATTTTTGAAGGAGTTGAACTCCAATCAACTTGAAACTTAGTGCACATGTTTCCTATGATATGATCTTTCTAATTTTCATGCCAAATTATAGATTAGATCCCTATTTCATGGTCCACTGAACATAGAAAATGATAGTGCCAGAGGGGTATCAGTGTACTATGGACACATTCTTGTTTTTATCAGTTTCATAGGTATTGATAGACATATTGTTTTAATTTCAGATGCGTAAATGTTTACAAGAACAGTATGAGGAGAAGTGTCGAAGACTAACGGAACAGTTCCGTGATGTTGGTTTTGCCAAAGAATCTGAGAATACACCTTTATAAAACATTCCGTTCACTTTTCTACATTCCTGTCATACTATATGCATGTCATTACCATGACAACAATCATGTGACATTGGTACCTGATCTCATGTTAACCTACAAATAACTGTTTTTTAATGTGTTGTAAAAATAGATGGAACCATGTGATAAACACTCTAAACCATGTGACCTATTATGTAATTAGCAACTTTTTATGTAATGGTTTTTAAATGTCTGTGCTGTTACCATGGTAATCATTGCCTCTGTGTGATATGCACAATAAAACCGTGATACAATGGCATATGGCACAATGAATGCAATGGTCAGTGGATTTTGAATAACATTCTTAACATGTAATGAAGGTCATCTTTATTAAAAGAAAACCTTGTCTTGTCTGATGGTCAATGGATTTTGAATAACAGTCTAAACTGTGATGACGGTCACCTTTATTTAAAAAAAAAAATGCTGTCTTGTCTGGTCACTTTCTACTTTGTCCAGCTGTTATAAAACCTATGCATTTTGAACCTCTTTAATTATTCTTCATTTGGAAGCTCTCCACTTGGAAAAAAAAACTTTCATAATTGTTGAATTTCCATCTTTACCTTCACTTTATTTGTATGTATACTATTTTATAAACTAATGTGTTAACTTGGCTGTGAAATTGAGTTTTATATCATGGAGCATTACCATTTCTGTGTTTTTCTGTGATATCATAGTTTTTCAAAATATCTGTTGTCAGTGTGTGTATAGACCTTTATATGACCTTTTGAAGATGACAACATCATTGACAGGTCCCTACTGGGCTCCTTGAACAGTTATCATGACTTTTTGGTGTCATTTATTAAATTAGTTTTACTTAATTTAAATTTTTGATAATAATAATTTTTAACAATGTCAATAAAAATCTTTACAATTCTCATTCTAGGCAGCTGGCTTGCTAACATTTGGGTTTGGAAAGCTCTGATAAAACTTTATATACATTATACATATATTTAATTGCCAAATGTATAAGATTTGAATAAATATTTATGAAAATAATCAATGACAAAATTAGTCATTTCAGTAGCTATACCTGCATTACTGTAAGATAGTATATATTGTGGGATGAGTCATTTCAGTAGCTATACCTGCATTACTGTAAGATAGTATATATTGTGGGATGACGTGGGGTACTTAATTCTAAAATCCCCTATTCTTTGTTTTTTTCCAACTTCCAACGTTTTTCCTTTTTTTCCCCAGAACCTCTTTTTTTTTGTATCCCCTATATCTGACAACCCCCTTTGCCCTTAAATCCCACATCCTAAAAGGGTGTTATCCCCCTTGAAAATATTCAGTGATCAAATTGCTTGATTTGATGTTACATTGAATAACAGACATTGCATTAGGAAAAAGATTCAGGGACAAACATAATGCAATAAATATTTTTTTGGAAAAATGATATATTGCAACAAATCTTTGTTTTCTATCAATTTGTGCCTAAAATAAATTATGAATATATTCATTGACCAATATAGTAATATCACATAATTTTGTGTATAGGAAACTTATATACCATGTCAAATGTAACCAAAATGTAATATGCGATATTCCAAGTTATTGCACCAGTGCTAAAATAGCTTGAAAAGGGTGACTGATGTTTAGTGTAGAGAGTTTCTGTCATTTTAAAATTTTTGTCAAATAGTTAAAAGGTTTGATGCAAGAATATTGGCAAATATTATCTGTAATGCAATATTTATTGCACCAAGAAGCTTGTGCAATAACATATTCCACTTGAGACAATATTAACCAATAATTTTATGTTATTAGTATTATAGAAATATTCAGTAAGAATTAGTTTGTATTTGTGTTATAATGTAAAAATGTTTGTATTCCGTGTTCAAATTTATACTTTTCTACTTCCCGTGTTTAATGTAGAACATTCTGTCTCTATGCACTGTTATGTGAAAGTCTTCGAAATCTTTTGTTTTACTGCAAAAAATAATTGAAATCAGTTAAAATTGACAGTAAAATAATGTTTATCAATTTGTTTCCAGATGTTCGAAAATGAGAGCAAATTTGACGATTTAACAAATTGAAACTTAATTTTCAAATGCAAAAGTACAATGTAAATTAAAAATTCTTCACCATCGGAAAGTACCATAAGTAGGAATAATTGTTTCTTGTGTCAATGCACTTAGGTGTTTTCTGGTCATATTTTAAGTAATATAATCAGATAAGTATTGAGAAATGACACTGTAGACTCTCTATTCTCCTGGTGGACATGTGCTCATAGAAAAAAAATTTCATGATCCAATCCAGGTGAAACTGTATTGATTCGCATATTGTTACAATGTTCTTCATAAGGAACATGGTACGTTCTTCATAAGGAACATTGTACAATTTAATCAGAAAATACTGGCGCCAGTTAGATTATACTCATGATTTTGATTAAATGTTAGATGGTGCTCCGATCGTGTGATAAGTATATTTCCTACCTTTTGTATTGGTTGTTTGTATGATCTGATGCAATCTGTATATTGTCGTAAGTGTTTTTGTTTTTTGTTTATTATTATTGATATATAGTGTTATCCAGGAGTAGTTGCTTTTCATTTAAAACCGGATGAAAAACTTGATTAGCATAATTTGGAGGAACACAATAAAAGATCATACGGATAATCAGTTACAATGCATGAACATGTTCTGTCATAGGGGGGTTTTGATGGGGTCCTTTTCTTTTCTTTCTTTTATTTTTTGTACTTTTTTCCCAATTCTTTATTTTTTTCCCCCATTATTCTCTATTCTTTCTTATTTATGTCTAGTTCCCTCTACAGTTACTTTTCTTTTTGCTCTTTATTAAGCACCTTTTGCACATTATCTGTTCTATAAACCCCATGCAGACCCTCTCATATGTGGGTAACACCATATGGTATGTCCCTGACATTGTTTATCTGCTTAATAATTATAAAAATGATGTTAATTAAGTTTTTGCTAAAAGAAAATCACTTCATTTTTTGCAAAGTTGCTATAAAGTTGAAATCGTGAGAAATGATGATCGTTTTGTTAAAAAAAAAAAAATCTTTTATTTGGACTAACTGATTGTTTTTGACGTTTTATGTTTCCAAATAAGACATCAAATTGGACTGATAAAAAAAAAATAAAAAAAATAAATGTAATTTTTTTTTTTTTAAATTGATGTTAAATCAAGTTTTTCATCCTTCATTGAATTTTTCGTCATTCACCATGAATTATGTTAAAGTGCTATATATGTATAGAACAAACCAGATGTATTGCAATATAAATATATATGTATAATCCGTCAAAATCATTTGATTTATATAGTAATCCGTCACTAATTATAATGTTTAATTTGAATTAATCTTTTTATACATTTATTAATACTGCCTTATTGTAGAATAATAAGACTTAATACATTTGAATACTATATTTGAATTAATAAATAATACATTGTTTGAACCATTCCACTCGTTAAAATCTTCACATCTTAACATAGGTTTTGCACAGCTGAATTTTTCTACATATTCTTCAAGTTAAGCATAATTATTTCAGTTGTATACAATTTGAACATATTAAGCTGGAAGTTTGAAATATCACAAATTACTTTGGTTAATTATATATCTCTATAAAATAGACGATTTCAGTCGTGTTTGAAAACTAGATTTGAACAAAATAAAATCTGCTATTGAAAATGGATGTTTTCTTTTGTATGGACACTGGTCTGTCTTTGAAGACCATAAAATAACCTGTAGATATTTTTGTTTTGTTTTATTGTGTATTGGGTTGCTTTCATTTATGTAAACCCATTTTTCAGAATGTACCATTTAAATCCATTTTAAGTGAATTCATCTATCTCTCTTTTATAAAAAAAAAAATGGACAAACTATACAATTAAATGTAAGCACCTTTCATTATTACATGATTGGTTACATGATCGAGGTTCTGATTGGTTTAAATATCTTTAAATACACTATAATAACTATAACCTAAAATGAGGTTGATATTCCCTGATTGGCTCACATATTCCCTGATTGGCTTACATCCCTAGAAGATGAAAAGGTGTATTAATCTTGCTTGAGGTTGGTAGTACATTCCAAAATGCCAAAATAATTAAGAAAAAGCTATGTTCAAACCCTTGCGATGACATTCAGTAAGAATTTGAAATTAGTCATATAGCAAAAGTAAGAGTTAAGATTTGGCAAAGAAATTTATCTACCCATATATCCCTTGCCTGGTAATATGTTTTTCAATTACTAGTATGGTAATAGAAAAATGCTAAATAGTTTTCTAAAGGAATGAGAACATTTTAATTTTTGTTTTTCATTAATCTGAAAATCCATGAGGTATCTGGTATCAACAACCAATCAGAATAAGTAATACTCTTATGTCTTGTTACCATGTTATCTTAATAGAATGGCTGCACCATTTTCGTTTTTTTGTAACTTTTATTTGTACACAACTCATATTTAGGTGTTAACCCTATAGCTCTGATAGTGCTTTCTAACATTAAATTTGCATATGATTTACCTATAAATTAATGAAACTTTTTCTGTACAGTTTATAATAAATGCATATTATATATTGCAACTTACTGATTGAAGATGTGTTGACTTCCATTTATTTTGTTTGAGTATGAAGGTCCACCTACAAGTTATTGTCGGAGCATTTTTTTTTTCAGATAACAAACTGGCATTTCAGTATATTTATTATGTAAAGTTTTGTTACTTACTGTTGGTATAGTCTATTTCATGAATCTGTTACCCAATATAATTATAGTCTATTACATATACCTATTAAAATGTATGAATTATTGTATTTTTTTTAATATTGGCCTGCCTACGATAGTTGTGTAAGAGGGGGCATCATGTTTTCTGCCCTGTGTGTATGTCTTTTCATTATCTGGAAAGGCTTTTGCTCAATGCAAACTGATCAAATATCTTTCCATTTGTTCTCTAAGGATTTGTATGTTGCCGGTATAAGGATCTGAAGACTTCATTCAGGACTGTTTGGGTTCTTATACACCATTGGCAATCAAATATTCAGCTTTGGGCAGTCCATATGAAACTTTATTCAGAAAACACTTTAGTCACATGACATAAACTTTTTTTTAAATTTTTTTTTACATCACTGGGTTGCTACCTCTGCTGGTGGACTATATCACCAACTCAGTAGTTTTAAGAAAATATAATTTTTTTACAGTCGGTTTCAAAAATAATGGTACATCATATCTGATTATCAAACTTATTAAAGGTGTTGAGTTGAAACCTGAATACAAATTTAAATATCTAAGATAAAAAAAAATAAAAGCGCTGACCTGTCCAGAATAATTAATATGATGTGTTTACAAGCCATCTTTTGTCTGAATTTTTTTTTACCCATTTCAGATTTTTTTCTGGTTTTTCGAACTCTTCTGTTATTGACAAGTGGAGTATTTCATTTATATATGAAAAGTCACTAGAGGATCTGACAAAACAAAATGTCTGTATGATGATAATAGGGTGATGATGGAGGGGGCAAAAATGTAATTTCAATCCCAAGTTCTTTTTATTTGGTGTAAGTGAGTCAAAAGATTCCAAAGTAACATTCAAACGCATTAGAATAAAATAAACTGAAAATGCCATGATAAAACTAAAATACAAAATACAAACAACAATACACAAAACACAGCATATAAAAACTAAAGACTGAGTAATCGTTACTTCATCAAATACCAGTGATGATCTCAGGTGCTCCACAAGGGGAAGCATATCTTGATCCAGATGTTTCACCCGTCATGTTGCACTTATAATTATGAACACTGTGACAAGACTAATTGGGTAGATCACATACGATAATTGAACACAATTATGTCAAATTTTTTCAATAAGTAGTTTGAAAATAGTACCACACATGTATATGTCTCTGATAAAATCGTATTGGACAAAGATATTTTTAAAAGAAATATTCACTAAAAGTGGTGTTTAAATTGACTATTGATATTTAAAATTTGGTGTAACTTGATACTGTCTTTTAATATTTCAGTAATGGAACTTAATTTAATTAACTTAAAATAAGATTTTATCGAATTTTTAAGACATACGAAGTGTAACATTGCAATATTATGTAAAGGCAAAGATCATTTTGATATTATGAAGAAAGATTAAAGTCATATAACATTTATATCAATAATTTGGCAAAATAACTGAATGTGACACTAGATTAATTTTCAAAAGAAGTTTTGTGACAAATACCATCGTATAAGCAATTGATATATTGACCCGTAAAATTCATAGATCAAGATGAACAAAGTATGACCATACTAATTTATATATATATATAATAATTTGTTATACATATATATATATATATATATATATATATATATATATATATATATATATATATATATATAGATATGTTAAGATATTATTTATTTTCAATTGTTTATATTTTGTTCCTCATAACTTTGGTCTAAAATATTGTCTGACATCGAAATATATATCTCCAACTAAAGCAATCGTTTTAATAAAAAAAAAACTTGTTAAAATATATGTTTCGATACAATGACAAATTTAGACAGCTTTTTGTAACTACCTCTTGTAAAGGTATTTACAAGTTAGTAATTATTATATAATTAAGGAAGCATGAATATGTAACCGAAAATGAAAATGGCTTATTCTGCATCAACCAAAAAGTCTCAGGACATTCTAACTTGTGGATTATGTGAAACAGATACAAAAATAAAAGTGAAATGCATGGACTGTGATCTTTATGGGTGCCCAAAATGTACAGATAAGTTACATGCCAAGTTTAAGAATGCCGATCTCCATGACATTGTAGCTTTAAAGGATCTTCATTCTCACATCGAGGATACCGATGTTACGTCGGAATTCAAACCTGTCAAATGTAAAGATCAGTGAAAACAACTGTGCTGTATGTACTGCATAACATGTGGAATTGTTGTTTGTCCCAAGTGCATAGAAAAAAACTCATCATCCACATTTGATGATGGAAATACAAACAGTTTGTCAAATAAAAGTTGACGAAATTAAAAAATTACAAGAGCAAGTTCACGATAATGTAAAAAAAAAATCATAAAAAAATAACTTTAATTGCAGAATCCGAGAAATTAAAGTCAAATGATGTAAAACGAAAGATATTGGAAGAGTAAAAACAAGCAAGAGAAGTCCAGTCACAATGTTTAATGCTACTTGAAGAACACAAAGAAAAGACCAAGAACAATTCCGAAAAAGTGTCAACGAAAGAATCTAAAGTGCTGGAAAAAGAAAAAGAAATTGAAATGTTCATGCAACATGTAGAAAATATACACAATTCCAAAAACACCGAAATTTTTTTTGAGGCTGTAAGTAGTTTGCGAACTAAATTAGAGTCATTTGAGCAGTCAACAATTCCAAAATCATTTAATATAATAACACAGCATTATATTCCTAATTATCAAATCCAGACTAATTCTAAAACAGTTGAAATTGAAATTCAATTTGAAATAAAAGCAAAATATGAACTAGACATACCTCATATAAGCAGCATAACTAGTGACAAGGATGGTAACGTTTGGATCACCGACGGGAGGAAACAAACACAGCAGCTTCAGATAAAAGAGGAAATTCAAATAATAAAAACGCTAGAAACGGACCTTGGCGACGCTGAAATTAGATGTTTGAATAAAGATGTCTATTTAGCATCTTCTAGTTTTCGCCAAATCTGTTATTTGGCCGCTGATGATAAACTTAAAGTTTTGAAAGATCTCTTTCCTTGTGAACCTTTCCCTATTCATGTTTCAGACAATGAAATCATTGTAGGAATGGATTGTAGCTCTGTGAACGATAAAACTGACATACCCATCATCATGAGATTGGGATTTAATGGAAAAATCAGACAATTGTATAAAAACCACGGGAGACAATTACTTACAAGAGATGTTGTATTATGCTGTACAACAATCACTGATGGAACTATCTGCTACATTGATAGTCATTACAACACAGGCAATATAGGAGATGTAGTGTGTATCGATAAAGATGGAACTATTCAATGGAAGTACAATGGAAATTCTTTGATAAATTCAAAAACACATTCTTTTACTCCTATTGAAGTTCTGAATACCGAGTCCAATAATTTATTAGTTTCGGATAAGAAACATCATGCTCTACATGTGCTCACAGCACAGGGAGAAATACTGACTATCTTTGATTTAACAATAATAGGAATAGAAGATCCAGGGGTTATGACAATTGATATTAATGGGATTTTATGGATACATAGCAAGGAAATGAACAGAGCAACGCTCAGTCATGTGAAATTCTCTGGTATCTGACGAAAAGCTTTATAAATACTGAAAACAAAGTTAAACGTATAATTCAAACATGAACATTCATAAAAATTTCCCTTTTGAAAATAGAGGCGAGTGCAACTGTAAATGAATATAAAGAAGGCATTACTAGTATTTAATGAAAAAAATGTATTGGAAACTTTTTTATCAGTCAATCATTAAAATATGCAAGGTGATAATGTTCTTAGCAAAGAAAGGATAATCTTGATTAAGAATGTTTAGTAACTGTGCTAAAATTTTATAGAACTTTCACACTAAAACGTATTTATTTTGCCACTCATGTTTAAAATCGCACAACTCTATAAAAACCATAGAAGGCAATTACTAACAAGAAATGTTGTACTCTTTGTACAATAATCACTCATCGCACTATCTGCTATATTGATAGTAATTTAAATGCAGGCTATTTAGGATATGTGGACTGTATCAATAGAGATGGAACTATTCAGTGGAAATACAATGGAAATTCCTAAATAAATTCAAATAAACTTTCTTTTACTTCTATCGAAGCTTTGAGTACAGAATAATTTAATAGTTCCGGATAAGACACATCATCCTTTATGACATGACCGTTATGGAATAACCGTTTCACATGATATCAGATATGTTTCTTATGTCGTAACTACAATCCCCTTCCCTTTTCACCACGAATGTGATCTACCGACTATTTACCGGGTTTGTATTAACATGAACAACACGACGAGTGCCATAAAATTAACTCATCATAGATACCAGGACTAAATTTAGTATATACGCCAGACGCGCGTTTCGTCTACAAAGACTCATCAGTGACGCTCGAATCCAAAAAAGTTAAAATGCCAAAATAAAGTACGAAGTTGAAGAGCATTGAGGACCAAAATTTCTTAAAGTTTTGCCAAATACAGCTAAGGTAATCTATACCTGAGGTAGAAAAGCCTTAGTTTTTCAAAATTTTCAAAAATTTGTAAACAGTAAATTTATAAATATAACCATATCAATGACAATTCATGCATATGCAAGGTCTGTTTACCCTTCCAGAGCACCTGGGATCACCCCCAGTTTTTGCTGGGGTTCGTGTCTTAGTCTTTAGTTTCCTATGTTGTGTCTTTTGTACTTTTATTTGTCTGTTTGTCTTTTTAACTTTTAGACACGGCGCTGTCAGTTTATTTTCGATTTATGGCTGTCCCTCTGGTATCTTTCGCTCTCTTTTATATATGCTCACAGTACAAGGAGTTACTGATTTGATTTAACAATATTTTCTTCGTAAGAAAATGCCTGTACCAAGTCATGAATATGACAGATCTTATCCTTTGGTTTTATGTGTTCGAGCTTTTGAGTTCAGTATTTTTGTGATTTTCCTTTTTTTGGTTGTGTTTATGTTATAAGAAATAGATCTGTATGTGGTTGTGTGTAGGGCAGCATTAGTATTGTATCAAGAGGAGATGATTGGGTACATTTAGTTTGCTTCCAGACACTTCCATCCTGTGATACTAGGTATTTGTCAAAGTGATATATACCACAAAATCTCCTACCAATCATTTTCTATATGATTATGAATATACTAACCATACAATTCAATACTAAATCTTAGCAAAATATCCCTTAGATTGATAAGAGCTATATGTAAAAATGTCATTTACATTTTTTTGAAGCCTTATAGTCTTACTTTCATTTGGAAAAGTAGGTTAACCAGCGGAAAACCCATGCTAGTTAACAACCTAATCAGATTTTTTTAGCTCCAACAAATGGTTGAAATCTCAACAGAAAGGTAATTGGGACTTTCTTTTTTTGATGTTTTAGTTGTAGTTATAAAGTAAATGGTAGGTCAACCAGAGCAATTCCCACATATATAGGGTTATGGTTTTTTTTTTTTCGCAGAATACAGAGACTTTAGATATATTTGTGCAATATCTTAGTAAAATAACAATACTCAGGTTAATTATATGTCATCTCGAAAACAGTTTATGTGTTATTACACAATAGCAAAGTAATTAGTTATCAAAGGTACCAGTCTTATAATTTGATACGCCAGACGCGCGTGTCGTCTACATAAAACTCATCAGTGACGCTCAGATCAAAATAGTTAGAAATCCAAACAATTACAACAAACAAAAGAAAATATATTTGCAGTTTAACCTCTATGGTCTGTTGGAAGTGAGCCGTGAGTAAAGACGATTATGGAGGGAATCAAGAGCCATATCAACTGACAACTTTTGCTCATAAAAAGTAAAATCTTAAAAATACCGAACTGTCCGAGGAAAATTCAAAACTACACGACCATAATCAAATTGCAATATCAAAAGCTCCAACACATCAAACGAATGGATAATTACTGTCATTTCCTGACTTGTTACAGGTATTTTCTTATGTAGAAAATGGTGGATTAAACTTAGTTTTATAGCTAGCTTAACCTCTCACTTGTATGACAGACGATGCGCGAACAAAACAAACAGGCATGATTGGTAAATATGTCTAAAATAGGGATACAGCAGAAAAGACTGGCATTAAAAATTATTTGCTTTTTTTCAACATGATGAAAACATGCAAAATGCAAAAACTAGTGAGTGAATAGTGTTTTCTTTATTAAAAATATTCTCCACATATATTGATTGTGATTTATGTATTTCCGAAATGCATCAGATGAAATTATGTAATTCTATGAGCACCTTTCACAACTGTAGAACTGTTGTATCATAATAACATTAAGAAAATGATCAGGAAGATATGTAAAGTTTCATGTGCTCATCTTGAAATTGACAATGAGGGTCGGTTGAAAACAAAATTTTACGACAAAAGAGATAATTTCAGCCTCCGAATTGTGAACTTTCCATTTTTATGTAGCAATATTCAAGCCGCACCTGCATACAGAGTATATATTCACATATTACCGACTTTTGAATCCGGAATTAATATTTCCTAACAGGTTACCTTCTCTATGGTAGGACATCCTAGTACTCGGTCAAGCAAGAGCAATGTAAATAAGTAAACTCAAGATTTTAATCGGTACATTTTTTAGAGAAAGTTAACTGTTTAAATGCTTTCTATGCCTGACTAAATCCAGTAAATTTCCCCTTAATTTCACTGATCATATATTTGATTTTACTTTTTTGTTGTTGCTCATAATTGACCGAGTACCAGGATGTCCTACTACATGATAGGTAACCTGTCGAATAATTGTAAAACCTGGAGTTTAAAGTTAGTAATATGAAATTGGTTTGTATTTCACATCATGATTTCCTTACTAGAGGGTTGCACTTCTGTGTTGACTTGAGTTATCATTGATATGTTCATAATTATAAATTACCTGTTAACAAAATTTAGAATTTTTGAAAAACTAAGGCTTTTCTACCTCAGGAATAAATTACCTTAGCTGTATTCGGCAAAACTTTTAGGAATTTGTGGTCCTCAATGCTCTTCTGCTTCGTACTTAATTGGCCTTTTAATCATTTTTTGATTCGAGCGTCACTGTTGAGTCTTTTATAGACGAAACGCGCGTCTGATGTAAATATAAAATTTTAATCCTGGTATCTATGATGAGTTTATTTGCTGCTCACAAGGAAGCTGTTAAACCAAAAGTTCCAAATGACGAAGTTGAATTCACCCCTTTGTAATCTTTATGGACGCCATCTCGATATTCTTATAGAATATCCGTTTCACAGATGATAACGGATAGTATCGAATTCATAACAGTGTGGCTATGGACATTGATTGGCGCACTTTAATATCCCATTGACTGGGACAGATTAGGTGAACGTTCGTCTATAACGCCCATTGCTCACGACGTCCTTAATATAAACATTTAAACCGTGGGGTCACCAAAGGTTCTCAACGCCTATATAAAATAATTCGAAATACTAATCAGGAATTTGTGTTTTGATTTATATTGATTAATTAAACGTCCTTTACTTGTGTTTTTGTTATGTTTCGACAATCAATTTTCATAATAAGATATCGCAAAGCCATGTTCTTTCAGAAAAAAGAATGACTTACTGAATGCATGTATTGATTGATTATCTTTTTCGGATTTAACTATTGCGATTGTCGAGTTATGTAATCTTTTAACTTTTATCTGGTCTAATTATATTTTAGAACGAATGCATAATCCACTTTCAAAAGTTGTGCAAATACGAAACATAAAGACAAAATATACTTCTGCCCTGTCTTTTTCGTACTTGAAAGTTATTGGATAGTAAGAAAGCTATTTGGATTAAACCTTGTGAAATTTGCATGCATTTACGTTATTGTATTGGCAAAATGTATCATTTGGTGTATATAGGAAACTTAAACCGTTCTGCTATACTGCTACTATACTTGTGAAAAACACTTGGCAACAGAAACGCATTCATCTTATCTATATAAAAAAATCGATCCAATTTACATAGAAATGGACGTCTTCGTGCATTTGTGATCGCAAATAAAATATGTTCCGGACCTTATGAGTATTTGGACCATACGTGTATGGTTGGACCATATTAGTATACCCTTATGGTCATGATATATGCGTATGGTCCAAATACTCATATGGTCCGGAACACATACATGATATTCTGTGCTTTGTCGGTCGTCTATTAATTTTTTTCTTTTGTTGATGGATTTGACGTCTTTCTGTGAGTGATTATTTGTTCATGACTTAAAACTTACTTGCAAATAATTTAAAAACAAGACTTGATTTATAAAAATGTCCAAACCAACCATGATTTTTTTTAAACATACATCACATCCATTGCAAAAGGCTAAAATTCGCCAGGTCTTTAATTTCAACTAAGTGAGTTGACTAAATTAATGTTGCGGACCATTTTCCAATTTCCATGCGGTATCCCTATTTTTTTTCTCGCTCATCTTTTATGTTTGTTTTTTTCATCCCAAGACCTCTTGGAGCTTTCATTCTATAAAGTGTGTATTTTGCTAATGGTCGAAGGCCATACGGGGACCTATAGCTTGATAACGCCTGTTGGTCCCTGGAAAGAATGTGTCTGATTGCCTATCACACTTCATATTCTTATTTTAACATGCAGTTCTATGATAAGAATGAAAATTGAATTGTCATTGAGACAAAAACCCAACCAAAGAGCAAAAAAAAAAGAAAAAAAAAGCCCAAGGCAACATGTAGATCTTTCGTATCAAGGGAATTGCTATAAATATATTTATTTCAGGTTAATAGTATTAGGCCATACTCAAGTTATAAAATAGATCTTGTCGTCAACTTTTGCAACCAGCTTCTATGTTTCTATAATGCACTGTTCATCTTTTTTGGGCTTCGACTTTTCCATTGGACAGACAATTTTGTTTTCGACTGTTTTAAAAAGATGCATTTTTTTTACAAAATCATACAAGGAGTCCCTGGCCTTTGGTAGTGTTGTATGTTAATTAATTAATGTTTGTTTATTTATTTGTTTAGGAATTAAATAAGTATGACGTACATTTTCACTGAACTAGGACACTTTGTATAATAGTTTTTCGATATCGCTCGGGCAAACATAATCACGAATATAATGCCTACCCTTGTTAAAACTACAAAAAGTATAGTTTGCATCAATTATTTCTTGAACCTACCATTTTTTTGTCTGTGTTGGATTTGTGTGGCATTGAAAAAACGGGTATAAACTACACAGTGCAGCTTTCAACAAGAATACAAGATTTATTGATTTTCAAAATGCGACCAAAATTAAAAATTTGCTCGCAGCGGAAAAAATTCAACAGTTTGATTTTCATCGAAATAAAATAATTGTTATGATTTACACACCGTTACTTTTTCCAATATAAATATTCGAACTATTTTGTTTGTTGCTTCCTTTATAAATTTACATCATTTTTAAAAAGACCACGCGTCTTCGATATTTAGAAGACTATAAAAGCGATGTTCATTATCTTTCTTCTGCTGTAAGTTTAATTTAGTTATTTTGTGTCATAATTGCCATCTCGTATGTTTTAAATTTGAATAAAGAAGATTCAGGTTGTCTTATACGTCAATGATACACACACAAAAAAAAAACGATAACAAATGAAATAAGGTGCAACATTCATTCTCCATGAAAAGAATACATCACATGGATGTAATTTTTGTAAGAAAAATACCAATTTCGTGAGAAGTTGTGTGTTGGACTTGAAGAGCCAAGGCAAACTGACAAATATCTGAATGAACGAATCGATTTATGGTATATAAAAAAAAACAAAGCCCACATGGTTAGCATTAAATAAATAGAAGGCCACTCTTAAATGATCACAACGTAGAAGTTTTTGTTCTCTTAATCAATAAGATATTTTCTGAAATAACGCGGGTCCCTATTAACTTAAAAGTTTTTTTGGTTTTTTTTACCATGAATAAACTTTTTTTTATTATTATTATTTATTGATATCAGCTCTGGACATTAATATTCTTAAAAGTGAAACTGTTGTAAGTGATGGTATAACAATTATTTAAAATAAATTCCTTAAATGATATGTGAAAAGAAAGATTCATTTTATGTATCAAAATGTGTAACAAATGATTATTTAAATCCCCACTTGAAAGCCTCCGATAGACTGAGTGAGCATAAAATCATCGCCCACGACAAACAAGTTAAAGGTAAACTTTTCAGTACAATTACTAATAAACGTTTTACTGTCGACCACACTGTTATGAATTTCGTTCTATGTGTCTCATTTTGTTATTATAAACCTAATCCCTTTTCACGAATATGACCGACCGAATTAGACTATTTACTGGGTGTGTACTAACATGAGCAACACGACGGGTGCAAAAAAATGTGGAGCAAGATCTGCTTATCTTTCAGGAGTACCTGATACCCCCCTCCCCCCGTTTTCGGTAGGGTTCGAGTTGCTTAGGTAGCAATACACATTTAGAAGTTTAGTTTCGCATTATGGCCATGGTGATTTTTTCAAAGATGAAAGTTTTTGTACAAAAAAATTGATTTTTAGATAATTGAATAATAATATAGCCTTCTTAGTGGGTTTATATGAACATTTAAATTGTTTTATCATGTTTTATAGGCCATTTATCTGGTTGACAGTCCGTATTTTCCTATCCGTACCGCCCATAGGTCCATAAATCAGTGTAGTGTTTGTCAACAAAGATTTTGCGCTCGATCTTTTCAATTCAATTTTATGGAAAAACGAGCAGAAATGCATAGGAATTTTTTGGGACCACTTGATAGATATAAACCTATGGTTTCAGGAAAGGTATCACTGTAATTGATTGAAATTTTCCTTTGGACCAAATGTTGGAGACTTTTGTGACATGTTCACCCCCCTTTTTTGATATATTTTGTATCAAAGAAATGCAGATTGTTGCCATGGCTACATCCAAAAGGGATTACATTTCACCATTATGACCATAAGAAATCAGATCTATGGAAGATTTTCTTTCTATAAATATATACATGCATAACACAAATATTAAGTCTTATTTGTTAGACAGGAGGGGAAAGAGGGTGTTTAAAAATTATGAATGTCAATTTTAAGTTTTTTTCCTAACTGTGTATTGCTACCTTAGTCACTGATGAGTCTTATGTAGACGAAACGCGCGTCTGGCGTATTAAATTATAATCCTGGTACCTTGGATAGCTAATAAGTCTCTTTTTTCTATGTTGTGTTTTGTGTATTGTTTGGTTGGTTTTTTTTTCATTATAGAGCGGACACAATGTGTTACAGACGGACGGACGGATGGTCGGACAGAATAATCACTTTAGGATGTCCGTCATTTGGCAGAGTTCTAATTATGGGAAACCAATCACCATTGAAGAGCAGTAATACGTAGTTGTGTCATACAATCGTTTTAGCCGTAATCATCTTTGTAGATATTGTACTGTTGATAATTTTTGTTATCATTATTTCCTATATCCCCTGTCAGAATTTGCAAATAGTTTCGATCGTTTGATATCGCGGTAGAGCTTTGCTGATCTTTTTTCCGTTAAGAGTTATTATCTATCTATAGTATAGGTTGCACTTTGTAAATACAGCTGTTTCTCAAGCCACGCCTCATTATGAAAGATCTTTAATTTTCATAGATATTTTGTGTTGTTTACGTACTAGTTCCCAGATATTATCTCTATGTTTCATCTCATAGAGACATAATTTGGAAATGTTACCAGTATAAAAACACATAGTAGTGGTGAAAATTCAAATATGAGAAAGGCCCACAGTGGAGATAGGGGTATCATAGAATTTTAGTAAAAATTTAAGCACTTGGACGTTCAGGGCATATAAATGTTGAAAATATGCCCCACATCCTTATGTATTGACCTTTGAATAAAAATGTAGTGCATATAGATATTCCGTTCTAAGATATATTTTCTTACGAGACTTTATTTGCAATGGGGGTTCCTATGGGAAATTACAATATCTATATTTACAGATGTGCAATTTATGACACTTATCGATATAGTAGACAATAACTGCTTAGTCTAGTTTTCTATGTTCTGTTATTTTTCTGTTTTTATTTTCTTTATCAGTCATGTCGTTGTAACTTTATTTTCGACTTAAAGTTTGAATGTCCCTATGGTATCTTTCGCCTTTCTTTTTCTCCTTTATTTGGAAAAACTCTTTTGGTATTTTTGTAGAACCTGGACAAAGGAAGATGTTGACTTTAGAGCAGTTTTAATCAGACATATGACTTTTTCTTTTATGGTTTTCAAGTGATAAGACGATTTATGTTACCCTTTTTAATTTTGGTTCGTTGGCAGAAATTAAGCACAAAACATTAAGTTATTTTAAAGGTCAAGGGATAACATAATGTTTCTTAAATGCTGTAGCTACAGTGGACATTGGAGGTATTAGATTGTCTTTCTGGCATTGATCTATGAATGATTCATGTTTTGGCGTAAATTGTTAATTTAAAGAAAAAAATCCACATTTGACAGACAACGATAACGGACGCTCATTGATGACGTACCATACATGATTTTAAATTATTAAAGTAACCAAGTCACAACAGTCCCCACTTGAGTGTGCTCTTCAGTAATCAAATCAGATTACAAGCATAAGATTACTTTATGTTGCATAAGATAAACCTTTACAATAATTGTCTTTTGAGTATTATCTCATATGATACTTAAATCATGTTACAACCCCACACTATCTCTCGAACTTATGATAGATAAGTTCCGGAACGATAATACTATTTCCGTCACATTTTCTAAAAATGATTATTTGACAATTAAAAGTTACATGAGAATGTATGAAGATATAAACACATAAATTTTGTATGAACAATGGCGTATTCTGGATCAATTAAAAAGTCTCAGGACATTCTAGCTTGTGGATTATGTGAAACAGATACAAAAATAAAAGTGAAATGCATGGACTGCGATCTTTATATGTGCCAAAAATGTACAGATAAGGTACATGCCAAGTTCAAAAATGCTGATCTCCATGACATTGTGGCTTTGAAGGACATTCATTCTCATACTGATGACAGTGATGCAGAGTCTGACTTTAAACCAGTTAAATGTAAAGATCATAGAAAACAATTGTGCTGTATGTTCTGCATAACATGTTATTTATTAGTGTGTCCCATGTGCATAGCAAAAACTCACCATTTACATCAAATGGAAGAAATACAACAGTTTTGTCAAAAGAAAGTTGAAATAATGAAAAAAGTGCAAATTCAGACAAATTCAAAAATGGAAAAGTTAATAGAAAATTCAAACATAATGGCAGAAATTGAGAAATCAAGGTCTTTTGAAATAGAGCAAAATATATTAAGAGAGGAAACACAAGCCAAGGAAGTTCAGTCAAAATGTTTGAGGTTACTAAAAGAACATAAAGAAAAGACAGAAACACATTCTGAACTGATGTCAAGGAAAGAATTGGAAATTTTACAAGATAAAAATGATATCATAACAGTTATACAACAAGTAGAAAATGAATACAAATTACGAAATACAGAACAGTTCCTTGCGGCTGTAAGACATATGCATTCAAAATTGGATTCTATTGACAAGTCGACTAGTCAAAAATCGTTGAATATAAAAATACAGCAATATATTCCTAATTATAAAATTCAAACTGAATCTAAAACAATTGAAAAGGAAATAAACTTTAAAATAATGGCAAAATATGAACTGGACATGTCACAATTAAGCAGTATAACAAGTGATGAGGATGGAAATATCTGGATCACTGACGGGAGGAAGCAAATACGAAAACTGCAGGTAAAAGAAGAAAGAATTAAAACAATAAAATCAATAAAAACAGACCATGGCAACTCCGAAATAAGTTGTTTGAATAAAGACATTTTCCTCGCATCTTCTGCTTTTCGACAAATCTGTCATTTGGCTGCCGATGATGGGATAAAAGTTCTGAAAGATCTTTCTCCTAGTATACCGTATACTATTCATGTTACAGACCTTGGAATCGTTGTTGGAATGGATTGTAGCTCTGTGAAAGACTCAATAGATATACCCATCATCATGACATTGGGATTTGATGGAAACATCATAAAGGTCTACACTAATCGTGAGAATCAATTACTTACAAGAGATGTTGTACTATGCTGTACAACAACCGATGATGGGGATATCTGCTACATTGACAGTACCTATTTGAGAGGCTATAAAGGAGATGTAGTGTTCATCAGTAGAGATGGAATAATTCAATGGAAATATATTGGAAACGCCTTGATTCATTCAACTGAACATCCTTTTACTCCTATTGAAGTGTTAAAAACGAAATCCGATAATTTTGTAGTTTCAGATATGTATCAAAATTCTTTCCATATTCTCACAGCACAGGGGAGATTGCTGACTATTTTAAATTTAACATTAATAGGAATAGAAAAGCCTGGGCTGATGACAATAGGTCTCAATGGGATTTTATGGATTAGTAGCACGGAACATACCAAAGAAATACTGCGTTCTGTAAAATTCTCTGGATTCTAACAGTAGAGTCGCTTTTTCCAGTCTTGAAAACAATGTTACGAGTATCATTTTATCAAGAACATTCACAGAAAATTTTGTTAAAAGTGTAGATAGACAGATAGATATAGTTTATTTGAAAAACACTGCATATAAACACTTTATCAACAGTTATTTGCCAATGAAAAACAATGACTTGGCTTCTGAAACAAGTATTGTCGATGAAATTAGATGTAAGTTATTGTATTTTGCACTAATGACATTATATGCGAGTGACTAAAACGTTTCTTGTAAAATCCTGTTCTAACTACACATGCGCTCCTGCACTGTAAGGTGTAGTATTATCCAAAGTAGTGATTTTGAAATTTTATTGTAGAATATGAAGAACAGAATGAATTATTGATTAACATTTTAAGTACTATGAGCTCGCTTTAAGAAATTGTAAGACCCAACATCTCCTGTCATTCATTCCGAATATGATATGCTAATAATACTAGTGTTTTTAATACCACATATATTATCCCATTATTTTTTAGGATTTCAAGGAGTCGAATATCATGATTTTTAAAAGCCTTATAAGGCTTGTCATAATTGAATGAATTATGTCAGCCAGTAAATAACACTGATTATGATAAATATTTCGTCTTCTACAGCTATAAGATGTGCTATGAGTGTCAATAAGACAAGAGATATCAAATTGCATAAATCTGCCCTTTATCAGTTTAATAGTCCAAATAACTGTTGAAAGAGCATAAAAATCATTTACTAACATTTTTAAGAGTTTAAATGTTACATCTTTATGATAACGTTCGCTTTATATTGTGCTGTAATACAAACCTAAAAGGTTAGAGACAGGTTTGAGCACTTATAATGATATCATGTTTAACCCAAGGGCATTTTTAATTTGCCTGTCCCAAATAAGAATTCCATTGTTCAGTGGCTGTGGTTGGTTTACTTCTGTCATATTTTGTAAATTGATAATTATTACAGATGAGGGAATAAGTTTTTACATTTTTCATGTCGAAATATGGGTTTTCTCATTGTTGAGGACGGTATGATGGCTTATGATTGCATTTATCCAGCTCATTTGGATAAATACAATCAGATGTTCTGGTTGATAATTGTCTCAACGGCAATCATATTCCATCTCTTCCATTTATATATCAACATATCATGAGTATAGCAGTGACGAATTGCCGATATTATGAATGGGCCATGTTGAGATGACAACCGTTTATGTGTTTTCACAAAATATTAAGTAAATTTAGCTTGATATTTAAAAGGCTTACAAAAACCATTTGTTGGCGCTGTTCTACTGAAATTGTCAGGAAAAAGACTTGAAAACAGAAAAATGTGCCAGAGTATGTTGAATTTCTACACAAGACACTGATGAGTCTTGTGTACACCAATGATTTGTATAGTCTCACTATACAACTCATTGAGTTAGTCTCACTATACACCTCATTGAGTGAGTCTCACTATACAACTCATTTAGTGAGACTCACTATACAAATCCTTGAGTGAGTCTTCACTATACATATCCTTGCTTATGATTTCTGAAATGTTAAAACTGTGTGAAAATATAGACTTCTATAAAAATTGAAAAAAAAAACCAACAACTTATCATACATGTGTGAAAAGTCGTTTTGATATTGATCATATAATTGACATATACACTATCACTTTTAATTCTTTTTGTTAGTGATACTCGCATTTGAATTACTAAAGTCATACTGTAATAAGTAAAACAGTAGTACAAGTTGGTTTGCAGCAGGTTGACTTGGATATCACTGATCTGGATACATAATTGAAAACAATTCATTGATCTGTGATAAGTAGGCCTGGGTGACCTTACTTATTTGTAGAGGTGACTGGATCTTGGTTTGTGATTTTAAAGAAAGTAACAGTTCTGATAGACATATTTCGCTTTCTATACAATGACAAAAACCATTATCTGCAATTATTTTACATAATAAGCTAAAATGTATGTATATATGTTTTAGCTGCATCAAATGGTAGTGGCTAACTTTCCAATGTATACATTTTAAATGGCTCAATTCTGAGTTGTCCCTTTTAAAAACTTGGTACGACTTGGTGTAAAAATATTGAAAAAATGTAAGCCCTCCAGTACTAATCATAAAATGAGCGTAGTGCTTGGTATAAGGGATTCGTTTTCTTAACAGTTCAAAAGGAAAACCAACAGGTACAGTTCACAAAACATTCCGTAACCGTAAGCCAAACCCTCACCTTAAAAGTAAGCTGAAATTGACTCTTTGATGACAAAATGTTAAAAAGTTCAAACAAAAAACTTCTGAAGACAACAACCAACATCTCTACTGGATTACATACGCCTGACATTTGACAGGCACACAAGCAATTCACAAAGCAGATTTGAAGTCTGAAATGTTGAAACATCTACCCATTGTATGAATTAGAGTACACAAAAAGTATAAACTAATTCAGAAAAAAACCCACTATTTAAACAGAAATTGTTGTTCAATCCGTTTAGTATAATGCCTTGTTATCAAACGGCATAATATATAAGATACAAAGCTGGTTACTAAATATTTTTGTACATATCACAGTGATGCCTACTGTACATATAAATAATTGTGTGTGTGTGTGTGTGTTTAAAAAAACATGTTAAGCAAAGTCAAAAACAAAATATTCAGTGTCAAAATACACAACCAAAATTAACATTGTTCCTAGCATTACCACTTCTTACTTAACATATACTGACATGTAGATCAGTGTGTAATTTCATTATTTCAAAAATGTTTTCAATTCATAATCTTCCTCTTGCGATAAAAATAATAGCACTTATTGCTATATTTGCTCTTTCTTAATGCAACTTATAAACTGATGACTCTTTTTTCTCACTCAAATGACGAATAAACAAACTGTTTTTGGTCTTTTTTTTTTATTCTATCTAATTGGTCTATATACAAAATTCAACAGCCTGCAAAGCGCTTCCTCTCTCTATTTCTGTTGCTTTATATATGTTACCTTGGACTTCTTTGATATATCTACATAATAAAATTGTTCTAAGTATAGGATTTATCTAAAAGAACTTAGCTACACAGATTTATTTCGAGTTGCCTGATTGTTGGCTTGCTTGCTTAAAGTACAGTTACAATTGTGGTACATAAAAAAGAAGATGTGGTATAATTGCCAATGAGACAACTTCAACAAAGCAAAGCCCATACCACATAGTCAGCTATAAAAGGTATCGAAATGACAAATGTAAAACAATCCAAACGATAAAACTAACGGCCTAACTTATGGACGAAAAAATGAACGAAAAACAAATATGTTACACATCAACAAGAGAAAAAAACTGATTTACAGGCTCCTGACTTAACTCAGTAGAATATATACGATATAGCTTAGACCAGTTTGGCGTTGTTTGTGCACTTTTCGGTTCATTAAAAGAACTTCCATAAATATATCAAGTGTTTGATTTAGTAAATCCTTTGTCAATTATTTAATAACTCCACTTTAAACATTGTACAATATTGGTATGATTGATATCTAAATATTTTGTGCTGACTTTAACTACCTATATAATGGACTGACAGTTAATTCTAAAGAAAAAGCAAAACACAAGACTAGTGAGTGAATACTGTTTCACTATAAGGAATATTCCCTATACATAATGTATCTTTCTATCAGCACCGGATTAATTGGTGTGATTCTACATGCACCATCACACAACTGTGTAACTGTTGCATCAGTAGAGCATTATGAATGCTATCAGGTAAATATATGAAGTTTTATGTGCTCTACAGCTCTTCCTGAAAATAGAGAATTTGTTTACAATATGACATTCAATTGTTGTAACGATTTCAATTAAAACAGCCGTTCTATCGCAAGGCAGAATTCATAAGCCTACATGTTTGGCGATTTGAAAACTGAAAAAAAACATAGCCTTCTTACTCTATCAAATAACTTTCTTCATTTGATTCCAAGTATTAATATTATATACCATGATAAAATTGTAAATATAAGTGTTTGCATCTCAAAAAAAACATCAGAAAGGAATGACTGGAAATTTAACATTGTCACTTTTTTAAATGATTTATGTAGATGTGGTTTTAATTCAAGCACTTTTCTCTTAGGTGCCAAATAAACCAAAGTATCAAAGACTCCTACTCCTAAACTAACCTAATCACAAGTTTGAACATGTAAACTATGTAAAAGTTTCACAGACAATAGACCATGACTGAACAGTCAAGGCCAAATAATCTCTATGGAAAGGAGATGTGCCAATGCAAATTCAAATGCTTACCAAATATCATTGACTGACAACCAGTGGTTTCGCTTTTATACTGGCCCAATCACATACTATAACATGTAAACTAAGCAAAGGTCAATAGACCCCAAAAGGGTGTCTTGAGAATAGAAATATGGTCCCTTTTGTTTACTTCCGACTGGCAGTAAAACCATTGTGGCGTTCGATTGGATGTGAGGGAAGAACAAGTAAGCAGTCATATCCGGTCACAATGGGGAGTTAAAACTGATGCATCGTACAAAGCGAGAACCGTGTTAGTAACCAATGAAACAGCTCTTTGGGGGTCGGTTTGTGGTCTGTTGAAGGCAAAATGTCTGTCCCTATCTAATATACCCTTTTTTACCAGTGGCAGTTTACATTTTCTTCGACCTTCAAACCGGAAGACCTCTATTACAGAACCTACCTATTTTTCTCATTTTTTACTCTCGTCCTGAACATACATGAAATATTTGGCACTGGGCGGCAGTGGCATTTATGCAACCAATAATCAATCAATAAATGTCAATAGACAAAGTAATCTCCATGGAAATGAGAATTTCCAAAATACAAGGCCATCCTAAATATCACTGACTTTTCACATGCAGTTCCTCTTAAACTAACTTCATTACAAGCAAATACATTGTTGATACTGCTGTGTTTGCTGGAAACAGCACTACTAAGTATCGCCTTTTAAACAACGCAAAGACAAGATATAAACTATTTTAACTTTGCCAATTCATTCACCTGACCTAGGTCAGGAACCTTGTCAGTAGTAATCGTATGCCATATTGTAATGTTTGGATATTAAAACACGTTTGCACTAAAACGTATTTTGAGAATGAGATGTTAATGGCTGATTTTGCTTGTTTCTGGTAAATTTATTTAAAGCATGTATATACAATGGACAATCTCGAATTTGACAAATCAAATAGACATGTCTATTGTTGCAGATTTATGTTGCCCTCTACATGTCCTTCAGTTATTTCTGTTGTTTGGGTGTCTATTTGAGTATTAAGTATGACGATAAATTGTTACTTCTGTGCTCGTACTGTGACCAACAAATTTATTTTGTATTTTTTTTGTACTCCTAACAACAAAATTATTATATTTAAATTAACTTGTGTACGTTATCTGTATGAGTACAATGTCGATAGCAACTGGCTTTGATACAACAGTTTAAGAGAGCGCCGCCGATTTATTGACGGGGCGTGAGAGCAGATTTAAAGCTCTCTACGCTTGATGCGCGCACTACAGTGTCGTCCGGCTGGTTCCACGCGATCACTGTCTTTACAAAAAAAGAATTTGAATATTGTGGTGTTTTGCTTGGTGGAATGTCAAAACACTTAGAGTTGTTCATTACTTGTTTTTCCACTATATTGGTTGCTTGAAATCCTTCAAATTTCTTGGCAGTTATATTTCTATTCGGACGTGTTTTTTTGAGAAATTCGTCTAGGTGGATAGCCGGAATCAGCCCCTCAACCACTTTGTACATAAATATTAACTTCTGGTTTGTTCGTCTTGACTTGGGGTCTTGTTGATCCAGTTGGGCAAGCAATTTTGAGACACATCCGCCCTCTCTTGACTTGTAGTCTCTAGTGATGAATATTGCCGCTTGGCGTTGTATCCGTTCAAGCTTGTTTATGTTGGTGACCGTGTAGGGGTCCCATACTATGGTTCCATATTCCATCGTTGATCTGACAAGCGAGATGTAAGCTGTTTTTTTTACAATCTTGTGGACAGTATTTCAAATTTCTACTTAGAAAGCCTAGTGTTGAGTTTGCTTTCTTTGCCACGTTTTGATATGTGGGTGGTCCATATAAAGTCTTTTGAAATTTGTAAGCCTAGGTACGGGTTATGCTGGACTTGTTGAAATATGTGTCCAAAAATATAGAAATAGAAATTTTGTCGTTCAATGTCTATTCAAAACAATTATAATTGTACTTGGAGAATGGTGGTATGCAGGGTTATTAAATTAAAAGTTATGCTCTAATTAATTATTGCAGAAACAGAACGAGATTAACAATTATCTAGATGTTCTTTAGAATTTTTAAGAATCCATATATGGTTAATACTACTACGCGATTGAAACAATTTTGTCGTTTGTCGTTCAAAGTTTTATCAAATTTATAATAAAACAATAACATTATGATATATAATAGAAAAATAAAATAATGCCGGAATCTTTAAAAGTACAGCCACGTTATAAGAAACAAGGAAACACAAAAAGTCGCATATACAAAACACACAGGCAAAAATGATAGACAAAACAAACACATTGACGAGATGCATAAGTACCGAGCCACGTTATATGGATATCACACAAAACAGACCAAACAGTAAAAGTAATATTAATAATTGAACAAAGACAAATAAAAGAAAAATATAACACGAAGTTAAGATTATGAACAACGTCAGTACGCAGAATCTATACATCAAGACCATCATGTATTATTTGTGAAGTTGATACGGAATATTAACAACAAGGTCGTGGTACCTTCCGATGATCTTTAAAAAAAAGGACGATACGTTTTTTGACATACCCCTGGTTTATCAACTTTTTGCCCAGACACTGTTGACGTTTTACAAAGTCTGAGTAAGAGCTGCAAGCTCTTGAATATCGAATAAGCTGGGAACTGTATATCCCATATGCAGGTGAAGTTGGTAATTTGCTACTAAGTTGGGGAAAATTTATAATTTCAAAATTAAAATCGTCTCGTTTGTCATAGAATCTGGTACTGAGATGATAGTGTATGTCATATTTGAGATATAAGTCTAACAAATTAAATGTTTCAACATATTATTTCTTAACTCATAAACAAATTAAAAACATGAGCAAGAGGGAGGAAACAAACCATATTAAAATTATTTTTTATTACCTAATACTGTATTTTACTGTTTTACTAATATTTCTATATTATTTGCTATTTTTCTGCCATTTTTTGTTTCATGGTCTATTGCACTGGAAATTATCGTTCTAATGCACATGTGTGCAGTCTATTGCACTGACCTGTTATGACCTCTTATTATGGAATCTGATTAGTTGAAAGGTATTCATGTTGTCCAATCAAATTTGGTCTTTTAAACGTTTTTGGTATAGCCGTTAAATTTTTAAGAATATTTAATATGTTGACTGTAATTTTTTCTTGTCATTTAAATAACTCTGATTTCATGTCCGTTTTATTAAATTTCTATAGTATTGGCACACGGCACCTTGACTATCGTCCCTCCTCTGGTATTGGTTGTACATGTATGCTCCTTACACATTATAATCAAAACAGTTGTTACTTTCATGTGTTTAATTTCTAAGAATTTGTAAGAACTGACTCAGCATGTATTAGGTAATAAAACAGTTATTTAATGTTTAACAGTGCAATAGATCAAAATATATTTCTCTCGGTATGAAGATCAGCTCATTGTTTTATTGCCCTCAGCCGTTGGCTTCGGGCTATACAACAATGCGCTGATCTTCATACCTCGGGAAATATATTTTGGTCTATTGCATAGTTACATATTGAATAACTGTATACTATTAACATGAACAATTTAATTATTTTATCACCAAGAGAGTAAATAAAGAAAAGGCTTTTTAAAAAGGATGATTTCAAAAACAAAATCAGTTTTATTATTGTTTATCTTTGAATTTAATTAGAACCGTTTAAATAACCCCAGTATTAATAAACCCTAAATACATAGTCGTTAACCGCACACCGGAGTAATAACTAGAGTTACACGTCTTAAATTAAACACTTGCGGTCATTCAACGAAGATTGTCTACAGTCAAATCTAACAATTGATGTCAGAGAATTTAATTGCAAATCAACTATCTTTCATATATTTTCACAAGTTGTTTAAAATAATTTCTGCACTTGATTGTATGAAAATTGAATTAATGTAGATTTATTTTCCAATTATACATGCATTCCCCAAATATCATTTCTAACAAAAATATATGAAATGATGACATTCTATGTTGATATCATATTCTACATATCTAAGCGACATCTTGCGAAATAAAACAAAAACAGCGAATGAAAAAAATTGGGCGGAAGAAAAAAAAACAATTAAAAACCAATTGTTCAGAGAACAATTGAAGGTCTTTCCATCAGTAAGAATCTATTTAAAAATGAAAATATTAAAATTGATTTTAAATATCAGTTTCAGTGTCAAATGACGGCTTATTGTACGCTGATTCCAAAAATATATGGTTTCTATATAAAAAGATATAAATAAGGGATATAATAGTTTACTTCCGGTTTAAAAGATATTACTTCCGGTATTGTTTGCAAGTGTAAAATAGCTGAAATCCTACGGAATTGTTGAAGTTAGTTATATCCGCTTTACTTGACACTGATTCCAAAAATATATCTATTTCTATATACTTTTACATTGATTTAGTACCAAAAAAAAGGTCACTTCCGGTTGCCCTTTTAAGGTCACATGGCTTACAACCTAATGCAAAACGTCCCATGGCTTTATCATGTGTACATATGACGTAAAAGCAAAGGTCAAAATTTATAACGTTAAATTAACATATGACCTTGAGCTCAATTTCAAGGTCATAAACCAAGGACCTCAAATAAAAAAAAAACCTCTAGGCCTCTTCTTTATATCGTTAATGAGTTATATTACCATAATATTGACATTGGATATAAAAAGGGGGAAAACTCACATCAAATGTCTACGTACCCTTTCGACTAAGATTTATGTGTTACGACATGTCGTAACTAACAATTTTGTGAAATATTTTGTCCATCTTATATGATTTCTGATAATAAGAGATAACAAGCCAAAATCAAAATTTTGAACATGACCTTGACCTTTGACTTTGACCTCATTTTCATTATTTTAGGCCAATGACCTCAAATCAAAAGACCTTAGGCCTCTATCACTGAATGTTTTCCTGTTAAAAATACATTTCACTTATATCAAATACAAAAGGGAAAATAAATCTCATATGGGGTCTCCGGATAGCTTCGGTAAAAATTGATAAAATCATCCTGAGGATATAACGGGCAATTTGGAAAAATAAGTTTGTCGGTTTCTTATACAGTTGCGAATATTAAGCGATAACAAGAAAAACTGTGTTCGGGGAGATAACTCTGATAAGTATTCGGTTAAGCAGGGTCAGTTTCAAAAAAGTATAAACTGTTCGATATCATATTCCAAATATGTAAGCGATATCTTACGAAACAAAAAAAACAGCAAAGGAACAAAATTTGGAGGAAGAAAAAAATTAATAATCAGAACAAAAGCAATAGGTCTTTCCACGGAAAGGTGGAAAGACCTAATAATCAGAAGAAAAGCAATAGGTCTTTCCACGGAAAAGTGGAAAGACCTAATTATGCAAACAAGTACACAAAATTTCAAAATTTACAAAAAAAAGTGCTCAGAATATTATATCAGAGTTACATTAACAAAAAATGAACACCATGTGATATATAAATTGCTCAAATCAATGTAGTAAGTTGAAACAAACATCAATCTGCAAGGGTTGTCCTCGATTTTTTCTTCTTCTAAAAACAGTTCCTATGCAAGATATTTACGAAATATTTCATTTGTAAAAGAGATGAGACGCACGTTAATCAAACTTATACAGTCATCTCCCAGAAATACTTTCTTAATAAATAAAATCGCTTATCCTTCGATACGATTCAAAGATAAAGATTTCACAACAAAATTTGAAACATTCACATTAGCCGAAAGAGTTTGAGAATTTGCTTTACTGTAAACCAATATTTTAATAAACGGGAAAAGTATAAGGTCTATATAATATATCGTTGACATTCTATGTAGATAAATTTGGTAATGCATGCATCTTTGGGTAAGACAACAGACAATACAACATGCACAAATCAACAACTTCTGTTTAGTCCTTTATCAGATGTTATAACGTATTAATGGATTTTTTTAGCTACAGCTACAGCTAAACAATGCTTGTCCAACAATAAAAAAAAAAATAGAAATGCGGACCCTATCGAATCATTTTTGTATAATCCTGATATTGGTTGGCTATATTCACTTTGCCTAATATCTAACTTTCTGTGTAGTGTTGTCGTGTTGTCTGAAGTTGTCTTTCTCTTTTCGCTATGATACGTTCCGTGTTTGTTTGACTTGTGACTTGTTATTGACCCTTTGGTATCTCTTCCTTTGCGTTTAATGCAAATGTCTCCCTTCGCGTTGGATATCAATAGTCAAAAATAAAACATTCGCCTTTCTGTAAGATTAAGTTTGATATTAAACTTTCGTGTTGTTTTTTATTGGAAGCCACAGAACATCTTGTGGCCACA
This sequence comes from Mytilus edulis, assembly GCF_963676685.1. NCBI lineage: Eukaryota > Metazoa > Mollusca > Bivalvia > Mytilida > Mytilidae > Mytilus > Mytilus edulis. The sequence continues at coordinate 39,142,788 of NC_092346.1, read as the reverse complement.
AGTTAGATTGTATTGCACTTAGATCGAATTGTGTAGTCCTAAACATTCTAAATGGTTTGAATTTCCATTCAGCCATAAAGGTTTTTATTATTTCTGATGACGGTCGCTTTACATGCCACGCCCACTCCATGATAATACCTTGCACATCTAGACGTTTAAAAAATTCTTTGGCACCAAGAAGTACCCTATGTTCATGACCTTCAACATCAATTTTCATAAATACTTTTTTAAACTGTTGCATTTGTGGAATTAATAAAAGGTTATCTAACGTGGCAGCATTTTCTTGCACTGTTTTCGTTTTGAAATGTCTCCCACTGAATTTCCGTCTCATCTTGTCCCATATTCCATCAGAATCAACATGGTTAAGACCAAAATCAGTGTTGCTGGCGCTGTACCTTAACTTGCGCGTCCCACTCGAGTCGGACAAAATGTTGTGAATTAATGTTATTCGCGATCCGATATTTAGATAATGTGCAGACGCACATACGTGTTCGATGTTTGATTTGACAGCGTCAACGGCGATTGAGTTCCTCCCAATCAATGCTGCAGCTATAGAATGTTGTCCAATATTTGTTCCTATATCAATTAAATTTATGCTTGGATCTTTTTGCAGCTGATACAGTACTCTGTTTATTGTGTTCAATTCAAAAGCACCTGCTCTTCTGATTACAGACGATATGATATCGCTTAAAGAGTGTGTAAATATTTTTACGCTCCCAGCATTTGTTGTATATTTATATAAAGGGAAATCCCTACGATTTATGAAAATTGTGTATGGTTTACAAATGCTAGATAGTCTCCATTTATTGTCAATAAAAGACAAATCAACTGGAATAGTATGTCCAGGTGGGCCTCTCTTTCTAGGTAAATCTGGATATGTTGTTTTTACTTGTGTATCTTTTAATCGTGTATGGTCTCTTTCTACATGTAAATCTGTAGATGTTGTTTTCACTGAGGTGTCCCTTAATCGTATATGGTTTTGTTTAATATGTAACTCTTTAGGTGTTGTTTTCACTGAGGTCTCCGTTAATCGTGTATTGTGTAAACCTTGATTACAGTACAATATTTCATATAACGTCGCTAATAATAAGCTGCACATCATTAAACTCATGCAAATACTTTTCTGCAGTTTTTGGTTGTAGTACATTGATTATCTGAAATGAAAAACATAAACATACATATATAATCAACCAACTATGATTTAAAATGAAAAAAATATCCTCATCGTGAATTTTGGATTGTCTTGTAACTTTCTACACCAGAACGCACGTTTTATCTACAAAAGATGCATCAGTGATGGTGTGATAAACAAAGTTAAAACGGCCAAATAAAAAAGAAATGCGAAGAGCATTTAGAAACCACGATTCCTAAAGTTTTGCCAAATACAGCTTAAATCATCTATTAAAAAATGATTTCTGTTCTCAATTTATATTTACTAAGAGTTATGACTATATCAATGATTTTTCGTGAATGCAAAGAGGTGGCATATACAGTTGATACAGGTTTAGACATAAAGCGTGGCAAATACATATTAAATTAAATTCATCACAAAGCAATACAATATCAATTGACATATCATTAAAAATAATAATAAGACATAGAATCATTTAGATGTTTTAAAAACCTCAAATAACACATGTAACACTCAGGATTTAATATTGTGAATTTGATTAAAGATAAAAGTGTGTAAGATTGCCCTGGCGTGACCAAAAAATTGCAGTGCATATCTTCTTCAAGACGTTTGACATACATTTTTGTAAATAAGGAGTCTTCAAAAGTACAGAATGAAACTTTTTCCAATGCTTACATAAAATGAATAGGGAAAACTCTTCATTCCTCACTATCCATTGCACAGAGAATCTCGGTGTTTAAATTTTGAAAACTGCTGGTAAAAATCCGAATATATATATAAATAAATAAAAAGCTTTTAACTCTCCTTTTTAAAGTGTGTTCTTACGGAGGTTGTTGATTGAACTTCATTATTTATTGTTTATTTGCTGGTCATGCATAAAGTTATCAATTATGATATTTTCAGCAGTGGTACCATGTAAATGTGTTTTATATTGTGCCGAATAACATACAACAGCAGCACCTGCATACGGGGTATATATCTCTCAATTGATACGATATTCCCGTGCTTGCATTTCCTATCATGATTTTCTTGATAGAGGGTTACTGCTCACAAGGAAGCTATTAAATCAAGAGTTCCAAATGGTGAAGTTGAAATCATCCCTTCGTAAATTTTACGGACGCCATCACGAGTTGGTTGACCGTTATGGAATAACCATTTCACAAATGATATCGGATATGTTCCTCACGTCGTAACTACAATCTCCTTCCCTTTCATGAATTTGACCTACCGAATTAGACTATTTACCGGATTTGTAATCACATAAGCAACACGACGGGTGCCGCATGTGGAGCAGGATCTGCTTACCCTTCCGGAGCACCTGAGATCACCCCTAGTTTTTGGTGGGGTTCGTGTTGTTTATTCTTTAGTTTTCTATGTTGTGTCATGTGTACTATTGTTTTTCTGTTTGTCTTCTTCATTTTTAGCCATGGCGTTGTCAGTTTGTTTTAGATTTATGAGTTTGACTGTCCCTTTGGTATCTTTCGTCCCTCTTTTTTTATACAATATAATCATGATTAAAGAAACATTAAATAGTACAGGTTATGGCTGCGTAACATACATAAGTTTGAAAGACTTGAAATCGATATCTTTTTTCAAACTGTCAATGTCACGGCAAACATGAGACTGTATCAATGGTTTGATACACGTAGCTTGAAATACATGAAGTTTTGTCATTTTCCTGGTGATTGACATATACTACATGTTATTCTGAGAAAACAAGCATAACCTGTCGTTTCTCAAGTATAAATGAATCCGAATATTCAATACGCATTTTTTGTTTATACATTTTTGTGTGGGAATTTCAGTCTGCAAATGATCTGAACTGCTTTTTTTGAGTAAGTGTTTCGAGTAAATTTGCCACGAAATTGTGCCCGTAATTATTAAGACTTCCGCTGTACGGTAATTCTTAAGGGGTTTCAGAGTTTCTCAATTAATGAAGTACATATTATGTATTGATTTTTTTCTGAAACATTTTTGTTTCTGAACGTTGCATTACTTCGACCGCTGATATCCACCCAGCCCCATTTTCTTACTGTATTTATAATAAGTTATATAGTTGTAGCTCGTGGTCACCTACATGTGCACATGTTGTTTTACACGAGTTTTCTTTATCAGCAGTCTGTTCAACAAAACAATCTTAGGACTAAGATTGATCGTAAGTATACTGAATTGTTCATGACTTACGATCAATCTTAGTTCTAAGTTTTTAATTTGAAACAGAGTCCAGGAATTCAAGGATCTACGGTACCTGTAATAAAAACTTCTAAAGACAACACACTAAAAGTCTGGATTTTGTTAGAATATTTTAGAATATTCATATGATGCGATTGCAATTAAATCGAAGTAAATCAAATAAACGGTTTTAATAAATTTGATAAAATTTATTTAAAAAATGGTACTACAAAGCAATTGTGAAAAATTTCAGCTTGCCTGTTAGTTCAGATAGTTAGCTTTGCTTATCCCTGAGAAAAGCTTATACTACTTTTTTCTGCTCGTGACTAACCGTTCCATTTTGGCTGATCTAGCGACGTTCACGATGAATCAATATATATATTTTTTTAAATATGTATATTAAGGGAAAAAAGGGGCCAAATGGTTTTATCTTTTAAAATTTTTTTAAAATGAGACTATTACAAGTTTTGTGTAATTTAAATTTGTCGTCGCAGTTAAACGGATATATACATGTATGTACATGTAATATTAGCAAATCTAGTACAAACTAAGTAATTATTTACAGCTTGTCTTGCAGTCTGCTCCACCGTTAAAAATCTTTAGAATTTAGGTGTCGACAACAGCTTTAATTTATATATATACTAGAATGTATTGTAATCTTAATCCTGGGAGATTCTAGGAGTAGCGCAATTTATGACAAACGTACGCACATGTTTAGGTGCCATGTTTGTTATTTTAGGCTGGAAGCATTATGAGGAACCTTTCATTTGCATAAAATCATTGGCCCTACTGGTTGCTTGGCAACAGTTGATTCCAAATTATGGTTGTTATTTATTAATGAAAATTATAGTACAGGTTGAATTTCAGTCAGCATGAACGCTACGACTATTTGAAATGTTATGCTTTTTAAATTATGAGGGTATCTAGATGTTGTAAGCACTTGTTTGTGGTTTTTTTTTTTTGTGTAACACAGGTCAGCCTTTATAACTTTTGGATGTCCTAACAGGTAACTTTAACCATGTGTACTTTGCATAAAAAAGAGGGACGAAAGATACCAAAGGGACAGTCAAACTCATAAATCTAAAACAAACTGACAACGCCATGGCTAAAAATGAAAAAGACAAACAGAAAAACAATAGTACACATGACACAACATAGAAAACTAAAGAATAAACAACACGAACCCCACCAAAAACTAGGGGTGATCTCAGGTGCTCCGGAAGGGTAAGCAGATCCTGCTCCACATGCGGCACCCGTCGTGTTGCTTATGTGATTACAAATCCGGTAAATAGTCTAATTCGGTAGGTCAAATTCATGAAAGGGAAGGGGATTGTAGTTACGACGTGAGGAATATATCCGATATCATTTGTGAAATGGTTATTCCATAACGGTCAACCAACTCGTGATGGCGTCCGTAAAATTTACGAAGGGATGATTTCAACTTCACCATTTGGAACTCTTGATTTAATAGCTTCCTTGTGAGCAGTAACCCTCTATCAAGAAAATCATGATAGGAAATGCAGGCACGGGAATATCGTATCAATTGAGAGATATATACCCCGTATGCAGGTGCTGCTGGAATGTTGCTACTTAGAAATGGAAAGTTCACAATTGGAAAGCTGAAATCATCTCTTTTGTCGTAAAGTTTTGTCTTCAACCGACCCTCATTGTCAATTTCTAGATGTAAGTCAAGATATGAAGCTGACTTAACTGTATCTGTAGTATCCTTTATCTCCAATTCGATGGGATAGATGCGTTCCACATAGTCACCAAATTTTGAATTGTTTAGTGAAAGAACGTCATCTATATAGCGGAAAGTAGAGTTAAAGGATATTGCTAACTTCTTATCTTTCTTCCTAAGAAGTTCCTGCATGAAGTCAGCCTCATAATAATAAAGAAACAAGTCAGCAAGTAGAGGGGCACAGTTTGTTCCCATTGGTATGCCGACAGTCTGTTGAAAAACACGTCCTCCATATCTAGGCCTTCTTGTGATATCCAAGTTCAAATCACCTAGTCCTTTAATGGAAATAAGTGTTTTTTTGGGCAATCTGGTTCAAACCTAAGACGAGAGAGAGAAGAGTGGTTGCTTCTGTTATACTAATTGTTTGTTTCTGCTTACATGGATTTAGACTCTAGTATAGGGTTCTCATGGTCATTCTTTTAATTTG